>NC_069506.1:7876961-8056961 GCF_027579735.1 Bombina bombina | reverse complement strand
CATGGGTTATTACATTAGTGAATACCAGGTCAGTATTTATTAAACAAAAAAACAACACACATGAGGTTGTTGGTAGCAGAGCACCCACTTGATGTCTCCTACCATGTGATAGCTCAGCCACAGGTACCTCATTAAAAGATTATGACTATCCTGAGATGTCACTGTCCATGACATCCCAATGTGACAATGTTGAAGTCAGAGACCTCAAGTAAGTTGAGTTTTGTGACATTTTGACAGTTAGGGTGACCTCTAGATGGGCTGGGGCACCTTGCAGTATTCTTCAGTTAGCTCCTAAGCTGGGATATCTGTAAAACTGCAACCAAAGATTTTTAACTCAGTGCACAGAAGCAACAACATCACTCATGTAATTTACCTTTTTTTTTTTTTTTTTAATCCTCCTTAAAATTAAATTTCAAGATAGGAGAGAAAGAGGAGATATGATAAAAGAAATTAACAAATTAACGTACCATTTAAATAATTAAAGTGATGGTAAACTTTAGCTAATCAAATGCCATTTATGTAAACTTTGCCATTAAAAAAGTATGTGTTTATTTTTTTAATCAATCCATAAAAGCGTTAAATCCGTGCTTATAGTAATGTTTCTATTACAATATTATGTCGGCCCACTTGAATGAACTCTTTTGACAATTACAATGAACATCCAATCAGTGTGTGTGTCATATGCCACTCTTGAAGTCCAGCCCTTTGAAAGCCTTTGTAGAGAGTGGGTGGGACTGGTCTCTATGTCACAACCCAACCAAAAGAGTAAATTAAGGGGGAGGGGGGAACAGAAGATACCAAGTAGGATTGGAAATCTTTTACTATAAAATATATATACAGTTTAAAATAATAATAATAATTATGTGGTTTTGCTTGTGTGCAAATATATTTTTCATTGCAACATTCTTAAAGTCTGAGATTTACTATCACTTTAAGCTTTAATTTTCCCTTTCATGTCCTTTAAAGGAACACTGAACCCAAATTATTTCTTTCATGTTTCAGAGCATTAAATTTTAAGCAACTTTCTAATTTACTCCTAATATAAAATTTTCTTTGTTCCTTTGCTATCTTTATTTTAAAAGCAGGGATGTAAATCTTAGCAGCCAGCCCATTTTAGGTTCAGCACCATGGATAGCACTTGCTTATTTGATACTCTCATTTACCCACCAATAGGCAAGCATAACCCAGGTTCTCAACCAAACATGGGCCGGCTCCTATGCATCATATTCCTGCTTTTTAAATAAAGATATCAAGAGAACAAAGAAAAAATGATAATATGAGTAAATTAGAAAGTTGCTTAAAATGCCATGCTCTATCTCAATCGTGAAAGAAAGAAAATTGGGTTCAGTGTCCCTTTAAGTAAATCTTTGTCATACAAAATAAATGACAGGTTCAAACTCCTTTATCCAAACTGTTTGGGACCGGAAGAGGTTTGGATTTAGAAATGGTAGTATATTTGCATCTGTAAAATGGGACATCTTGGATAGGGGTTGAGAAATGTAAACAATATCTGTATGTCATAAAACATTATACCTGCAACCTAGTTTAATATACTGTTGTGTACATAGTACTATCAGAACTACTGTCAGCACTGTGTGTAATCAGGAAGTTAAGCATTTGCATTTTAGATGACAAAAAAAAAATTCAGGCAGAGAAGATTGTGACTTGTAGTGGGTGAATTTATAATCATTTTGATGAAAAAGTCTGGGTTTTGGAATTGTGCATTTGGGGATTTTTTTGCCTGGATTTTTCCATTTAATTGTAATGAATTTTACGGTGTAACTTTCTCAGTGTCACAGCGGGAACTCTGCTCTTTCACCAATTCACTAAATAAAAACTGGACACATCTTATATGAGAAAAAAGCAGAAAAGACTAAGCCAGGGGTTCCCAGTGTAACTTTTGTTTTGGGGCCCAGGTTGTAGCTGTTTACAATTCAGACAGCAAGGACTGAAACTATATAAAAATACTGTAAACTATAAAATATATGAAGCCCGATTACCCAGCGGCGGCATCTTAGGATAATTCTGAATTAAAGGGACAGGATTCAGATAGAACATACAATTTTAAGCAACTTTCCGATTGACTTCTGTTTTTTAATTTGCTTAGTTTTCTTATTATCTTTTATGAAAAAGCATATCTAGATAGGCTCAGGGGCTGGAAGCTAGCTGCTGATTGGTGGTTGCATATGTATGTCTGTTGTCATTGGCTTACCGATTCGTTCAGCTAGCTCCCAGTAGTGCATTGCTGCTGCTTCAATAAAAGGACAACAAGAGAATGAAGCAGAATTGATAATAGAAGTAAATTGTATTCTCTGTCTGAATCATAAAGAAAACGTTTGGGTTTCATGTCAGTTTAAAGGCACATTCTAGTGTAATATAAAAATGTGCTATTTTGATAGTAGAGAAATGTATATTCATTTATAAATAGTTATTTTTATTCCATGCACAGAATGCAAATGTATTGCTACACACCACATGCGCCTCTTCCTCAGTTGTATTGTTACACACCACATGCGCCTCTTCCTCAGTTGTATTCTTACACACCACATGCGCCTCTTCCTCAGTTACATTGTTACACACCACATGCGCCTCTTCCTCAGTTGTATTGTTACACACACATGCGCCTCTTCCTCAGTTGTATTGTTACACACCACATGCGCCTCTTCCTCAGTTACATTGTTACACACCACATGCGCCTCTTCCTCAGTTGTATTGTTACACACCACATGCGCCTCTTCCTCAGTTACATTGTTACACAACACATGCGCCTCTTCCTCAGTTACATTGTTACACACCACATGCTCCTCTTCCTCAGTTACATTGTTACACACCACATGCGCCTCTTCCTCAGTTGTATTGTTACACACCACATGCGCCTCTTCCTCAGTTACATTGTTACACACCACATGCGCCTCTTCCTCAGTTACATTGTTACACACCACATGCGCCTCTTCCTCAGTTGTATTGTTACACACCACATGCGCCTCTTCCTCAGTTACATTGTTACACAACACATGCGCCTCTTCCTCAGTTACATTGTTACACACCACATGCTCCTCTTCCTCAGTTACATTGTTACACACCACATGCGCCTCTTCCTCAGTTGTATTGTTACACACCACATGCGCCTCTTCCTCAGTTACATTGTTATACACCACATGCGCCTCTTCCTCAGTTGTATTGTTACACACCACATGCGCCTCTTCCTCAGTTGTATTGTTACACACACATGCGCCTCTTTCTCAGTTACATTGTTACACACCACATGCGCCTCTTCCTCAGTTATATTGTTACACACCACATGCGCCTCTTCCTCAGTTGTATTGTTACACACCACATGCGTCTCTTCCTCAGTTACATTGTTACACACCACATGCGTCTCTTCCTCAGTTATATTGTTACACACCACATGCGCCTCTTCCTCAGTTGTATTGTTACACACCACATGCACCTCTTCCTCTGTTGTATTGTTACACACACATGCGCCTCTTCCTCAGTTGTATTGTTACACACCACATGCGCCTCTTCCTCAGTTGTATTGTTACACACACATGCGCCTCTTCCTCAGTTGTATTGTTACACACACATGCGCCTCTTCCTCAGTTACATTGTTACACACCACATGCACCTCTTCCTCGGTTGTATTGTTACACACCACATGCGCCTCTTCCTCAGTTACATTGTTACACACCACATGCGCCTCTTCCTCAGTTATATTGTTACACACCACATGCGCCTCTTCCTCAGTTGTATTGTTACACACCACATGCGTCTCTTCCTCAGTTACATTGTTACACACCACATGCGTCTCTTCCTCAGTTATATTGTTACACACCACATGCGCCTCTTCCTCAGTTGTATTGTAACACACACATGCGCCTCTTCCTCAGTTGTATTGTTACACACACATGCGTCTCTTCCTCGGTTGTATGGTTACACACACATGCGCCTCTTCCTCAGTTGTATTGTTACACACCACATGCGCCTCTTCCTCAGTTGTATTGTGACACACACATGCGCCTCTTCCTCAGTTGTATTGTTACACACACATGCGCCTCTTCCTCAGTTACATTGTTACACACCACATGCGCCTCTTCCTCAGTTACATTGTTACACACCACATGCGCCTCTTCCTCAGTTGTATTGTTACACACCACATGCGCCTCTTCCTCAGTTGTATTGTGACACACACATGCGCCTCTTCCTCAGTTGTATTGTTACACTCACATGCGCCTCTTCCTCAGTTGTATTGTTACACTCACATGCGCCTCTTCCTCGGTTGTATTGTTACACACCACATGCGCCTCTTCCTCAGTTACATTGTTACACACCACATGCGCCTCTTCCTCAGTTGTATTGTTACACACCACATGCGTCTCTTTCTCAGTTGTATTGTGACACACACATGCGACTCTTCCTCAGTTGTATTGTTACACACACATGCGCCTCTTCCTCAGTTGTATTGTTACACACACATGCGCCTCTTCAACAGTTGTATTGTTACACACACATGCACCTCTTCCTCAGTTGTATTGTTACACACACATACGCCTCTTCCTCAGTTACATTGTTACACACACATGCGCCTCTTCCTCAGTTGTATTGTTACACACCACATGCGCCTCTTCCTCAGTTATATTGTTACACACCACATGCGCCTCTTCCTCTGTTGTATTGTTACACACACATGCGCCTCTTCCTCAGTTGTATTGTTACACACACATGCGCCTCTTCCTCAGTTGTATTGTTACACACACATGCGCCTCTTCCTCAGTTGTATTGTTACACACACATGCGCCTCTTCCTCAGTTGTATTGTTACACACACATGCGCCTCTTCCTCAGTTGTATTGTTACACACACATGCGCCTCTTCCTCAGTTGTATTGTTACACACACATGCGCCTCTTCCTCAGTTGTATTGTTACACACACATGCGCCTCTTCCTCAGTTGTATTGTTACACACACATGCGTCTCTTCCTCGGTTGTATGGTTACACACACATGCGCCTCTTCCTCAGTTGTATTGTTACACACCACATGCGCCTCTTCCTCAGTTGTATTGTGACACACACATGCGCCTCTTCCTCAGTTGTATTGTTACACACACATGCGCCTCTTCCTCAGTTACATTGTTACACACCACATGCGCCTCTTCCTCAGTTACATTGTTACACACCACATGCGCCTCTTCCTCAGTTGTATTGTTACACACCACATGCGCCTCTTCCTCAGTTGTATTGTGACACACACATGCGCCTCTTCCTCAGTTGTATTGTTACACTCACATGCGCCTCTTCCTCAGTTGTATTGTTACACTCACATGCGCCTCTTCCTCGGTTGTATTGTTACACACCACATGCGCCTCTTCCTCAGTTACATTGTTACACACCACATGCGCCTCTTCCTCAGTTGTATTGTTACACACCACATGCGCCTCTTTCTCAGTTGTATTGTGACACACACATGCGCCTCTTCCTCAGTTGTATTGTGACACACACATGCGCCTCTTCCTCAGTTGTATTGTTACACACACATGCGCCTCTTCCTCAGTTGTATTGTTACACACACATGCGCCTCTTCCTCAGTTGTATTGTTACACACACATGCACCTCTTCCTCAGTTGTATTGTTACACACACATGCGCCTCTTCCTCAGTTACATTGTTACACACACATGCGCCTCTTCCTCAGTTGTATTGTTACACACCACATGCGCCTCTTCCTCAGTTATATTGTTACACACCACATGCGCCTCTTCCTCAGTTGTATTGTTACACACCACATGCGCCTCTTCCTCTGTTGTATTGTTACACACACATGCGCCTCTTCCTCAGTTGTATTGTTACACACACATGCGCCTCTTCCTCAGTTGTATTGTTACACACACATGCGCCTCTTCCTCAGTTGTATTGTTACACACACATGCGCCTCTTCCTCAGTTGTATTGTTACACACACATGCGCCTCTTCCTCAGTTGTATTGTTACACACACATGCGCCTCTTCCTCAGTTATATTGTTACACACACATGCGCCTCTTCCTCAGTTACATATGTATACTGTTCCCAATTGGCTCAGTAACCGCATCCTGCTCAGGTGTGACAATTTTTACTCCTGGGTACAAGGTCTTGTAGGGGTTAAACATGTAGTGAAAAAAAATGCTCAAGAGATACAAAGTATTTTAATTTTACATTAGACTCTCCCTTTAACCTCTTGAGTGCTGGAGTTAATAGATTAAAGAAAGATTAAAACACATCCCCCCCCCCCCGTGCTGCATCTAGAAGTTTTGACTCTGTATAGCGGAAGTGCTCTGGGACTTGTTTACAACAGACAGTGAGGATGAATACCCAGGTATGCAACACCCATTACCTGTTAGATTCAAATGTAAAACTGCTTTAATCATTTTTCTAATGCACAAAGATTTTTAATATGTTTAATCATTGCTAATTCATATTATCTATGACAGGTTTTTTTTTTAAAGGGAAATTCTACTATAATTATATAAAGATCACATTTGTTGGACTATTTTATTATTAAACAAAATGTTTATTCCTAAAATAAGTTACAATGCATTGCTGCCTAATACAGGGCACTATCAGTCAGCCAATCAGGAGTGGCATACACATGTAGCTGCCAATCAGTTTCTGTTTCCTTCCTGGTACTGGTTCATAATCAGGCCTGGTGAACAAGTTTAACCCATTGTCAGGAGTTAAATTTAGTTTAACCTCTCTGCATGAGTTTAAATGAAAACAATTAGATGTGAGTGTAAATTTCCAGTGCCTTTACCATCACTACACTAAATCTTATGCGCCTTCGCACTATTAATGTCACGGCACGGGATCTGTCACTATCTGTATAAGATGAGACTCCGACAGTTACCAACCCTCTCCCATCTCTCCCTTCTATGTAGACTGGTTTATTGTTCCGTATTAGTCGTCGGTAGCATCTGCTCAAGTCTAAATTCCATACGTGGAACATTTTAACGTCAACCATAATGCACTGCAGGTCCCTCTAGAATCAGTGTGAAGTCACAATGTAAAATACATAGTGACAACTCCCAGGTGGCATTGTTTACTGCAATAATGTCTCTTTTAAATGAAATATATATATGTAAAATGCCAGAGCCTGACATAAGGTCTTAGTGACACTATGTAGATGAATAAACTTACTGTTTATAGTAACTTTTATGTTTTCCTTTTTTATTTATATAGCTGATTCTGTGCTGAAAATAAATTGTTTCTATGTATGTAGGGGATGTCCCTTTCTAACCTTTAGAGATGTGGGAGTGTGAGAATTCTACCTATAAGCCAATGAGTAATGTCTAAATAGTTTAGTTTTCTTTTATGTACATGATAAAGTAAATTTATTTTTATTTTTTAAATCTAACACCTATTTCAAATGTGTTTTTTAAAATTATTGTAATTGTCTGACACACTACTGAAATAATTATTTTTTTTAGGAAAGATTACAGTACTTCTTATATAGACAACACAAAGTGTTGCTTCCCATGTCATGTTAAGAATAATAAATTCAACTCTAGTATTTCTAGATATAAAACAGTTATAGCTAAACAACAAAATCAATGTTTCCAACTTCCATGTGTTTGTCAGACAATTATGCTAATTTATAAAGCAAACAAACAGATTTGCTGGGAAAACAGTTAAGGTATGTTTCTGAGCTACATATTCTTACCATGTCATTTGTCAGTGTCCCTAAATGGCTAAACGTATCAGTCTATTAGGGTTGTGGTTTACAAAACCTTTTAACGCATCAATCATCTCCTTTGGGTTTGCAGAATTCCTTTAGCATTGGGAGCTGTCATGAGCACAGCCCTTGGTTTCTATGTTATCAGTGTGTAAATCTTTTAACCCCTATATGGCAGCAAAAGGGGTTAAAGGAGCAGTGGACTTCAACAATTCTATTAAGTGTTTAACCACTTGGGTACCAGAGGTGGTGGCAGCATGTTGTATGACATTGCTTTGCAGTCCAATATGACAATCAAAGAGTTAACACTATCAGGCCCATTTATCAAGCTCCGTATGGAGCTTGAAGGGCCGTGTTTCTGGCGAGTCTTCAGACTCGCCAGAAACACAACTTATGAAGCAGCGGTCAAAAGACCGCTGCTCCATAACCCTGTCCGCCTGCTCTGAACAGGCGGACAGGAATCGCCAGACATCAACCCGATCGAATACGATCGGGTTGATTGACAGCTCCCTGCTGGCGGCCGATTGGCCGCGAGTCAGCAGGGGGCGGCGTTGCACCAGCAGCTCTTGTGAGCTGCTGGTGCAATGTTAAATGCGGAGAGCGTATTGCTCTCCGCATTTAGCGAGGTCTTGCGGACCTGATCCGCAGTGTCGGATCAGGTCCGCAAGACCTTTGATAAATGGGCCTGTATGAATTAGCTTTGAGTTTTTTTGCTCAGAAGAATGATTCATATTTTATAAAACCAACTTACTTACAGAACATATAAAATTGCACCATCGCTCTCCTTGCAGTTTTCTAAAATGTTGGTTTTATAAAGAAAATCAGACAAGCAGAGGGGTATTTTAATCATTCTTCTTGCTCATTGTAATATTGGAAAAGACTCACAGACGATGCAGGTGAATAAAAGCTTGTTCTGCACGGAGTACCATTTATAGACATTAAAAACAAATTCATCAAATAGCTACATTTAAAGGGACATTCTAAAAAAATAAAATTCTCTATTTGGTTAAATAGTTTATTTTTAAACAAATCTCTACACAGCCGGTAAAGCACACTTAAAGCGACATTGAGCTCCAGCATTTCCTATCATGTATTTGAAAAAGGAGCATTTACACGACAAACATTTCTTTTCGTTTTTTGCCAGAAAAAAATGTAAAAGGGATAAGAAACCCAAAAATCATCTTTTGTGATTCAGACAGAACAAACCATTTTTAAAAAGTTTCCAGTTTACTTTTTAATCAAATTTGCTTTGTTCCCTGATATTCTATGTTGAAGAGAAACCTAGGTAGCATCTGTAGCACTACATGACAGATAATAGTGCTGTTATCTAGTGTTCTTGCTAATGTATAATATTGTGTGTTATAGAGATACCTAGGTAGTATCTGTAGCATTACATGACAGGTAATAGTGCTGTTATCTAGTGATCTTGCTAATGTATAATATTATGTGTTATAGAGATACCTAGGTAGTATATGTAACACTACATGACAGGTAATAGTGATGTTATCTAGTGCTCTTGCTAATGTATAATATTGTGTGTTATAGAGATACCTAGGTAGTATATGTAGCACTACATGACAAGTAATAGTGCTGTTATCTAGTGCTCTTGCTAATGTATAATATTGTGTTATAGAGATACCTAGGTAGTATCTGTAGCACTACATGACAGGTAATAGTGCTGTTATCTAGTGCTCTTGCTAATGTATAATATTGTGTGTTATAGAGATACCTAGGTAGTATCTGTAGCACTACATGACAGGTAATAGTGCTGTTATCAGTGCTGTTATCTAGTGCTCTTGCTAAGCTATAATATTGTGTGTTATAGAGATACCTAGATAGTATCTGTAGCGCTACATGACAGGTAATAGTGCTGTTATCTAGTGCTCTTGCTAATGTATAATATTGTGTGTTATAGAGATACCTAGGTAGTATCTGTAGCACTACATGACAGGTAATAGTGCTGTTATCTAGTGATCTTGCTAATGTATAATATTATGTGTTATAGAGATACCTAGGTAGTATCTGTAGCACTACATGACAGGTAATAGTGCTGTTATCTAGTGCACTTGCTAATGTATAATATTATGTGTTATAGAGATACCTAGGTAGAATCTGTAGAACTACATGACAGGTAATAGTGCTGTTATCTAGTGCTCTTGCTAATGTATAATATTGTGTTATAGAGATACCTAGGTAGTATCTGTAGCACTACATGACAGGTAATAGTGCTGTTATCTAGTGCTCTTGCTAATGTATAATATTGTGTTATAGAGATACCTAGGTAGTATCTGTAGCACTACATGACAAGTAATAGCTCTGTTATATAGTGCTCTTGCTAATGTATAATATTGTGTTATAGAGATACCTAGGTAGTATCTGTAGCACTATATGACAGGTAATAGTGCTGTTATCTAGTGTTCTTGCTAATGTATAATATTATGTGTTATAGAGATACCTAGGTAGTATCTGTAGCACTTCATGACAGATAATAGTGCTGTTATCTAGTGTTCTTGCTAATGTATAATATTGTGTGTTATAGAGATACCTAGGTAGTATCTGTAGCATTACATGACAGGTAATAGTGCTGTTACATAGTGCTCTTGCTAATGTATAATATTGTGTGTTATACAGATACCTAGGTAGTATCTGTAGCATTACATGACAGGTAATAGTGCTGTTACATAGTGCTCTTGCTAATGTATAATATTGTGTGTTATAGAGATACCTAGGTAGTATCTGTGGCACTACATGACCGGTAATAGTGCTGTTATCTAGTGCTCTTGCTAATGTATAATATTGTGTTATAGAGATACCTAGGTAGTATCTGTAGCACTACATGACAGGTAATAGTGCTGCCCTCTAGTGCTCTTGCTAATGTATAATATTGTCTGTTATAGAGATACCTAGGTACCATCTGTAGCACTACATGACAGGTAATAGTGCTGTTATCTAGTGCTCTTGCTAATGTATAATATTCTGTGTTATAGAGATACCTAGGTAGTATCTGTAGCACTACATGACAGGTAATAGTGCTGTTATCTAGTGCTCTTGCTAATGTATAATATTCTGTGTTATAGAGATACCTAGGTAGTATCTGTAGCACTACATGACAGGTAATAGTGCTGTTATCTAGTGTTCTTGCTAATGTATAATATTGTGTTATAGAGATACCTAGGTAGCATCTGTAGCACTACATGACAGGTAATAGTGCTGTTATCTAGTGCTCTTGCTAATGTATAATATTGTGTGTTATAGAGATACCTAGGTAGTATCTGTAGCACTACATGACAGGTAATAGTGCTGTTATCTAGTGATCTTGCTAATGTATAATATTGTGTGTTATAGAGATACCTAGGTAGTATCTGTAGCACTACATGACAGGTAATAGTGCTGTTATCTAGTGCACTTGCTAATGTATAATATTGTGTTATAGAGATACCTAGGTAGTATCTGTAGCACTACATGACAGGTAATAGTGCTGTTATCTAGTGCTCTTGCTAATGTATAATATTGTGTTATAGAGATACCTAGGTAGTATCTGTAGCACTACATGACAGGTAATAGTGCTGTTATCTAGTGCTCTTGCTAATGTATAATATTGTGTTATAGAGATACCTAGGTAGTATCTGTAGCACTACATGACAGGTAATAGTGCTGTTATCTAGTGCTCTTGCTAATGTATAATATTGTGTTATAGAGATACCTAGGTAGTATCTGTAGCACTACATGACAGGTAATAGTGCTGTTATCTAGTGCTCTTGCTAATGTATAATATTGTGTTATAGAGATACCTAGGTAGTATCTCTGTAGCACTACATGACAGGTAATAGTGCTGTTATCTAGTAATCTTGCTAATGTATAATATTGTGTGTTATAGAGATACCTAGGTAGTATCTGTAGCAATACATGACAGGTAATAGTGCTGTTATCCAGTGCTCTTGCTAATGTATAATATTGTGTATTATAGAGATACCTAGGTAGTATCTGTAGCAATTCATGACAGGTAATAGTGCTGTTATCTAGTGCTCTTGCTAATGTATAATATTGTGTGTTATAGAGATACCTAGGTAGCATATGTAGCACCACATGACAGGTAATAGTGCTGTTATCCAGAGCTCTTGCTAATGTATAATATTGTGTTATAGAGATACCTAGGTAGTATCTGTAGCACTACATGACAGGTAATAGTGCTGTTATCTAGTGTTCTTGCTAATGTATAATATTGTGTTATAGAGATACCTAGGTAGTATCTGTAGCACTACATGTCAGGTAATAGTGCTGTTATCTAGTGCACTTGCTAATGTATAATATTGTGTGTTATAGAGATACCTAGGTAGTATCTGTAGCACTACATGACAGGTAATAGTGCTGTTATCTAGTGCTCTTGCTAATGTATAATATTGTGTGTTATAGAGATACCTAGGTAGTATCTGTAGCACTGCATGACAGGTAATAGTGCTGTTATCTAGTGCTCTTGCTAATGTATAATATTGTGTGTTATAGAGATACCTAGGTAGTATCTGTAGCACTACATAACAGGTAATAGTGCTGTTATCTAGTGCTCTTGCTAATGTATAATATTGTGTTATAGAGAAACCTAGGTAGTATCTGTAGCACTACATGACAGGTAATAGTGCTGTTATCTAGTGCTCTTGCTAATGTATAATATTGTGTGTTATAGAGATACCTAGGTAGTATCTGTAGCACTACATGACAGGTAATAGTGCTGTTATCTAGTGCTCTTGCTAATGTATAATATTGTGTGTGATAGAGATACCTAGGTAGTATCTGTAGCACTACATGACAGATAATAGTGCTGTTATCTAGTGCTCTTGCTAATGTATAATATTGTGTTATAGAGATACCTAGGTAGTATCTGTAACACTACATGACAGGTAATAGTGCTGTTATCTAGTGCTCTTGCTAATGTATAATATTGTGTGTTATAGAGATACCTAGGTAGTATCTGTAGCACTACATGACAGGTAATAGTGCTGTTATCTAGTGCTCTTGCTAATGTATAATATTGTGTGTTATAGAGATACCTAGGTAGTATCTGTAGCACTACATGACAGGTAATAGTGCTGTTATCTAGTGCTCTTGCTAATGCATAATATTGTATGTTATAGAGATACCTAGGTTGTATATGTAGCACTACATGACAGGTAATAGTGCTGTTATCTAGTGCTCTTGCTAATGTATAATATTGTGTTATAGAGATACCTAGGTAGTATCTGTAGCACTACATGACAGGTAATAGCGCTGTTATCTAGTGCTCTTGCTAATGTATAATATTGTGTTATAGAGATACCTAGGTAGTATCTGTAGCACTACATGACAGGTAATAGTGCTGTTATCTAGTGCTCTTGCTAATGTATAATATTGTGTTATAGAGATACCTAGGTAGTATCTGTAGCACTACATGACAGGTAATAGTGCTGTTATCTAGTGCTCTTGCTAATGTATAATATTGTGTTATAGAGATACCTAGGTAGTATCTGTAGCACTACATGACAGGTAATAGTGCTGTTATCTAGTGCTCTTGCTAATGTATAATATTGTGTTATAGAGATACCTAGGTAGTATCTGTAGCACTACATGACAGGTAATAGTGCTGTTATCTAGTGCTCTTGCTAATGTATAATATTGTGTTATAGAGATACGTAGGTAGTATCTCTGTAGCACTACATGACAGGTAATAGTGCTGTTATCTAGTAATCTTGCTAATGTATAATATTGTGTGTTATAGAGATACCTAGGTAGTATCTGTAGCAATACATGACAGGTAATAGTGCTGTTATCCAGTGCTCTTGCTAATGTATAATATTGTGTATTATAGAGATACCTAGGTAGTATCTGTAGCAATACATGACAGGTAATAGTGCTGTTATCTAGTGCTCTTGCTAATGTATAATATTGTGTGTTATAGAGATACCTAGGTAGCATATGTAGCACCACATGACAGGTAATAGTGCTGTTATCCAGAGCTCTTGCTAATGTATAATATTGTGTTATAGAGATACCTAGGTAGTATCTGTAGCACTACATGACAGGTAATAGTGCTGTTATCTAGTGTTCTTGCTAATGTATAATATTGTGTTATAGAGATACCTAGGTAGCATCTGTAGCACTACATGACAGGTAATAGTGCTGTTATCTAGTGCTCTTGCTAATGTATAATATTGTGTGTTATAGAGATACCTAGGTAGTATCTGTAGCACTACATGACAGGTAATAGTGCTGTTATCTAGTGATCTTGCTAATGTATAATATTGTGGGTTATAGAGATACCTAGGTAGTATCTGTAGCACTACATGACAGGTAATAGTGCTGTTATCTAGTGCACTTGCTAATGTATAATATTGTGTTATAGAGATACCTAGGTAGTATCTGTAGCACTACATGACAGGTAATAGTGCTGTTATCTAGTGCTCTTGCTAATGTATAATATTGTGTTATAGAGATACCTAGGTAGTATCTGTAGCACTACATGACAGGTAATAGTGCTGTTATCTAGTGCTCTTGCTAATGTATAATATTGTGTTATAGAGATACCTAGGTAGTATCTGTAGCACTACATGACAGGTAATAGTGCTGTTATCTAGTGCTCTTGCTAATGTATAATATTGTGTTATAGAGATACCTAGGTAGTATCTGTAGCACTACATGACAGGTAATAGTGCTGTTATCTAGTGCTCTTGCTAATGTATAATATTGTGTTATAGAGATACCTAGGTAGTATCTCTGTAGCACTACATGACAGGTAATAGTGCTGTTATCTAGTAATCTTGCTAATGTATAATATTGTGTGTTATAGAGATACCTAGGTAGTATCTGTAGCAATACATGACAGGTAATAGTGCTGTTATCCAGTGCTCTTGCTAATGTATAATATTGTGTATTATAGAGATACCTAGGTAGTATCTGTAGCAATACATGACAGGTAATAGTGCTGTTATCTAGTGCTCTTGCTAATGTATAATATTGTGTGTTATAGAGATACCTAGGTAGCATATGTAGCACCACATGACAGGTAATAGTGCTGTTATCCAGAGCTCTTGCTAATGTATAATATTGTGTTATAGAGATACCTAGGTAGTATCTGTAGCACTACATGACAGGTAATAGTGCTGTTATCTAGTGTTCTTGCTAATGTATAATATTGTGTTATAGAGATACCTAGGTAGTATCTGTAGCACTACATGTCAGGTAATAGTGCTGTTATCTAGTGCACTTGCTAATGTATAATATTGTGTGTTATAGAGATACCTAGGTAGTATCTGTAGCACTACATGACAGGTAATAGTGCTGTTATCTAGTGCTCTTGCTAATGTATAATATTGTGTGTTATAGAGATACCTAGGTAGTATCTGTAGCACTGCATGACAGGTAATAGTGCAGTTATCTAGTGCTCTTGCTAATGTATAATATTGTGTGTTATAGAGATACCTAGGTAGTATCTGTAGCACTACATGACAGGTAATAGTGCTGTTATCTAGTGCTCTTGCTAATGTATAATATTGTGTTATAGAGAAACCTAGGTAGTATCTGTAGCACTACATGACAGGTAATAGTGCTGTTATCTAGTGCTCTTGCTAATGTATAATATTGTGTGTTATAGAGATACCTAGGTAGTATCTGTAGCACTACATGACAGGTAATAGTGCTGTTATCTAGTGCTCTTGCTAATGTATAATATTGTGTGTGATAGAGATACCTAGGTAGTATCTGTAGCACTACATGACAGATAATAGTGCTGTTATCTAGTGCTCTTGCTAATGTATAATATTGTGTTATAGAGATACCTAGGTAGTATCTGTAACACTACATGACAGGTAATAGTGCTGTTATCTAGTGCTCTTGCTAATGTATAAATATTGTGTGTTATAGAGATACCTAGGTAGTATCTGTAGCACTACATGACAGGTAATAGTGCTGTTATCTAGTGCTCTTGCTAATGTATAATATTGTGTGTTATAGAGATACCTAGGTAGTATCTGTAGCACTACATGACAGGTAATAGTGCTGTTATCTAGTGCTCTTGCTAATGCATAATATTGTATGTTATAGAGATACCTAGGTTGTATATGTAGCACTACATGACAGGTAATAGTGCTGTTATCTAGTGCTCTTGCTAATGTATAATATTGTGTTATAGAGATACCTAGGTAGTATCTGTAGCACTACATGACAGGTAATAGCGCTGTTATCTAGTGCTCTTGCTAATGTATAATATTGTGTTATAGAAATACCTAGGTAGTATCTGTAGCACTACATGACAGGTAATAGCGCTGTTATCTAGTGTTCTTGCTAATGTATAATATTGTGTGTTATAGAGATACCTAGGTAGTATCTGTAGCACTACATGACAGGTAATAGTGCTGTTATCTAGTGCTCTTGCTAATGTATAATATTGTGTGTTATAGAGATACCTAGGTAGTATCTATAGCACTACATGACAGGTAATAGTGCTGTTATCTAGTGCTCTTGCTAATGTATAATATTGTGTTATAGAGATACCTAGGTAGTATCTGTAGCACTACATGACAGATAATAGTGCTGTTATCTAGTGCTCTTGCTAATGTATAATATTGTGTTATAGACATACCTAGGTAGTATCTGTAGCAATACATGACAGGTAATAGTGCTGTTATCTAGTGCTCTTGCTAATGTATAATATTGTGTGTTATAGAGATACCTAGGTAGTATCTGTAGCACTACATGACAGGTAATAGTGCTGTTATCTAGTGCTCTTGCTTATGTATAATATTGTGTTATAGAGATACCTAGGTAGTATCTGTAGTACTACATGACAGGTAATAGTGCTGTTATCTAGTGCTCTTGCTAATGTATAATAATCTGCGTTATAGAGATACCTAGGTAGCATCTGTGCTCTTGCTAATGTATAATATTGTGTTATAGAGATACCTAGGTAGTATCTGTAGCACTACGTGACAGGTAATAGTGCTGTTATCTAGTGCTCTTGCTAATATATAATATTGTGTTATAGAGATACCTAGGTAGTATCTGCAGCACTACATGACAGGTAATAGTGCTGTTATCTAGTGCTCTTGCTAATGTATAATATTATGTGTTATAGAGATACCTAGGTAGTATCTGTAGCACTACATGACAGGTAATAGTGCTGTTATCTAGTGCTCTTGCTAATGTATAATATTGTGTGTTATAGAGATACCTAGGTAGTATCTGTAGCACTACATGACAGGTAATAGTGCTGTTATCTAGTGCTCTTACTAATGTATAATATTATGTGTTATAGAGATACCTAGGTAGTATCTGTAGCAGTACATGACAGGTAATTGTGCTGTTATCTAGTGTTCTTGCTAATGTATAATATTGTGTTATAGAGATACCTAGGTAGTGTCTGTAGCACTACATGACAGGTAATAATGCTGTTATCTAGTGCTCTTGCTAATGTATAATATTGTGTGTTATAGAGATACCTAGGTAGTATCTGTAGCACTACATGACAGGTAATAGTGCTGTTATCTAGTGCTCTTGCTAATGTATAATATTGTGTGTGATAGAGATACCTAGGTAGTATCTGTAGCACTACATGACAGGTAATAGTGCTGTTATCTAGTGTTCTTGCTAATGTATAATATTGTGTTATAGAGATACCTAGGTAGTATCTATAGCACTACATGACAGGTAATAGTGCTGTTATCTAGTGCTCTTGCTAATGTATAATATTGTGTGTTATAGAGATATCTAGGTAGTATCTGTAGCACTACATGACAGGTAATAGTGCTGTTATCTAGTGCTCTTGCTAATGTATAATATTGTGTTATAGAGATACCTAGGTAGTATCTGTAGCACTACATGACAGGTAATAGTGCTATTATCTAGTACTCTTGCTAATGTATAATATTGTATGTTATAGAGATACCTAGGTTGTATCTGTAGCGCTACATGACAGGTAATAGTGCTGTTATCTAGTGCTCTTGCTAATGTATAATATTGTGTGTTATAGAGATGCCTAGGTAGTATCTGTAGCACTACATGATAGGTAATAGTGCTGTTATCTAGTGCTCTTGCTAATGTATAATATTGTGTGTTATAGAGATACCTAGGTAGTATCTGTAGCACTACATGACAGGTAATAGTGCTGATATCTAGTGATCTTGCTAATGTATAATATTGTGCGTTATAGAGATACCTAGGTAGTATCTGTAGCACTACATGACAGGTAATAGTACTGTTATGTAGTGCTCTTGCTAATGTATAATATTGTGTTATAGAGATACCTAGGTAGTATCTGTAGCACTACATGACAGGATATAGTACTGTTATCTAGTGCTCTTGCTAATGTATAATATTGTGTTATAGAAATACCTAGGTAGTATCTGTAGCACTACATGACAGGTAATAGTGATGTTATATAGTGCTCTTGCTAATGTATAATATTGTGTGTTATAGAGATACCTAGGTAGTATCTGTAGCACTACATGATAGGTAATAATGCGGGTATCTAGTGCTTTTGCTAATGTATAATATTGTGTGTTATAGAGATACCTAGGTAGTATCTGTAGCACTACATGACAGATAATAGTGCTGTTATCAAGTGCTCTTGCTAATGTATAATATTGTGTGTTATAGAGATACCTAGGTAGTAACTGTAGCACTACATGACAGGTAATAGTGCTGTTATCTAGTGCTCTTGCTAATGTATAATATTGTGTGTTATAGAGATACCTAGGTAGTATCTGTAGCACTACATGACAGGCAATAGTGCTGTTATCTAGTGATCTTGCTAATGTATAATATTGTATGTTATAGAGATACCTAGGTAGCATCTGTAGCACAACATGACAGGTAATAGTGCTTTTATCTAGTGTTCTTGCTAATGTATAATATTGTGTGTTATAGAGATACCTAGGTAGTATGTGTAGCACTACATGACAGGTAATAGTACTGTTATCTACTGCTCTTACTAATGTATAATATTGTGTTATAGAGATACCTAAGTAGCATCTGTAGCACTACATGACAGGTAATAGTGCTGATATCTAGTGATCTTGCTAATGTATAATATTGTGCGTTATAGAGATACCTAGGTAGTATCTGTAGCACTACATTACAGGTAATAGTGCTGTTATCTAGTGCTCTTGCTAATGTATAATATTGTGTTATAGAGATACCTAGGTATTATCTGTAGCACTACATGACAGGTAATAGTGCTGTTATCTAGTGCTCTTGCTAATGTATAATATTGCGTGTTATAGAGATACCTAGGTAGTATCTGTAGCACCACATGACAGGTAATAGTGCTGTTATCTAGTGATCTTGCTAATGTATAATATTGTGTTATAGAGATACCTAGATAGTATCTGTAGCACTACATGACAGGTAATAGTGCTGTTATCTAGTGCTCTTGCTAATGTATAATATTGTGTTATAGAGATATCTAGGTAGTTCTGTAGCACTACATGACAGGTAATAGTGCTGTTATCTAGTGATCTTGCTAATGTATAATATTGTGTTATAGAGATACCTAGGTAGTATCTGTAGCACTACATGACCGGTAATAGTGCTGTTATCTAGTGCTCTTGCTAATGTATAATATTGTGTGTTATAGAAATACCTAGGTAGCATCTGTAGCACTACATGACAGGTAATAGTGCTGTTATCTAGTGCTCTTGCTAATGTATAATATTGTGTGTTATAGAGATACCTAGGTAGTATCTGCAGCACTACATGACAGGTATTAGTGCTGTTATCTAGTGCTCTTGCTAATGTATAATATTGTGTTATAGAGATACCTAGGTAGTATCTGTAGCACTACATGACAGGTAATAGTGCTGTTATCTAGTGCTCTTGCTAATGTATAATATTGTGTGTTATAGAGATACCTAGGTAGTATCTGTAGCACTACATGACAGGTAATAGTGCTGTTATCTAGTTCTCTTGCTAATGTATAATATTTTGTGTTATAGAGATACCTAGGTAGTATCTGTAGCACTACATGACAGGTAATAGTGCTGTTATCTAGTGCTCTTGCTAATGTATAATAGTGTGTTATAGAGATACCTAGGTAGTATCTGTAGCACTAAATGACAGGTAATAGTGCTGTTATCTAGTGCTTTTGCTAATGTATAATATTGTGTGTTATATAGATACCTAGGTAGTATCTGTAGCACTACATGACAGGTAATAGTGCTGTTATCTAGTGCTCTTGCTAATGTATAATATTGTGTGTTATAGAGATACCTAGGTAGTATCGGTAGCACTACATGACAGGTTATAGTGCTGTTATCTAGTGCTCTTGCTAATGTATAATATTATGTGTTATAGAGATACCTAGGTAGTATCTGTAGCACTACATAACAGGTAATAGTGCTGTTATCTAGTGCTCTTGCTAATGTATTATATTGTGTTATAGAGATACCTAGGTAGTATCTGTAGCATTACATGACAGGTAAAAGTGCTGTTATCTAGTGCTCTTGCTAATGTATAATATTGTGGTATAGAGATACCTAGGTAGTATCTGTAGCACTACATGACAGGTAATAGTGCTGTTATCTAGTGCTCTTGCTAATGTATAATATTGTGTTATAGAGATAGCTAGGTAGCATCTGTAGCACTACATGATAGGAAGTAGTGCTGTTATCTAGTGCTCTTGCTAATGTATAATATTGTGTGTTATAGAGATACCTAGGTAGCATTTGTAACACTACATGACAGGTAATAGTGCTGTTATCTAGTGCTCTTGCTAATGTATAATATTGTGTGTTATAGAGATACCTAGGTAGTATCTGTAGCACTACATGACAGGTAATAGTGCTGTTATCTAGTGCTCTTGCTAATGAATAATATTGTGTGTTATAGAGATACCTAGGTAGTATCTGTAGCACTACATGACAGGTAATAGTTCTGTTATCTAGTGCTCTTGCTAATGTATAATATTGTGTGTTATAGAGATACCTAGGTAGTATCTGTAGCAATACATGACAGGTAATAGTGCTGTTATCTAGTGCTTTTGCTAATGTATAATATTCTGTGTTATAGAGATACCTAGGTAGTATCTGTAACACAACATGACAAGTAATAGTACTGTTATCTAGTGCTCTTGCTAATGTATAATATTGTGTGTTATAGAGATACCTAGGTAGTATCTGTAGCACTACATGACAGGTAATAGTGCTGTTATCTAGTGCTCTTGCTAATGTATAATATTGTGTGTTATAGAGATACCTAGGTAGTATCTGTAGCACTACATGACAGGTAATAGTGCTGTTATCTAGTGCTCTTGCTAATGTATAATAGTGTGTTATAGAGATACCTAGGTAGTATCTGTAGCACTACATGACAGGTAATAGTGCTGTTATCTAGTGCTCTTGCTAATGTATAATATTATGTTATAGAGATACCTAGGTAGTATCTGTAGCACTACATGACAGGTAATAGTGCTGTTATCTAGTGCTCTTGCTATGTATAATATTGTGTGTTATAGAGATACCTAGGTAGTATCTGTAGCACTACATGACAGGTAATAGTGCTGTTATCTAGTGCTCTTGCTAATATATAATAGTGTGTTATAGAGATACCTAGGTAGTATCTGTAGCACTACATGACAGGTAATAGTGCTATTATCTAGTGCTCTTGCTAATATATAATATTGTGTTATAGAGATACCTAGGTAGTATCTGTAGCACTACATGATAGGTAATAGTGCTGTTATCTAGTGCTCTTGCTAATGTATAATATTGTGTGTTATAGAGATACCTAGGTAGTATCTGTAGCACTACATGACAGGTAATAGTGCTGTTATCTAGTGCTCTTGCTAATATATAACATTCTTGTAAAACTGCTGCTATACAGTGCTCCAGAAATGGGCCGGCTCCTAAGCTTAGGTCCCTGCTTTTCAATAAAAGATACTGAGAGAATGAAGAAAATTGATCATAGAAGTAAATTAGAAAGTTGTTTAAAATTGCTGCTCTATCTAAATCATGAAAGAAAACTGTTGAGTTTCATATCCCTTTAAAGGAAAAGCTGTTTAAATTTAAAGTAGCAATAGGTCTGCAGTATTGGTTGTGTATTGGCATGTGCTGGATGCATAACTGTAACAGTGAGATTTAAAGGTGCAAACAGTTCATCAAAAAACATTTACTTAAAAATAAAATAGGAAATGTTATTCCAACAGCAGAACGTCCCTTTAAATGTCTTAGCAAACACAAGGCACATTGTTCTGTACTCAGTTGTACTCTATACTGTGACCTTTCACCGCTATAACCATCTCATTCTCACATCAGCCGCCAGTAATAGACACAACCTGAACATATTTATTTGTTTAACCCTTTCATGCACCCCACCCTCTGGATTTAGGAAACAAACAAATAAAGCGTCTGCCCATAAGATTTATTTCTGAGATTTGCTCTTTTTCTTTTTTGCATCTACAATTATTTTGTACTTTATTTTTCTCATTTGCAAATCCAGATTGATTATCACCTGCAAATGTGTCACCTTCCCATTAAACGATATTTTATGCTTCAGATCAGCGGATTCCTTGTTTACCCTGCTGGCGATTGTTCTATAGTTAATTCCAAGCTCTGGTCGTTTCAAGCTCTCTAATAATGTGCAAATCTGCTACATGATGTGAAATCCTGATCAGTGGTCTAGATTTGAATACAGGTGTTTTAGGGGCAATATAAGGAGTGACATTAGTACAGATTTAGGCTTTTAACCCTCCTTCATGTGATGCAGCACAATAAACGGACACTGAACCCAATTTTTTTCTTCCATGATTCAGATAGAGTAGCAATTTTAAGCAACTCTCTAATTTACTCCTATTATCAATTTTTCTTTGTTCTTTTGCTATCTTTATTTAAAAAAGAAGACATCTAAGCTAAGGAACAAGACCATTTTTGGTTCAGACCACTAGACAGCACTTGTTTATTGGTGGGTGAATGTATCCACCAATCAGCAAGAACAACCCAGGTTATTCACCAAAAATGGGCCGGCATCTAAACTTACATTCTTGCTTTTATCAAATAAAGATACAATGAGAATGAAGACATTTTTTAAAAAAAAGGAGTTAATTAGAAAGTTACTTAAAATTGCATGCTCTTTCTGAATCACAAAAGAAAAAAATTGGGTTCAGTGTCCCTTAAGCAAATGTCCCCAGTATCAGCATAAGCACATTTCTCTCCTTAGCTTTTTGTTTTCATTTGCATTTTTAGGGTCTTATACAATATACAACTTTATATTATGCTAATACATGAAATATATAAGGCAAGGGTATAGGCATATTATTGTACTATTGTCAGCATAGACTACAGTATGTGTTTAACCCCTGCAAATACGTTAAACACATAGATAAAATCAGCCCTAGAGTAGCAGTGCACTACAGGGAGCTAGCTGAAGACACGGGGGAGAGCTTTATGACAAGAGGCATATATGTGCAGCTAGCTCCCAGCAGTCTATGGTAACTCTGCTAGAAGCATTTTAGAAAACACAAGTTTAAAACATTCAGCTAGATTACGAGTTTGGCATTATGAGTGAAAAAGCATCGCTATGGCCATAACGCTGCTTTTTCCCTACCCACTGCTATTACAAGTATTGTCAGAATAGCTGTACCGCACACTTTTTACCCATCACAACAACGTCAGTACCGCACTTTAAGAAAAGTCCTTTTTCAATGGGACTTCCATAGCGCCGGTATTATGAGTTTTACTGTGAGGCCAAAAAGTGAGCGGTACAGCCTAAATGACAAGATCCATACCGCCATCTAAAGTCAGTAGTTATGAGTTTTTACGTTACAAAGCTGTAGCATAAAACTCATAACTAAACTGTCACAAAGTACACTTACACCCATAAACTACCTATTAACCACTAAACGAGGCCCTCCCTCCCGCATCGCAAATACTATATTAAACTTATTAACCCCTATTCCGCCGCTCCCCGACATCTGCGCCACTATAATAAAAATATTTAACCCCTAAACCGCCGCCCTCACCGCATCAAAAACACTATTTAAATATAATTAATTCCTAATCTGCCGTCCGCCCACTCCGCCGCTATAATAAACCTATTAACCCTGACACCCCCTAACTTAAATATAATTAAATAAAACCTACTATTATTACCTAAATAATTCCTATTTAAAACTAAATACAAACTTACCTATAAAATAAACCCTAAGCTAGCTACAATATAACTAATAGTTATAATACATTGTATCTATCTTAGGTTTTATTTTATTTTACAGCTAAGTTTGTATTTATTTTAACTAGGTAGCTAGTTAGTAAATAGTTATTAACTATTTACTAGCTACCTAGTTAAAATAAATACAAATTAACTTGTAAAATAAACCTAACCTGAGTTACACTAACACCTAACATTACAATAAAATTAAATAAATTAAATTAACAAAATACATTATCTAAATTACAAAAAAAATTAAACACTAAATTACACAAAATAAAAAAAGAAATGATCAAAAATAAAAACGAATTACTCCTAATCTAATAGCCCTATCAAAATAAAAAAGCCGCCCCCAATATAAAAAAAAACCCTAGCCTACAATAAACTGCCAATGGCCCTTAAAAGGGCCTTTTGCGGGGCATTGGCCCAAAGAAATCAGCTCTTTTACCTGCAAAAAAAAAAATACAAACAACCCCCAACAGTAAAACCCACCACCCACACAACCATACCCCCAAATAAAACCCTATCTAAATAAACCTAAGCTCCCCATTGCCCTGAAAAGGGTATTTGGATGGGCATTTGCCCTTAAAAGGGCATTTAGCTCTTTACATTGCCCAAAACCCTAAGCTAAAAATAAAACCCACCCAATAAACCCTTAAAAAACCTAACACTAACCCCTTTACAGTTTTTGAAGACCGGACATCCATCCTCATCCTGGCGGCAGAAGTCCTCATCGAAGCCGGCAGAAGTCTTCATCAAGCGAGCAGAAGTCTTCATCCAAGTGGGCAGAAGTCCTCCTTGAAGCCGGAAGAAGTCTTCATCTAAGCGAGCAGAAGTCTTCATCCAGACAGCATCTTGAGCTTTCAATCCTATTGGCTGATCCAATCAGCCAATAGGATTGAGCTTACATTCTATTGGCAGAAGTCTTCATCCAAGCGGGGAGATGTCCCTCCTCGAAGCCGGCAGAAGTCTTCATCCAAGCGGGCAGAAGTCTTCATCCAGATGGCATCTTCTATCTTCATCCATCCGGCGCGGAGCGGGTCCATCTTCAAGATATCCGGCGCGGAGCATCCTCTTTTTACGATGGTTGCTGAAGAATGAAGTTTTCCCTTAAATCACGTCATCCAAGATGGCGTCCCTTACATTCCGATTGGCTGATAAAATTCTATCAGCCATAGGAATAAAGAGGGGGAAATCTTATTGGGCTGTTGCAATCAGACAATAGGATTGAGCTTTAATCCTATTGGCTGATCCAATCAGCCAATAGGATTGAGCTCGCAATTCTATTGGCTATTCCAATCAGCCAATAGAATGCAAGCTCAATCCTATTGGCTGATTGCAACAGCCAATAGGATTTCCCCCCCCTCCTTAATTTCTATTGGCTGATAGAATTCTATCAGCCAATCGGAATGTAAGGGACACCATCTTGGATGACGTCATTTAAAGGGAAACTTCATTCTTCAGCAATCATCATAAGAAGAGGATGCTCCGTGCCGGATGTCTTGAAGATAGACCCTCTCCGCGCAGATGGATGAAGATAGATGATGCCGTCTGGATGAAGACTTCTGCCCGCTTCAATGAGGACTACTGCCGCCTGGATGAGGATGGATGTGCCGGTCTTCAAAAACTGTAAGTGGATCGTCGGGGGTTAGTGTTAGGTTTTTTTAAGGGTTTATTGGGTGGGTTTTATTTTTAGCTTAGGGTTTTGGGCAATGTAAAAGAGCTAAATGCCCTTTTAAGGGCAATGCCCATCCAAATGCCCTTTTCAGGGCAATGGGGAGCTTAGGTTTATTTAGATAGGGTTTTAATTGGGGGGTTTGGTTGTGTGGGTGGTGGGTTTTACTGTTGGGGGGTTGTTTGGTTTGTTCTTTACAGGTAAAAGAGCTGATTTCTTTGGGTCAATGCCCCGCAAAAGGCCCTTTCAAAGGGCCATTGGCAGTTTAGTTTAGGCAAGGGTTTTTTTTTATTGGGGGGGGGGGGGGGGCTTTTTTATTTTGATAGGGGCTATTAGATTAGGAGTAATTCTTTTTTTTTTTTTTTTTTGTTTAATCTTTTTTTGTGTCAAAATTTAACATTACAATAAAGAATATTTGCATAAACATGATGTGGTCACATTTTTTGCCTTGGTTCAGTCTTTAAAGCCCTTGTTGAGTTCACGTTCAAGGGCCTTCTTGCAGTGAGCAATAATCAGTAAGCGAGACCATTAAAACAGTTTAAGGAAAAGAAAATAACAGTCTTACAATTTTACAACAGTCCATAGACATATAACCACTACAGCAAGGACATTTGCAAGATGTCAGTTTGTAAAAATATATAACAGGTTGTATGAGAATAACAGTCTGGGATTTTATGCCTAAGCATTTCGGCCTAAAAACGCTGGACCTACCCAACCCAATATCCACATTTTCACTAGAGGGTAGGTGTATAAGTAGATGTATATGTTTCTCTCGTAATGATATAGCGGAAAACAGATTTAGAGAAAGAGAGGAGGGGGAACACAATGCGGTAGGGTAAAGGTCCATGGGGAAATCTCTACTTTTCCCATTTTATATAGATGTTAAGAAGTCACATCTCGTCTGTTTGGGCTGGAAATGGACTCCCAAAAGTACATTATCTCAGCATAATACTCCAACTTTCACTTGATAATAAAAGTACCTTTCTAGGGACAAGTTAAGTTTCATCTGTGCCAGCCACATAGACAATGTAGGTGTAGAGTAAGATTTCCACAGTCTAGGGATTACTCGCTTAACACTGCATATGGCCAATTGAAGAAGCGATGCATATTGTTTGAAGGGGAATTTAGAAATGACATGGAATAAATATACTATGGGATCTAAGGGTATGTGAAAATTCAAGAGTTTGCTCATTTCACAATTTATATCCTTCCAGAATTTCCCTATTTTGGGACATGTCCACCAGATGTGGTAAGGAGTTCCCACCTCCGAACACTTTCTCCAGCATCTGTCAGATGCTTCAGGGAAGATGTATTTTAACCTATGAGGGGTAAGGTACCATCAGAGTAGAAATTTATAATTGGTTTGCAGTAGGGCCGAAGAGTGTCCGGATTTAGCCATATTTTGGAAAATGACATACCATTCCTGTTCTGTAGGAGTGTAGGGAAGCTCCTTATGCCAAGACGTAATCGTTGAAGTATTTATAATTTCGAAGGGTGTAATAAGAAACTGATATAAAATCTAAATGGAGTGTGGTGGGGAAGAGTCAAGAGTACAGAGTTTTATAGTGGTGTACGGTCCCTTAGTATCAAATGTTTAAGTTTGTGTTTGTCTATAAAATGTTTATGTTGTAAGTATCTGAGCCAATGGGTAAATTGTGTAGTGTTGAGATCTACCAGATGCTGTTTAGGTATCAATTTGCCTGCTATAGCAAGGTGTATAAAGGGAGTAGATTGTACAGGTTATTTTTAATTTCGGAGTTATAAACATCCCTATTAGAAAGCATTGGACAATGCAGTTGTCAGTGGAGAAGGAATTGTGGAAAGGCCTTGGGGTGTAAGTAGCACAGGTGACCAAATAGTAAATGTTTCTTTTATAATGGGATAGGCTTTGGTTAAGGGTGGTTGGTTCACCTTAGGTTGCCAACAATAAACACCAAGTTGAACAGAGCTAGTGAAATCATGCTCCAAAACCAGCCATGTTTTATCATGATTTTGGGAAAATGTGCACCAATCCAGTATCCTTCTCAAGAACACTGCAGTACGATATTTAGTTAAATCAGGTACTCCTAAGCCTCCGATATTTTTCAGAAGGTATAGGGTAGATCTGGCAATTCTGGGTGGGCGTTTCCTCCAGATATATGAGTTCACTAGTGTTTGAAGTCTAGAGAGATACGTCTCTGGGAGTGGTATAGGGAGAGTTTGGAACAAGAGTAATTCGTTTTTGTTTGTTTTTTTTTGATAATTTCTTTTTTTTATTTTGTGTAATTTAGTGTTTATTTTTTGTTGTAATTTAGATAATTGTATTTGTTAATTTAATTTATTGTAATGTTAGGTGTTAGTGTAACTCAGGTTAGGTTTTATTTACAGGTAAATTTGTATTTATTTTAACTAGGTAGCTAGTACATAGTTAATAACTATTTACTAACTAGTCTACCTGGTTAAAATAAATACAAACTTACCTGTGAAATAAAAATAACACCTAAGCTAACTACAATGTAACTTGTTAGTTATATTGTAGCTAGCTTAGGGTTTATTTTACAGGTAAGCATTTATTTTTAAATAGGAATTATTTAGTTATTAATAGTAAGTTTTATTTAGAATTATTTTAATTATGTTAAAGTTAGGGGGTGTTAGGGTTAGGGTTATGTTAGGGGTTAATATATTTATTTAGTGTTAGTGATGTGGGAGGCCAGAGGTTTAGGGGTTAATAACTTTTGTATAGTGGTGGCGGCGACATTGGGGGTGGCAGATTAGGGGTTTATAAGTGTAGGTAGGTGGCGACAACGACATTGGGGATGGCAGATTAGAGGTTAATAAGTGTAGGTAGGTGGCAGCGACATTGGGGGCGGCACATTAGGGGATAATAAGTGTAATGTAGGTGTCAGCGATGTCGGGGGCGGCAGATTAGGGGTTAATAAGTGTCATGTAGGTGGCGGCGATGTCAGGGGCAGCAGATTAGGGGTGTTTAGACTCTGGGTTTATGTAAGGGTGTTAGGTTTAAACATACATTTTTTTTTCACATAGACATCAATGGGGCTGCGTTACAGAGCTTTACACTCCGCGATTGCAGGTGTTAGGCTTTTTTTTAGCCGGCTCTCCCCATTGATGTCTATGGGGAAATCATGCACGAGCACGTAAAAGCAGCGCTTGTATTTGGGTGAGGTATGGAGCTCAGCGCAATCATATCGCCCGCACAAGCCATTTTTTTTCAAACCTGTAATAGCAGCGCTATGAAAGGTGAGCGGTGAAAATAACATACAAGTTATTAGCGAGCCAGCCATAACGCAAAACTCGTAATCTGGCTGAGTATTTGAATTGTTAAGCTGTGAACTTTAGTCACAATGTGTTTGTTCATGTAACATTTTGTGTAAGCATTGAATATCCCTGCCAGAGAGGGCCCTAACATACTGCATATGCTTAATGCCCATTATATATCAGTAACTTAACCACTAAATGAAGGTGAAGGGGTTAAATTGTTGTGTTAGGTTAAATTCTAATAAAAAAAACAGTGTACATCCTGTATAAAAAAAAAGATTTTTTTAAAAAAAAAAAGGTCTTTTTTGTTACTCAGACATGAGAAATTTTTATACATCCCAGGTGCTGATGCTAAAAGATAATCAACAGCTGATTGGTGCACACACATCACGCACTGAGCCAATCAGCAGTTCTCTGTGCTCCTAGGGGGCGTGTACAAGGTGCCATCCCAGAGTAAAAGGGACATGAAGCTCAACATTGAATTCCCAATAAATGAATTAATTTAATGAATTAAATAATACAATATACAATAAAGGGACATTAAACCCAAAAACTTTCTTTCATGATTCAGATAGAGAATACAATTTTAAACAAGATTCCAATTTACTTCTATTATCTAATTTGCTTTATTCTTTACATATTCTTTGTTTAAGAAATAGCAATGCACACGGGTGAGCCAATCACACGAGGCATCTATGTGCAGCCACCAATCAACAGCTACTGAGCCTATCTAGATATGCTTTTCAGCAAAGAATATCAAGAGAATTAAACAAATTAGATAATAGAAGTAAATTAGTTGTTTAAAATTGCATTTTCTTTCCAAATCATGAAAGAAAAAAAATGGGTTTCATGTCCCTTTAATTGTCTATATTACTTGTTTGTGCTTGTGCCACGCCCCTCACGTATGTAGGATGGTAAACTCTGTGCTACTATTAGAGTGACCATTAGAGTGACCATTAGAGTGACTATTAGAGTGACTATTAGAGTGACCATTAGAGTGACCATTAGAGTTACTATTAGAGTGACCATTAGAGTTACTATTAGAGTTACTATTAGAGTGACCATTAGAGTGACTATTAGAGTGACCATTAGAGTGACTATTAGACTGACTATTAGAGTGACCATTAGAGTGACTATTAGACTGACTATTAGAGTGACCATTAGAGTGACCTTTAGAGTGACTAGTAGAGTTTACTATTGAGTGTACCATTAGAGTTACTATTAGAGTGACCATTAGAGTGACTATTAGAGTTACTATTAGAGTGACCATTAGAGTTACTATTAGAGGTGACCATTAGAGTGACTATTAGACTGGACTAATAGAGTGACCATAGAATGACTATTAGAGTGACTATTAGAGTGACTATTAGAGTGACCATTAGAATGACCATTAAAGTGACTATTAGAGTGACTATTAGAGTGACCATTAGACTGACCATTAGAGTGACCATTAGAGTGACTATTAGTGACCATTAGAGTGATTATTAGAGTGACCATTATAGTGACTATTAGATTGACCATTAGAGTGACTATTCAAGGGACCATAAGAGTGACTATTAGAGTGACCATTGGAGTGACCATTAGAGTGACAATTAGAGTTACTATTAGAGTGACCATTAGAGTGACTATTAGAGTGACCCATTAGAATGACTATAGAGTGACTATTACAGTGACCATTAGAGTGATTATTAGAGTGGTCATTAGAGTGACTATTAGAGTGACAATTGGAGTGGCTATTAGAGTGACCATTAGAGTGACTATTAGAGTGACTATTAGGTTGACTATTAAACTGACTATTAAGATTGACCATTTAGAGTGACTATTAGACTGGCTATTAGAGTGACCATTAGAGTGACTATTAGACTGACTATTAGAGTGACCATTAGAGTGACTATTAGACTGACCATTAGAGTGACTATTAGATTGACTATTAGAGTAACCGCTAGAGTGACCATTAGAGTGACTATTAAGCTGATTATTAGAGTGACCATTGGAGTGACCATTGGAGTGACTATTAGAATGACCATTGGAGTTACTATTAGAGTGACCATTAGAGTTACTATTAGAGTGACTATTAGAGAGTGACCATTAGACTGACCATTAGAGTGACTATTAGAGTTACAATTAGAAGTGACTAGTAGAATGACTATTAGAGTGACCATTAGAGTGACTATTAGAGTGATCATTAGAGTGGACTATTAGAGTGACCATTAGAGTGACTATTAGAGTGACTATTAGACTGACCATTGAGTGACATTAGAGTGACTATTAGACTGACTATTAGAGTGACCATTAGAGTGACCAATAGAGTGACTATTAGAGTGACTATTAGACTGACCATTGGAGTGACCATTAGAGTGACTATTAGACTTACTATTAGAGTGACCATTAAAATGACCATTAGAGTGACTATTAGAGTGACCATTAGAGTGACTATTCGAGTGACCATTAGATTGACTATTAGAGAGACCATTAGAGTGACTATCAGAGTGATCATTAGATTTACCATTAGAGTGACTATTAGACTGACTATTAGAGTGACCATTAGAGTGACTATTAGACTGACCATTAGAGTGACCATTAGAGTAACTATTAGATTGACTATTAGACTGACAATTAGAGTGAGTATAGAGTGACCATTAGAGTGTTATCAGAGTGACTATTAGAGTGACTATTAGAGTGGCCATTAGAGTGGCTATTAGAGTGACTATTAGAGTGACCATTAGAGTGACTATTAGATTGACCATTAGAGTTGAATATTTAGAGTGACTATTAAAATGACTATTAGAGTGACCATTAGAGTGACTATTAGAGTGACCATTAGAGTGAATATTAGAGTGACCATTAGAGTTACTATTAGACTGACCATTAGAGTGACCATTAGAGTAACCATTAGAGTGACTATTAGAGTGACAATTCGAGTAACTATTAGAGTGACCATTAGATTGACTATTAGAGTGACTGTCAGAGTGACCATTAGAGTGACTATAAGAGTGACCATTAGAGTGACTATTAGAGTGACCATTAGAGTGACTATCAGAGTGACTATCAGAGTGACCATTAGAGTGACTATTAGAGTGACTATCAGAGTGACTATTAGAGTGACCATTAGATTGACTGTTAGAGTGACCATTAGAGTGACTATCAGAGTGACCATTAGAGTGACTATTAGACTTACTATTAGAGTGACCATTAGAGTGACTATTAGAGTAACTATTAGACTGACTATTAGGGTGACTATTAGAGTGACCATTATAGTGACTATCAGAGTGACCATTAGAGTGACTACTACAGTGGCAATTAGAGTGACTATTAGACTGCCTATTAGAGTGACCATTGGAGTGACCATTAGAGTGACCATTAGAGTGACCATTAGAGTGACTATTAGACTGACCATTAGAGTGACCATTAGAGTGACTATTAGAGCGACTATTAGAGCGACTATTAGAGCAACCATTAGAGTGACTATTAGAGCGACTATTAGAACGACCATTAGAGTGACTAATAGAGTGACTAATAGAGTGACAATTAGAGTGACTATTAGAGTGACCATTAGACTGACCATTAGAGTGACTATTAGAGTTACCATTAGAGTGACTAGTAGAATGACTATTAGAGTGACCATTAGAGTGACTATTAGAGTGATCATTAGAGTGACTATTAGAGTGACCATTAGAGTGACTATTAGAGTGACTATTAGACTGACCATTGGAGTGACCATTAGAGTGACTATTAGAGTGACCATTAGAGTGACTATTAGACTGGCTATTAGAGTGACCATTAGAGTGAATTTTAGAGTGACCATTAGAGTTACTATTAGAGCGACTATTAGAGCGACCAATAGAGTGACCATTAAAATGACTATTAGAGTGACTTTTAGAGTGACCATTAGAGTGACCATTAGAGTGACTATTATAGTGACCATTAGAGTGATTAATAGAGTGACTATTAGAGTGACTATTGGAGTGACTATTAGAGTGACTATCAGAGTGACCATTAGAGTTACTATTAGAGTGACAATTAGAGTGACTGATAGAGTGACTATTAGAGTGACCATTAGAGTGACTATTAGAGTGACTATTAGAGTGACCATTAGAGTGACTATCAGAGTGGCCATTAGAGTTACTATTAGAGTGACCATTAGAGTGACTATTAGAGTGACCATTAGAGTTACTATTTGAGTGAGTATTAGAGTGACCATTAGAGTTACTATTAGAGTGACCATTAGAGTGACTATTAGAGTGACCATTAGAGTTACTATTAGAGTGACCATTAGAGTGACCATTAGAGTTACTATTAGAGTGACCATCAATGTTACCATTAGAGTGACCATTAGAGTGACTATTAGAGTGACCATTAGAGTTACTATTAGAGTGACTATTAGAGTGACTATTATATTTACTATTAGAGTGACCATTAGAGTGACTATTAGAGTGACCATTAGAGTGACCATTAGAGTGACTATTAGAGTGACCATTAGAGAGACCATTAGAGTGACTATGAAAGTGACCATTAGAGTTACTATTAGAGTGACCATTAGAGTTACTATTAGAGTGACCATTAGAGTGACTATTAGAGTGACTATTAGTGTAACCATTAGAGTTACTATTAGAGTGACCATTAGAGTGACTATTTGAGTGACCATTAGAGAGACCATTAGAGTGACTATTAGAGTGACCATTAGAGTTACTATTAGAGTGACCATTAGAGTTACTATTAGAGTGACTATTAGAGTGACCATTAGACTGACCATTAGAGTGACTATTAGAGTTACAATTAGAGTGACTAGTAGAATGACTATTAGAGTGACCATTAGAGTGACTATTAGAGTGATCATTAGAGTGACTATTAGAGTGACCATTAGAGTGACCATTAGAGTGACTATTAGAGTGACTATTAGACTGACCATTGGAGTGACCATTAGAGTGACTATTAGACTGACTATTAGAGTGACCATTAGAGTGAATTTTAGAGTGACCATTAGAGTTACTATTAGAGCGACTATTAGAGTGACCAATAGAGTGACCATTAAAATGACTATTAGAGTGACTTTTAGAGTGACCATTAGAGTGACTATTATAGTGACCATTAGAGTGACTAATAGTGACTATTAGAATGACCATTAGAGTGACTATTAGAGTGACTATTAGAGTGACAATTAGAGTGACTAATAGAGTGACTATTAGAGTGGCCATTAGAGTGACTATTAGAGTGACTATTAGAGTGACCATTAGAGTGACTATCAGAGTGGCCATTAGAGTTACTATTAGAGTGACCATTAGAGTGACTATTAGAGTGACCATTAGAGTTACTATTTGAGTGACTATTAGAGTGACCATTAGAGTTACTATTAGAGTAACCATTAGAGTGACCATTAGAGGGACTATTAGAGTGACTATTAGAGTGACCATTAGAGTTACTATTAGAGTGACCATTAGAGTTACTATTAGAGTGACCATCAATGTTACCATTAGAGTGACCATTAGAGTTACTATTAGAGTGACTATTAGAGTGACTATTAGAGGGACTATTAGAGTGACCATAAGAGTGACTATTAGAGTGACCATTAGAGTGACCATTAGAGTGACTATTAGAGTGACCATTAGAGAGACTATGAAAGTGACCATTAGAGTTACTATTAGAGTGACCATTAAAATGACCATTAGAGTGACTATTAGAGTAACCATTAGATTTACTATTAGAGTGACTATTAGAGTGACTATTAGAGTGACTATTAGAGTGACCATTAGAGAGACCATTAGAGTGACTATTAGAGTTACTATTAGAGTGACCATTAGAGTGACCATTAGAGTGACTATTAGAGTGACCATTAGAGAGACCATTAGAGTGACTATTAGAGTGACCATTAGAGTTACTATTAGAGTGACCATTAGAGTGACTATTAGAGTGACCATTAGAGTTACCATTAGAGTGACAATTAGAGTGACCATTAGAGTGAATATTAGAGTTACTATTAGAGTGAGAATTAGAGTTACTATTAGAGTGACCATTAGAGTTACTATTAGAGTGACCATTAGAGTGACTATTAGAGTGACCATTAGAGTTACCATTAGAGTTACTATTAGAGTGACTATTAGAGTGACCAATAGAGAGACCATTAGAGTGACTATTAGAGTGACCATTAAAGTTACTATTAGAGTGACCATTAGAGTGACTATTAGAGTGACCATTAGAGTGACCATTAGAGTGACCATTAGAGTGACCATTAGAGTGACTATTAGAGTGACCATTAGAGTTACTATTAGAGTTACCATTAGAGTTACTATTAGAGTGACCATTAGAGTGACTAGTAGTGTGAACTGAAGAAACAAGTACCCAATCTACAAGTTAAGAAAATAGGTGACAAAGCAAACAGGATTTTCTATCCTATTTACTCTTTGTCTTATTTGTATTTCTTCATTACAATTTATTACCTAACACAGAAATGTAAATAAATATTTTCATAGGTGAACAATCTTTGCAGACAACAGCTATGTTGCATTATGTTACCTGGTATATTCTGGCATTTGTGCAACAAAAACGTAGTGCAGTTAAAGGGACATAAAACTGAAAAAAGGAAATTGCTTTAATGTGTTACAAAATGTTCTTATTGCACTATTGCTTGTATATGCTAAGCCCATGCACTGCTGGGAGCTAGCTGAACACTCTGGGTGAGCCAATGACAATATACATATGTATGTAGCAATCAGCAGCTAGCAACCAGTAGTGCATTGCTGCATACCTAAGTATGCTTTTCAACAAGATACCAAGAGAGCAAAGTAAGTTTGACAACACTAGTAAATTGAAAAGTCTCATAAAACGACATTGTCTAGCTGAGCCATTCATTTGGTAAATGTAATTGTAATGCTTGTTTTGAAGTTTAACTATAAACTAATAAATCAGATTTGATTCAGAGATTATTCCTCTTTGTGCTCCTGATATTATTATTTATTTATTCTAATTTACTATTACTGCTATACAATATTTACTACTATAGTAGCAGCTTAGGTAACCAAATGATAGAACAAGCATTTCCCTAGGCAGAGATCTCATCACTAGCATAACCTGATGCACCAGAACTATTATTTATTATTTATATCTTTATTTATATATTTATTTATTTATATATTTATTTATTTATATATTTATGTATTTATATATTTATTTATTCTAATTTACTATTACTGCTATACAATATTTACTACTATAGTAGCAGCTTAGGTAACCAAATGATAGAACAAGCATTTACCTAGGCAGAGATCTCATCACTAGCATAACCTGATGCACCAGAACTATTATTTATTTATTTATATCTTTATTTATATATTTATTTATTTATATATTTATTTATTTATATATTTATGTATTTATATATTTATTTATTCTAATTTACTATTACTGCTATACAATATTTACTACTATAGTAGCAGCTTAGGTAACCAAATGATAGAACAAGCATTTCCCTAGGCAGAGATCTCATCACTAGCATAATCTGATGCACCAGAACTATTATTTATTTATTTATTTATAATCTTTATTTATATATTTATTTATTTATATATTTTATTTATTTATATAATTATGTATTTATATATTTATTTATTCTAATTTACTATTACTGCTATACAATATTTACTACTATAGTAGCAGCTTAGGTAACCAAATGATAGAACAAGCATTCCCCTAGGCAGATATCTCATCACTAGCATAATCTGATGCACCAGAGCTATTATTATTTATTTATTTATATATTTATTTATTTATATATTTATTTATATATATATTTATTTATTCTAATTTACTATTACTGCTATACAATATTTACTACTATAGTAGCAGCTTAGGTAACCAAATGATAGAACAAGCATTTCCCTAGGCAGAGATCTCATCACTAGCATAATCTGATGCACCAGAACTATTATTTATTTATTTATTTATATCTTTATTTATATATTTATTTATTTATATATTTATTTATTTATATATTTATGTATTTATATATTTATTTATTCTAATTTACTATTACTGCTATACAATATTTACTACTATAGTAGCAGCTTAGGTAACCAAATGATAGAACAAGCATTCCCCTAGGCAGATATCTCATCACTAGCATAATCTGATGCACCAGAGCAATTATTATTTATTTATTTATATATTTATTTATTTATATATTTATTTATATATATATTTATTTATTCTAATTTACTATTACTGCTATACAATATTTACTACTATAGTAGCAGCTTAGGTAACCAAATGATAGAACAAGCATTCCCCTAGGCAGAGATCTCATCACTAGCATAATCTGATGCACCAGAGCTATTATTTATTTATTTATATATTTATTTATATATATATTTATTTATTCTAATTAACAATTACTGCTATACAATATTTATTACTATAGTAGCAGCTTACAAATGATAGAACAAGCAATTCCCTAGGCAGAGATCACGAGCATAACCTGGTACACCACAACTATTATTATTTATTTATATATCTATTTATATATTTATGTATTTATTTACTCTAATTTACAATTACTGCTATACAATATTTATTACTATAGTAGCAGCTTACAAATTATAGAACAAGCAATTCCTTAGGCAGACGTCACTAGCATAACCTGGTGCACCAGAACTATTATTTATTTATATATTTATTTATTTTACATTTATTTATTCTAATTTACAATTACTGCTATACAATATTTATTACTTTAGTAGCAGCTTAGGTAACCAAATGATAGAACAAGCATTTCCCTAGGCAGAGATCTCATCACTAGCATAACCTGATGCACCAGAACTATTAATATTTATTTATTTATTCTAATTTACAGTTACTGCTATAAAATATTTATTACTATAGTAGCAGCTTACAAATGATAGAACAAGCAATTCCCTAGGCAGACGTCACTAGCATAACCTGGTGCACCAGAACTATTATTATTTATTTATTTATATATTTAGTTATATATTTATTTATTCTAATTTACAATTACTGCTATACAATATTTATTACTATAGTAGCAGCTTACAAATGATAGAACAAGCAATTCCCTAGGAAGAGATCATGAGCATAACCTGGTGCACCAGAACTATTATTATTTATTTATTTATTCTAATTTACAGTTACTGCTATAAAATATTTATTACTATAGTAGCAGCTTACAAATGATATAACGAGCTATTCCCTAGGAAGAGATCATGAGCATAACCTGGTGCACCAGAACTATTATTATTATTTATTTATATATTTATTTATATATTTATGTATTTATTTACTCTAATTTACAGTTACTGCTATACAATATTTATTACTATAGTAGCAGCTTACAAATGATAGAACAAGCAATTCCCTAGGCAGAGATCATGAGCATAACCTGGTGCACCAGAACTATTATTATTTATTTATTTATATATTTATTTATATATTTATTTATTCTAATTTACAATTACTGCTATACAATATTTATTACTATAGTAGCAGCTTAAAAATGATAGAACAAGCAATTCCCTAGGAAGAGATCATGAGCATAACCTGGGGCACCAGAACTATTATTATTTATTTATTTATTCTAATTTACAGTTACTGCTATACAATATTTATTACTATAGTAGCAGCTTACAAATTATAGAACAAGCAGTTCCCTAGGAAGAGATCACGAGCATAACCTGGTGAACCAGAACTAATATTATTTATTTATATATTTATGTATTTATTTATTATAATTTACAATTACTGCTATACAATATTTATTACTATAGTAGCAGCTTACAAATGATAGAACAAGAAATTCCCTAGGCAGAGATCACGAGCATAACCTGGTGCACCAGAACTATTACTACCACTCTGTGTTCCCGCTGTCAGTCTGCTCATTTCACACCCCTAGAAAAAATAAAGCGCCTGGATCTGAATTTTCTAGCTTCCTCTATACTCCTAAATAAATATATCCCTAAATCAGGAATTTTTTCCCTGCGTGCAGATAATAATCTTCTCTGCCTGTGTCTTTGGTTTGATTGTTATATCTAAAATGCAAAACATTGTCTATATTCATTTAAAACAACTATTATGTTACTGATTACAGTACTGTACTGTATCTTTATCATGGTACTATATATACAAAAGTAATAAACTGATATAAAACTACCTTTAGGTTACATGTATAAGCTGTATTATATAACATATAAATATTACTGTCTGATTACTGTACTGTCTGTCTGAGGGTGCTGTGTATAAACATGATATAAAACTACCTTTAGGTTACATGTATAAGCTGTATTATATAACATATAAATATTACTGTCTGATTACTGTACTGTCTGTCTGCGGGTGCTGTGTATAAACATGATATAAAACTACCTTTAGGTTACATGTATAAGCTGTATTATATAACATATAAATATTACCTGTCTGATTACTGTACTGTCTGTCTGTCTGAGGGTGCTGTGTATAAACATGATATAAAACTACCTTTAGGTTACATATATAAGCTGTATTATATAACATATAAATATTACCTGTCTGATTACTGTACTGTCTGAGGGTGCTGTGTATAAACATGATATAAAACTACCTTTAGGTTACATGTATAAGCTGCATTATATAACATATAAATATTACCTGTCTGATTACTGTACTGTCTGAGGGTGCTGTGTATAAACATGATATAAAACTACCTTTAGGTTACATGTATAAGCTGTATTATATAACATATAAATATTACTGTCTGATTACAGTACTGTCTGTCTGAGGGTGCTGTGTATAAACATGATATAAAACTACCTTTAGGTTACATGTATAAGCTGTATTATGTAACATATAAATATTACTGTCTGATTACAGTACTGTCTGTCTGAGGGTGCTGTGTATAAACATGATATAAAACTACCTTTAGGTTACATGTATAAGCTGTATTATATAACATATAAATATTACCTGTCTGATTACTGTACTGTCTGAGGGTGCTGTGTATAAACATGATATAAAACTACCTTTAGGTTACATGTATAAGCTGTATTATATAACATATAAATATTACTGTCTGATTACTGTACTGTACTGTCTGAGGGTGCTGTGTATAAACATGATATAAAACTACCTTTAGGTTACATGTATAAGCTGTATTATATAACATATAAATATTACTGTCTGATTACAGTACTGTCTGTCTGAGGGTGCTGTGTATAAACTGATATAAAACTACATTTAGGTTACATGTATAAGCTGTATTATATAACATATAAATATTACTGTCTGATTACAGTACTGTACTGTCTGAGGGTGCTGTGTATAAACATGATATAAAACTACCTTTAGGTTACATGTATAAGCTGTATTATATAACATATAAATATTACCTGACTGATTACAGTACTGTCTGTCTGAGGGTGCTGTGTATAAACATGATATAAAACTACCTTTAGGTTACATGTATAAGCTGTATTATATAACATATAAATATTACCTGTCTGATTACTGTACTGTCTGTCTGAGGGTGCTGTGTATAAACATGATATAAAACTACCTTTAGGTTACATGTATAAGCTGTATTATATAACATATAAATATTACTGTCTGATTACAGTACTGTCTGTCTGAGGATGCTATGTATAAACATGATATAAAACTACCTTTAGGTTACATGTATAAGCTGTATTATATAACATTTAGGTTATATGTATAAGCTGTATTATATAACATATAAATATTACTGTCTGATTACTGTCTGTCTGAGGGTGCTGTGTATAAACATGATATAAAATTACCTTTAGGTTACATGTATAAGCTGTATTATATAACATATAAATATTACTGTCTGATTACAGTACTGTCTGTCTGAGGGTGCTGTGTATAAACATAATATAAAACTACCTTTAGGTTACATGTATAAGCTGTATTATATAACATATAAATATTACCTGTCTGATTACAGTACTGTCTGTCTGAGGGTGCTGTGTATAAACATGATATAAAACTACCTTTAGGTTACATGTATAAGCTGTATTATATAACATATAAATATTACCTGTCTGATTACTGTACTGTCTGTCTGAGGGTGCTGTGTATAAACATGATATAAAACTACCTTTAGGTTACATGTATAAGCTGTATTATATAACATATAAATATTACTGTCTGATTACTGTACTGTCTGTCTGAGGGTGCTGTGTATAAACATGATATAAAACTACCTTTAGGTTACATGTATAAGCTGTATTATATAACATATAAATATTACCTGTCTGATTACAGTACTGCCTGTCTGTCTGAGGGTGCTGTGTATAAACATGATATAAAACTACCTTTAGGTTACATGTATAAGCTGTATTATATAACATATAAATATTACTGTCTGATTACTGTACTGTGTGTCTGAGGGTGCTGTGTATAAACATGATATAAAAACTACCTTTAGGTTACATGTATAAGCTGTATTATATAACATATAAATATTACCTGTCTGATTACTGTACTGTCTGTCTGAGGGTGCTGTGTATAAACATGATATAAAACTACCTTTAGGTTACATGTATAAGCTGTATTATATAACATATAAATATTACCTGTCTGATTACAGTACTGTTCTGTCTGTCTGAGGGTGCTGTGTATAAACATGATATAAAACTACCTTTAGGTTACATGTATAAGCTGTATTATATAACATATACATATTACCTGTCTGATTACAGTACTGTCTGTCTGAGGGTGCTGTGTATAAACATGATATACAACTACCTTTAGGTTAAATGTATAAGGTGTATTATATAGCATATAAATATTACTGTCTGATTACTGTACTGTCTGTCTGAGGGTGCTGTGTATAAACATGATATAAAACTACCTTTAGGTTACATGTATAAGCTGTATTATATAACATATAAATATTACCTGTCTGATTACAGTACTGTACTGTCTGTCTGAGGGTGCTGTGTATAAACATGATATAAAACTACCTTTAGGTTACATCTATAAGCTGTATTATATAACATAAATATTACTGCCTGATTACTGTACGGTCTGTCTGAGGGTGCTGTGTATAAACATGATATAAACTACCTTTAGGTTACATGTATAAGCTGTATTATATAACATATAAATATTACTGTCTGATTACTGTACTGTCTGTCTGAGGGTGTTGCATATAAATATGATATAAAACTACCTTTAGGTTACATGTATAAGTGTATTATATAACATATAAATATTACTGTCTGATTACTGTACTGTCTGTCTGAGGGTGCTGTGTATAAACATGATATAAAACTACCTTTAGGTTACATGTATAAGCTGTATTATATAACATATAAATATTACCTGTCTGATTACAGTACTGTACTGTCTGTCTGAGGGTGCTGTGTATAAACATGATATAAAACTACCTTTAGGTTACATGTATAAGCTGTATTATATAACATATAAATATTACCTGTCTGATTACTGTACTGTCTGTCTGAGGGTGCTGTGTATAAACTGATATAAAACTACCTTTAGGTTACATGTATAAGCTGTATTATATAACATATAAATATTACTGTCTGATTACTGTCTGTCTGTCTGAGGGTGCTGTGTATAAACATGATATAAAACTACCTTTAGGTTACATGTATAAGCTGTATTATATAACATATAAATATTACTGTCTGATTACTGTCTGTCTGTCTGAGGGTGCTGTGTATAAACTGATATAAAACTACCTTTAGGTTACATGTATAAACTGTATTATATAACATATAAATATTACCTATCTGATTACTGTACTGTCTGTCTGTCTGAGGGTGCTGTGTATAAACATGATATAAAACTACCTTTAGGTTACATGTATAAGCTGTATTATATAACATATAAATATTACTGTCTGATTACTGTACTGTCTGTCTGAGGGTGCTGTGTATAAACATGATATAAAACTACCTTTAGGTTACATGTATAAGCTGTATTATATAACATATAAATATTACCTGTCTGATTACATTACTGTACTGTCTGTCTGAGGGTGCTGTGTATAAACATGATATAAAATACCTTTAGGTTACATGTATAAGCTGTATTATATAACATATAAATATTACCTGTCTGATTACTGTACTGTCTGAGGGTGCTGTGTATAAACATGATATAAAACTACCTTTAGGTTACATGTATAAGCTGTATTATATAACATATAAATATTACTGTCTGATTACTGTACTGTCTGTCTGAGAATGCTGTGTATAAACATGATATAAAACTACCTTTAGGTTACATGTATAAGCTGTATTATATAACATATAAATATTACCTGACTGATTACAGTACTGTACTGTCTGTCTGAGGGTGCTGTGTATAAACATGATATAAAACTACCTTTAGGTTACATGTATAAGCTGTATTATATAACATATAAATATTACCTGTCTGATTACTGTACTGTCTGTCTGAGGGTGCTGTGTATAAACATGATATAAAACTACCTTTAGGTTACATGTATAAGCTGTATTATATAACATATAAATATTACCTGTCTGATTACAGTACTGTACTGTCTGTCTGAGGGTGCTGTGTATAAACATGATATAAAACTACCTTTAGGTTACATGTATAAGCTGTATTATATAACATATAAATATTACCTGTCTGATTACTGTACTGTCTGTCTGAGGGTGCTGTGTATAAACTGATATAAAACTACCTTTAGGTTACATGTATAAGCTGTATTATATAACATATAAATATTACTGTCTGATTACTGTCTGTCTGTCTGAGGGTGCTGTGTATAAACATGATATAAAACTACCTTTAGGTTACATGTATAAGCTGTATTATATAACATATAAATATTACTGTCTGATTACTGTCTGTCTGTCTGAGGGTGCTGTGTATAAACTGATATAAAACTACCTTTAGGTTACATGTATAAACTGTATTATATAACATATAAATATTACCTATCTGATTACTGTACTGTCTGTCTGTCTGAGGGTGCTGTGTATAAACATGATATAAAACTACCTTTAGGTTACATGTATAAGCTGTATTATATAACATATAAATATTACTGTCTGATTACTGTACTGTCTGTCTGAGGGTGCTGTGTATAAACATGATATAAAACTACCTTTAGGTTACATGTATAAGCTGTATTATATAACATATAAATATTACCTGTCTGATTACATTACTGTACTGTCTGTCTGAGGGTGCTGTGTATAAACATGATATAAAATACCTTTAGGTTACATGTATAAGCTGTATTATATAACATATAAATATTACCTGTCTGATTACTGTACTGTCTGAGGGTGCTGTGTATAAACATGATATAAAACTACCTTTAGGTTACATGTATAAGCTGTATTATATAACATATAAATATTACTGTCTGATTACTGTACTGTCTGTCTGAGAATGCTGTGTATAAACATGATATAAAACTACCTTTAGGTTACATGTATAAGCTGTATTATATAACATATAAATATTACCTGACTGATTACAGTACTGTACTGTCTGTCTGAGGGTGCTGTGTATAAACATGATATAAAACTACCTTTAGGTTACATGTATAAGCTGTATTATATAACATATAAATATTACCTGTCTGATTACTGTACTGTCTGTCTGAGGGTGCTGTGTATAAACATGATATAAAACTACCTTTAGGTTACATGTATAAGCTGTATTATATAACATATAAATATTACCTGTCTGATTACAGTACTGTCTGTCTGAGGGTGCTGTGTATAAACATGATATAAAACTACCTTTAGGTTACATGTATAAGCTGTATTATATAACATATAAATATTACTGTCTGATTACAGTACAGTACTGTCTGTCTGAGGGTGCTGTGTATAAACATGATATAAAACTACCTTTAGGTTACATGTATAAGGTGTATTATATAACATATAAATATTACTGTCTGATTACTGTACTGTCTGTCTGAGGGTGCTGTGTATAAACATGATCTAAAACTACCTTTAGGTTACATGTATAAGCTGTCATATATAACATATAAATATTACTGTCTGATTACAGTACTGTACTGTCTGTCTGAGGGTGCTGTGTATAAACATGATATAAAACTACCTTTAGGTTATATGTATAAGCTGTATTATATAACATATAAATATTACTGTCTGATTACTGTATTGTCTGTCTGAGGGTGCTGTATATAAACATGATATAAAACTACCTTTAGGTTACATGTATAAGCTGTATTATATAACATATAAATATTACTGTCTGATTACTGTACTGTCTGTCTGAGGGTGCTGTGTATAAACATGATATAAAACTACCTTTAGGTTACATGTATAAGCTGTATTATATAACATATAAATATTACTGTCTGATTACTGTACTGTCTGTCTGAGAATGCTGTGTATAAACATGATATAAAACTACCTTTAGGTTACATGTATAAGCTGTATTATATAACATATAAATATTACCTGACTGATTACAGTACTGTACTGTCTGTCTGAGGGTGCTGTGTATAAACATGATATAAAACTACCTTTAGGTTACATGTATAAGCTCTATTATATAACATATAAATATTACCTGTCTGATTACTGTACTGTCTGTCTGAGGGTGCTGTGTATAAACATGATATAAAACTACCTTTAGGTTACATGTATAAGCTGTATTATATAACATATAAATATTACCTGTCTGATTACAGTACTGTCTGTCTGAGGGTGCTGTGTATAAACATGATATAAAACTACCTTTAGGTTACATGTATAAGCTGTATTATATAACATATAAATATTACTGTTTGATTACAGTACAGTACTGTCTGTCTGAGGGTGCTGTGTATAAACATGATATAAAACTACCTTTAGGTTACATGTATAAGGTGTATTATATAACATATAAATATTACTGTCTGATTACTGTACTGTCTGTCTGAGGGTGCTGTGTATAAACATGATATAAAACTACCTTTAGGTTACATGTATAAGCTGTCATATATAACATATAAATATTACTGTCTGATTACAGTACTGTACTGTCTGTCTGAGGGTGCTGTGTATAAACATGATATAAAACTACCTTTAGGTTATATGTATAAGCTGTATTATATAACATATAAATATTACTGTCTGATTACTGTATTGCCTGTCTGAGGGTGCTGTATATAAACATGATATAAAACTACCTTTAGGTTACATGTATAAGCTGTATTATATAACATATAAATATTACTGTCTGATTACTGTACTGTCTGTCTGAGGGTGCTGTGTATAAACATGATATAAAACTACCTTTAGGTTACATGTATAAGCTGTATTATATAACATATAAATATTACTGTCTGATTACTGTACTGTCTGTCTGAGGGTGCTGTGTATAAACATGATATAAAACTACCTTTAGGTTACATGTATAAGCTGTATTATATAACATATAAATATTACTGTCTGATTACAGTTCTGTCTGTCTGAGGGTGCTGTGTATAAACAGGATATAAAACTACCTTTAGGTTACATGTATAAGCTGTATTTTATAACATATAAATATTATCTGTCTGATTACAGTACTTACTGTCTGAGGGTGCTGTGTATAAACATGATATAAAACTACCTTTAGGTTACATGTATAAGCTGTATTATATAACATATAAATATTACCTGTCTGATTACTGTACTGTCTGTCTGAGGGTGCTGTGTATAAACATGATATAAAACTACCTTTAGGTTACATATATAAGCTGTATTATATAACATATAAATATTACCTGTCTGATTACAGTACTGTCTGAGGGTGCTGTGTATAAACATGATATAAAACTACCTTTAGGTTACATGTATAAGCTGTCTTATATAACATATAAATATTACCTGTCTGATTACAGTACTGTCTGTCTGAGGGTGCTTTGTATAAACATGATATAAAACTACCTTTAGTTACATGTATAAGCTGTATTATATAACATATAAATATTACTGTCTGATTACAGTACTGTCTGTCTGAGGGTGCTGTGTATAAACAGGATATAAAACTACCTTTAGGTTACATGTATAAGCTGTATTTTATAACATATAAATATTATCTGTCTGATTACAGTACTTACTGTCTGAGGGTGCTGTGTATAAACATGATATAAAACTACCTTTAGGTTACATGTATAAGCTGTATTATATAACATATAAATATTACCTGTCTGATTACTGTACTGTCTGTCTGAGGGTGCTGTGTATAAACATGATATAAAACTACCTTTAGGTTACATATATAAGCTGTATTATATAACATATAAATATTACCTGTCTGATTACAGTACTGTCTGAGGGTGCTGTGTATAAACATGATATAAAACTACCTTTAGGTTACATGTATAAGCTGTCTTATATAACATATAAATATTACCTGTCTGATTACAGTACTGTCTGTCTGAGGGTGCTTTGTATAAACATGATATAAAACTACCTTTAGTTACATGTATAAGCTGTATTATATAACATATAAATATTACTGTCTGATTACAGTACTGTCTGTCTGAGGGTGCTGTGTATAAACATGATATAAAACTACCTTTAGGTTACATGTATAAGCTGTATTATATAACATATAAATTTTACCTGTCTGATTACTGTACTGTCTGTCTGATGGTGCTGTGTATAAACATGATATAAAACTACCTTTAGGTTACAGGTATAAGCTGTATTATATAACATATAAATATTACCTGTCTGATTACAGTACTGTACTGTCTGAGGGTGCTGTGTATAAACTGATATAAAACTAACTTTAGGTTACATGTATAAGCTGTATTATATAACATATAAATATTACCTGTCTGATTACAGTACTGTCTGTCTGAGGGTGCTGTGTATAAACATGATATAAAACTACCTTTAGGTTACATGTATAAGCTGTATTATATAACATATAAATATTACTGTCTGATTACAGTTCTGTCTGTCTGAGGGTGCTATGTATAAACATGATATAAAACTACCTTTAGGTTACATGTATAAGCTGTACTATATAACATATAAATATTACCTGTCTGATTACAGTACTGTCTGTCTGAGGGTGCTGTGTATAAACATGATATAAAACTACCTTTAGGTTACATGTATAAGGTGTATTATATAACATATAAATATTACTGTCTGATTACTGTACTGTCTGTCTGATGGTGCTGTGTATAAACATGATATAAAACTACCTTTAGGTTACATGTATAAGCTGTATTATATAACATATAAATATTACCTGTCTGATTACAGTACTGTCTGTCTGAGGGTGCTGTGTATAAACATGATATAAAACTACCTTTAGGTTACATGTATAAGCTGTATTATATAACATATAAATATTACCTGTCTGATTACAGTACTGTACTGTCTGTCTGAGGGTGCTGTGTATAAACATGATATAAAACTACCTTTAGGTTACATGTATAAGCTGTATTATATAACATATAAATATTACCTGTCTGATTACAGTACTGTCTGTCTGAGGGTGCTGTGTATAAACATGATATAAAACTACCTTTAGGTTACATGTATAAGCTGTATTATATAACATATAAATATTACCTGTCTGATTACAGTACTGTACTGTCTGTCTGAGGGTGCTATGTATAAACATGATATAAACTACCTTTAGGTTACATGTATAAGCTGTATTATATAACATATAAATATTACTGTCTGATTACTGTACTGTCTGTCTGAGGGTGTTGCGTATAAACATGATATAAAGCTACCTATAGTTTACATGTATAAGCTGTATTATATAATATATAAATATTACCTGTCTGATTACAGTACTGTCTGAGGGTGCTGTGTATAAACATGATATAAAACTACCTTTAGTTACATGTATAAGCTGTATTATATAACATATAAATATTACTGTCTGATTACAGTACAGTACTGTCTGTCTGAGGGTGCTGTGTATAAACATGATATAAAACTACCTTTAGGTTACATGTATAAGCTGTATTATATAACATATACATATTACCTGTTTGATTACAGTACTGTCTGTCTGAGGGTGCTGTGTATAAACATGATATAAAACTACCTTTAGGTTACATGTATAAGCTGTATTATATAACATATAAATATTACTGTCTGATTACTGTACTGTCTGTCTGAGGGTGCTGTGTATAAACATGATATAAAACTACCTTTAGGTTACATGTATAAGCTGTATTATATAACATATAAATATTACCTGTCTGATTACAGTACTGTCTGTCTGAGGGTGCTGTGTATAAACTGATATAAAACTACCTTTAGGTTACATGTATAAGCTGTATTATATAATATATAAATATTACCTGTCTGATTACAGTACTGTCTGTCTGAGGGTGCTGTGTATAAACATGATATAAAACTACCTTTAGGTTACATGTATAAGCTGTATTATATAACATATAAATATTACCTGTCTGATTACAGTACTGTCTGTCTGAGGGTGCTGTGTATAAACATGATATAAAACTACCTTTAGGTTACATGTATAAGCTGTATTATATAACATATAAATATTACCTGTCTGATTACAGTACTGTCTGTCTGAGGGTGCTGTGTATAAACATGATATAAAACTACCTTTAGGTTACATGTATAAGCTGTATTATATAACATATAAATATTACCTGTCTGATTACAGTACTGTCTGTCTGAGGGTGCTGTGTATAAACATGATATAAAACTACCTTTAGGTTACATGTATAAGCTGTATTATATAACATATAAATATTACCTCTCTGATTACTGTACTGTCTGTCTGTCTGTCTGTCTGAGGGTGCTGTGTATAAACATGATATAAAACTACCTTTAGGTTACATGTATAAGCTGTATTATATAACATATAAATATTACCTGTCTGATTACTGTACTGTCTGTCTGAGGGTGCTGTGTATAAACATGATATAAAACTACCTTTAGGTTACATGTATAAGCTGTATTATATAACATATAAATAGTACTGTCTGATTACTGTACTGTCTGTCTGAGGGTGCTGTGTATAAACATGATATAAAACTACCTTTAGGTTACATGTATAAGCTGTATTATATAACATATAAATATTACTGTACTGTCTGTCTGAGGGTGCTGTGTATAAACATGATATAAAACTACCTTTAGGTTACATGTATAAGCTGTATTATATAACATATAAATAGTACTGTCTGATTACTGTACTGTCTGTCTGAGGGTGCTGTGTATAAACATGATATAAAACTACCTTTAGGTTACATGTATAAGCTGTATTATATAACATATAAATATTACCTGTCTGATTACAGTACTGTCTGAGGGTGCTGTGTATAAACATGATATAAACTACCTTTAGGTTACATGTATAAGCTGTATTATATAACATATAAATATTACTGTCTGATTACTGTACTGTCTGTCTGATGGTGCTGTGTATAAACATGATATAAAACTACCTTTAGGTTACATGTATAAGCTGTATTATATAACATATAAATATTACTGTCTGATTACAGTACTGTCTGTCTGAGGGTGCTGTGTATAAACTGATATAAAACTACCTTTAGGTTACATGTATAAGCTGTATTATATAATATATAAATATTACCTGTCTGATTACAGTACTGTCTGTCTGAGGGTGCTGTGTATAAACATGATATAAAACTACCTTTAGGTTACATGTATAAGCTGTATTATATAACATATAAATATTACTGTCTGATTACAGTACTGTCTGTCTGAGGGTGCTGTGTATAAACATGATATAAAACTACCTTTAGGTTACATGTATAAGCTGTGTTATATAACATATAAATATTACTGTCTGATTACAGTACTGTCTGTCTGAGGGTGCTGTGTATAAACATGATATAAAACTACCTTTAGGTTACATGTATAAGCTGTATTATATAACATATAAATATTACCTGTCTGATTACTGTACTGTCTGTCTGAGGGTGCTGTGTATAAACATGATATAAAACTACCTTTAGGTTACATGTATAAGCTGTATTATATAACATATAAATATTACCTGTCTGATTACTGTACTGTCTGAGGGTGCTGTGTATAAACATGATATAAAACTACCTTTAGGTTACATGTATAAGCTGTATTATATAACATATAAATATTACTGTCTGATTACAGTACTGTCTGTCTGAGGGTGCTGTGTATAAACATGATATAAAACTACCTTTAGGTTACATGTATAAGCTGTGTTATATAACATATAAATATTACTGTCTGATTACAGTACTGTCTGTCTGAGGGTGCTGTGTATAAACATGATATAAAACTACCTTTAGGTTACATGTATAAGCTGTATTATATAACATATAAATATTACTGTCTGATTACAGTACTGTCTGTCTGAGGGTGCTGTGTATAAACATGATATAAAACTACCTTTAGGTTACATGTATAAGCTGTGTTATATAACATATAAATATTACTGTCTGATTACAGTACTGTCTGTCTGAGGGTGCTGTGTATAAACTGATATAAAACTACCTTTAGGTTAGATGTATAAGCTGTATTATATAACATATAAATATTACTGTCTGATTACAGTACTGTCTGTCTGAGGGTGCTGTGTATAAACATGATATAAAACTACCTTTAGGTTACATGTATAAGCTGTATTATATAACATATAAATATTACCTGTCTGATTACTGTACTGTCTGAGGGTGCTGTGTATAAACATGATATAAAACTACCTTTAGGTTACATGTATAAGCTGTATTATATAACATATAAATATTACCTGTCTGATTACTGTATGTCTGTCTGAGGGTGCTGTGTATAAACATGATATAAAACTACCTTTAGGTTACATGTATAAGCTGTATTATATAACATATAAATATTACCTGTCTGATTACTGTATGTCTGTCTGAGGGTGCTGTGTATAAACATGATATAAAACTACCTTTAGGTTACATGTATAAGCTGTATTATATAACATATAAATATTACCTGTCTGATTACTGTACTGTCTGTCTGAGGGTGCTGTGTATAAACATGATATAAAACTACTTTTAGGTTACATGTATAAGCTGTATTATATAACATATAAATATTACCTGTCTGATTACTGTATGTCTGTCTGAGGATGCTGTGTATAAACATGATATAAAACTACCTTTAGGTTACATGTATAAGCTGTATTATATAACATATAAATATTACTGTCTGATTACAGTACTGTCTGTCTGAGGGTGCTGTGTATAAACATGATATAAAACTACCTTTAGGTTACATGTATAAGCTGTATTATATAACATATAAATATTACCTGTCTGATTACTGTATGTCTGTCTGAGAGTGCTATGTATAAACATGATATAAAACTACCTTTAGGTTACATGTATAAGCTGTATTATATAACATATAAATATTACTGTCTGATTACAGTACTGTCTGAGGGTGCTGTGTATAAACATGATATAAAACTACCTTTAGGTTACATGTATAAGCTGTATTATATAACATATAAATATTACCTGTCTGATTACTGTACTGTCTGTCTGAGGGTGCTGTGTATAAACTGATATAAAACTACCTTTAGGTTACATGTATAAGCTGTATTATATAACATATAAATATTACTGTCTGATTACTGTACTGTCTGTCTGAGGGTGCTGTGTATAAACATGATATAAAACTACCTTTAGGTTACATGTATAAGCTGTATTATATAATATATAAATATTACCTGTCTGATTACAGTACTGTCTGTTTGAGGGTGCTGTGTATAAAGTGTCTAGAGGCTGTTATTTCTGCTAAAGGAGGCTTTACTAAATATTGATGCAATATTTCTGCTGGGGTGCCCAAATTTATACACCTGTCTAATTTCATTTTGATGCATATTGCACATTTTCTGTTAAACCAATAAACCTCATTTTACTACTGAAATATTACTGTGTCCTTCAGTTATGTGATAGATCAAAACGAAATTGCTGATCCAAACACCCAATTATTTATAAATGAAAATCATGGAAATTGTCAGGGGTGCCTAAAGTTTTACATACAACTGTAAATATATACACAGGTAAATATATATTTATACACACACATACAGCTAAATTTACCCCTGAAAATAAACTGTTCAATGAGAATCAGTAAGCTAAGGAAATAGACAAATATCAGAAGTCTTACACTTCACAAGCTTAAGCAGATAGAATGTGGCAAGCAGAGCTGCGAGATGATAGACACGAGTGCAAATGACAGGATCTTAATGAAAGGGCCAGAAAGAACAGGGAACCGTGAGTGGATTATGTCTCAGGCTTCCCTAAAATGCACCCAAACAAAGTGTAATAATTCTCCTGTGCCAGCATTTGTATCATGCGCCTGTCAGTCAGGGTCTGTCCGTGACGCGTTATTAGCGAGGTGTAATGTATTAGCCGCTGGACATCTGGACTGTTTTGTGCGGTGACAGCAGATCTGATCATTCCCACAGATAAGCTGCCTGTTGTTTCATCATTATAGGCTAATAAATGAGCTTAAGATCAGCAATTATCTTATTCGGGCAAACGTTTACTGCTAAAGATTGTTGTCCATAGTAGAGTTTGTTCATTTTTGTCAGAAATCACAGGATGAAGTTGCATTGCAGGTCTCTCTAGCATTTTAAATACCACTAAACACAGTTGATAATCAGTAAATGCATAATAAAAAGACAATGCAAAAGCACTTGGTTTGAATTTCATATGAGCAGTAGATTTTTTTCTGACACATTTTAAAATTAGTTCTATTTACCCTCCCACTGTATCATGTGAAAGTCATCAGCCAATCACAAAATGTATAGATGCATATCCTGTGAATCTTGCACATGCTCAGTATGAGCTGGTGCCTCAGAAAGTGTGCATATAAAAAGCTGTGCTCATTTAAATAATATAAATGAATTGGAAAGTTTGAAATTGTGTGCTCTACCTGAATCTGAACTTGTGCGACCCCCTGGTTGTCTTGTGGGGTGTATGACCCCTGTATGACCCTCTGGTTGTCTTGTGAGATGTATGACCCCTGTATGACCCTCTGGTTGTCTTGTGGAGTGCATGCCATGTGACTCTTTGGTTTTCTTTTGGGGCGCATGACCCCTGTGTGATCCACTGGTTGCTTTGTGGGGTGTATGACCCTCCATGCAACCTTCTGGTTGTCTTGTGGGGTGCATGACCCTCCATGTGACCTTCTGGTTGTCTTAGGGGTGCATGACCTTCTATGTGACCCGCTGGTTGTTTTGTGGGGTGTATGACCCCTGTGTGTTCCTCTGTTTGTCTGGTGGAGTGCATGACCCTCTGGATGTTTTGTGGGGTGTAGGATACCTGTGTCATCCTCTGGTTGTCTTGTGGGGTGCATGACCTTCCATGTGACCTGTTGGTTGTTTTATGGGGTGTATGACCCCTGTGTGATCCTATGTTTGTCTTGTTGAGTCCATGACCCTCTGGATGTTTTGTGGGGTGCAGGATACCTGTGTCATCCTCTGGTTGTCTTGTGGGGTGCATGACCTTCCATTTGACCTGTTGGTTGTTTTATGGGGTGTATGACCCCTGTGTGATCCTATGTTTGTGTTGTGGAGTCCATGACCCTCCATGTGACCCTCTGGTTGTTTTCTTCTTAAAATAAAGAGAGTCCATGGCTTCATTCCTTACTGTTGGGAAATACTGAACCTAGAAACCAAGAGGAGGCAAAGACACCCCAGCCAAAGGCTTACATACCTCTCCCACTTCCCCTATCCCCCAGTCATTCTTTGCCTTTGTTCCTCAGGAGGGATATATGTCCTTCGATATGGGACTGGAGTTTTAAGTAGTCTTGTCAGCCTCTCAGTGAGAGCATTGACGAAAGTTAGAATCTGGAGATGCAGGGAGAGTCTTCCTTTAAACCCATCCAGACTGCCTGCTTACAGCTCTTTAAGCAACCAGTGTTGACGAGTTTCACTGTCTGCTTTTTCTTCACTCAAGTCCATGTCAGAAGCGATGCTACAAGACTGTCACACTTGAAAGGCTGTGTTTCTGTTCCACAGCATGGATTCTTGTAAGATTGTTTCAATTTTTACATATGATGAAAATGCTGAAGTCTGGGTCACAGTGTGACTCCTTTTATCTTAATAGAATCTGGGGGTAATATCTCCTGAGGGAGGTTATTGAACAGTGGGGATTAATCAAATGTGTTACTTTGATTTTATGCTGCTTTATGTGTGAGATTTATTGGGCTCATAGACTGTTTGTTATGCTGTAATGGAATACACAGGTTTTTACTTTCACTTTGGACGCTGCGCAGCTTGTAGCTTGGCGCACTTTTTCTCATAGCAGGTGCGGTCCTGCCTTGGCACCACGTGACCGGGTGTGGTCAAACTTTTGTTTTCTCTTTCCTGGCCGAGCTAGCTGTCAGAGAAGACGTTTGTTTCTCTGTTTGCCTGGGTCTAGGAGGTGGTGAGTGCCCCAGTCATTGGGAGTATAAAGGTATTTTTGTGAGAAATAAAACGATAATTTATTCTGTGTCCTACTGTTATTAGTGCAAGCTATGGAAGATTCTGATATGCTTATGGGTACTCCCTCTATTCCTAATAGTAATACCTGTCTATATTGTGAGGAGGGCTTGGTATGCCCGCCCTCTCAACTATGTTCCATATGCATCAACAAGGTTATTATGTCTAAGAAGGTTAACCCCTTTTAGTACTACTGAACCATCCACCTCTGTGGACTCGCCGTCCCGTGAGGTGTATAATCATCATTCATCTCCCTCATCACATGCAGCTTCCCGTAGCACCCCTGATCCTCCGTCTGGAGGGAGCCTTTTACCATCAGACTTTACCGCGTAGTTAAAGACGACGTTGTCTGAGGCTCTTAGTGCTTTACCTCGCCGTGCCAAGCGCAAGCGAAAGGTTAAACATAGCTCTCCTGTCCAGGGGTCATCCAGTGATTTATTAGATTTGTCTATTTTTCAAGTATCCCCATGCCTTTTAAAAGATAAGTCCTCTGGGAGTTCCTGATTACACGGTACCAGTACCTACAAGTGCAGTAGGAATACATGTACTTCTTGTGACCATATACAGGTCTCAAGATCATTTACATCATACCAAACAGGGGAGGAATTCCCAACGAAGGGCTGTGTGAACTGTAAGAGTTTGTATGTCATTTACCTAGTGGAATGCACTAAATGTAAAAAGGCATATGTAGGTAGAACAACTAGAGAAGTGGGTACCCGAATTTGGGAACGCTTGTCCTACATCGCGGGTGAGAGACCCTGCTCGGCACTGTCCAGACATTTTTCGGAGACTCATCATAAAAACGTGTATACGTTTAAATGGAAAGCGATTGAGTAGGTACAGAGACCACCTAGGAGTGGGGACAATCTCTCATCGCTTTGTCGACAGGAAACCTATTGGCTCTTCAGGCTGAACTGCTTGGTTCCAATAGGTTTCAATTCTGAATTTGATATAATTAATTTTTGGCAAAGATAAACTATTATGCTGGTCTGGTTCCCTAATATTATGTTGTTTATGAGTGATTATTTTCACTAAGGGTTAATATAACTTCAGGGATATTTTACATCTCTTTAGTACAGAGCTTTCCAAACTTTTCATGTTGGTGACACACTTTTTAGATCTACATCATTTTGTGACACAGTAATTCCGTTGTAATAGCAAACAGGAGGTTAAACTAACTTGTTTTAAGAGATACGGACACATACATAAATTATATAATAACTAAAAGTATTTACAAGTAACAGTATGTATGTGCAAGAACTAAACAAAAGTTTAATAACACCAATAGCTACTTACTATTTTAATGAGATGTATGAGGTTGATGAGATGAACACAGTTTCTGAATATTTGGTGGAATATTAGATAAAGACACTCGCACTTTATCATTAAGCATTTTTAAGCTTCCACTTCCTATCCACATATCAAGAGTAGGAGCAGCAATGCACTACTGGGAGCTAGCTGCAAGAAAAACAACACTTTGACTTCTGACTTCAGCTCAGCGTTTAAACTGCTGCCCTCAGAGCTCTACAAGTCTGACTGACTACTGCCTGCACTGCAAACGCACTGCTGTCCCACTCACTGACTACACGTGCAGTCACGAGCTGATTGAGGAGTCTACATGTGCAGTCACGAGCTGATTGAGGAGTCTACACGTGCAGTCACGAGCTGATTGAGGAGTCTACACGTGCAGTCACGAGCTGATTGAGGAGTCTACACGTGCTGTCATGAGCTGATTGAGGAGTCTACACGTGCAGTCAAGAGCTGATTGAGGAGTCTACACGTGTAGTCACGAGCTGATTGAGGAGTCTACACGTGCTGTCATGAGCTGATTGAGGAGTCTACACGTGCAGTCACAAGCTGATTGAGGAGTCTACACGTGCAGTCACGAGCTGATTGAGGAGTCTACACGTGCAGTCAGGAGCCAATTCCAATGGGAATAGTTTCAGTTCCTGCTGAGCTGCGCCAATAAGTTAAGATGATCTGTGAGCCACTAGGTATCAATCACGTGTCAACCACGTGATATGCAATAGTATGCAGGCAGAAAGTCAGAAACCCTCAAAATTTTTTAAATTCCAAACAATTTGTGCTGAAGCAGGGACACACCTACACAGTGCTGCCGACACACTAATGTGTCACGACACACAGTTTGGTACGTAAGAAATTTGTTTATTCTTTTATTACTAATGTCATCCTATTGATGTATATTAACTAATAATAACAAATTGTAATTTTGTCTGTCCACATGCTATTTGCTCCCTTTAAAATGATACACCGTGGGAGTCATTAGGGATACATAAGTTTTGCATTTGATTGTATAAAGAATACTAAAGTTACTTTATACATATGTATCCCTGTCTGTCTCTCAAAGTTGTTTAATTTAATTTAATTTCCTTAAAGGTGTTTCGTTACTTTAATTGTACAATCATGATATGCCACAATTCTAACTAAATGACAATGTTTATTGTTTGACACTGCTGTTTTGGTTTTGCTATTCTTTGATTGTTTATCAACAGGTTATTAAAGGGTTATTCCTAGGCCATTCCCCCTTTTGCTGTTTTAACCTATCAGAAGGTGTTAGATGATGTAAAGGTCTATAACAGATGTAGAGAATTTATGTATATGATTACGGTATTGTAACAACGAAACTGGTCAGACGTTTTTCTGTTTGGCCTTTGGAATATTTTATCACCCCTGTGTGCTTATTAACTTATGCACAATAAAGCTTTTTTGTTTTACTTAATGCTCAATCACAAGGCTTTTTGGAATCTTTTTTTCATGTATCCAAGGATGGGTCACACTCTGAGTCTTCCAGCTGCGGAGGAGACAGCCTTTAGATTTAAGATTGAACACTTACGTTTTCTTCTAAAGGAGGTTGTGTCGACATTAGAGGTTCCAGAGTTGTTGCATGATGAACCTTTGATCCCTAAATTAGACAGAGTGTACGAGGACAGGGTAACGCCGCTAACATTTCCTGTACCTGTAAAAATGGTGAACATTATTAAGAACGAGTGGGATAGAACTGGTTCTTCCTTTTCCCCTTCGTCTGCCTTTAAAAAATTATTCCCGGTCCCGGAATCTCAGCTGGAGTTGTGGGGTTCTGTCCCTAAGGTGGATGGCGCTATCTCCACGTTAGCCAAGCATACTACTATCCCACTTGAGGATAGCGTTACATTCAGAGAGCCTATGGATAAGAAGATTGAAAAGATTGATACTTTTCTCAGAAAAATGTTTCAGCATACGGGATACTTGTTTCAACCGTCAGCAGCTGTTGCCTCGGTTGTTGTAGCTGCGGCCTAGTGGTGCGACTCCTTAGCGGATTTGATCGAGGTGGAGGGTCCCCTCAATGTTATCCAAGAAAGAATTAAAGCCTTGACAATTGCTAATTCTTTTATCTTTTATGTTTTGTGGTCCCAGGACATACTTGAAAACGAGAGAAATCTCAATGTATCCTTCCTGGTAAAATATTTTATAAATAAATTAAATATCTGTGATGCAAACATGCACTACTTTCCCTTCCCTTTAAGGAAAAATTTTTTTTGGTCCAGGCCAGGACTCCATTATCTCCACGGTTACAGGGGGCAAGGGTGCCTTCCTACCACAGGATAAGGATCTAAATTTGTTTCCTTTCGTTCTGAAAAGTCCCAACGTCAGCAGTCCTCCTCTAAGACTGAGCAAACCAAGAGCACTTGGAAGCTGGCTCAATCCTGGAATAAATCCAAGCAGAACAAGAAGCCCACCGAGACCAAATCGGCATGAAGGGGTGGCCCCCGATCCGGCACTGGATCATGTAGGGGGCAGACTGTCACTGTTTTCAGATGCTTAGTTCAGGGACATGCAGGATCTATGGGTCCTGGAGGTCATAGCTCAGGGATACAAGATAGGTTTCAAATCTCATCCACCCAAGAGCAGATTTCTCCTCTCAAGCCTGTCTTCAAGACCAGAAAAGAGGGAAGCCTTTCTGGGGTGCATGCAGGATCTGTCCTCCTTAGGGGTCATTGTCCGGTTCCTATCGCAGAAAGAGGTTTGGGATCCTATTCAAACCTGTTTGTGGTCCCAAAGAAGGAGGGAACTTTCTGCCCGATTCTGGACCTTAAGTGCTTAAACAAGTTTTTAAATGTCGCCTTGTTCAAGATGGAGACAATATGGTCCACCCTTCCTCTAGTTCAGGAAGGACAGTTCATGATCTAAAGGATGCCTACCTTCACGTTTCAATCCACAAGGACCACTTCCATTTCCTAAGGTTTGCGTTCCTGGATCAGCACTTCCAGTTCATTACACTTCAGTTTGGTCTAGCTACTGCTCCAAGAATCTTTACAAAGGTTCTAGGGAACCTTTGTAAAGATTCTTGGAGCAGTAGCTAGACCAAACTGAAGTGTAATGAACTGGAAGTGCTGATCCAGGAACGCAAACCTTAGAAACTGGAAGTGGTCCTTGTGGATTGAAACGTGAAGGTAGGCATCCTTTAGATCATGAACTGTCCTTCCTGAACTAGAGGAAGGGTGGACCATATTGTCTCCATCTTGAACGAGGCGACATTTAAAAACTTGTTTAAGCACTTAAGGTCCAGAATCGGGCAGAAAGTTCCCTCCTTCTTTGGGACCACAAACAGGTTTGAATAGGATCCCAAACCTCTTTCTGCGATAGGAACTATCAAGCCATCGCCAAAACCCGAGATATAGCAGTAGCTCCCTACTTGGACGACATTCTGGTTCAAGCACAATCCTTTCGTCTAGCGGAGGACCATTTAGTATCTCTTCTCTCTCTTCTTCGATCTCATAGATGGAAGATAAACTTAGAAAAGAGTTCTGTTATTCCAAGCACCAGGGTAGAATTACTGTGTACTATAATAGACTCAATATCCATGAGGATATTTCTAACAGACCAGAGACGTTGCAAGCTAGCTTCGGCATGTCTTGCCCTCTGGACCTCCTTAAGGCCATCTGTGGCTCAATGTATGGAGGTAATTGGTCTCATGGTGTCCAGCACGGACATAATTCCCTTTGCCAGGTTCCGTCTCAGACCATTACAGCTGTGCATGCTGAGGCAGTGGAACAGCAATCATTCGGATCTGTCTCAACAGATTTCCCTGGACAGCCGGTCGAGAGAATCGCTCTCTTGGTGGCTCTGTCCAAAACATCTGTCCCGAGGGACATCCTTTCTAAGACCATCCTGGGATATTGTGACTACGGAACGTGAGTCTATCAGGATGGGGAGCTGTTTGGGGTGCCAAGAAGGCACAGGGCCTGTGGTCTCAGCAGGAACGCTCCCTCCCGATCAACATTCTGGAACTTCAAGCAATCTACAATGCTCTGAAGGCTTGGCCTCTTCTGGGTTGGTCCCAGTTTATCAGATTCCAATCAGACAATATAACCTCAGTGGCTTACATCAACCATCAGGGGGGACACGAGAAGCTCCCTAGCAATGAGGGAAGTATCTCGGATTCTGGAGTGGGAGGAGGCCCACAACTATTCGCTGTCAGCAATCCACATTCTGGGTGTGAACAACTGGCAAGCGGATTTTCTCAGAAGACAATCCTTTCACCCAGGGGAATGGTCTCTCCATCCCGAAGAGTTTGCGGAGATATGCAACATGTGGGGGACGCCAGAGATAGATCTCATGGCATCTCGTCTCAATACCAAGCTACCCAGGTATGAGTTGAGGTCCAGGGATCCTCAGGCGGAGCTAATAGATGCATTAGCAGTGCCTCGGAGGTTCAGTCTAATCTATCTTTTTCCGCCGTTACCACTCCTTCCTCGGGTAGTGGCCCGCATCAAGCAGTAGCTGGCGTCAGTAATACTGATTGCTCCATCGTGGCCACGAAGGATGTGGTTCACGGATCAAGTGTCTTTTTTACTGCACAAGAGGCTCTCAGAGCTTCCAGATGTTCAGTCTTTTGTTAAGGCTCTGATTAGGATCAGAACTGTGTTCAGATCTACGACTCCCCCTTGGAGTCTAAATCTGGTTCTTATGGTGTTGCAACGGGCTCCGTTTGAGCCTTTGCATGAAATTAACAATAAGTTGTTGTCCTGGAATGTGCTTTTTCTACTGGCTATTGCTTCTGCGCGCAGAGTTTCTGAGATTGCCACTTTGCAATGTGAGCCTCCTTATCTGGTGTTCCACTCTGATAAGGCTGTCCTACGTACTAAGTTAGGGCTTCTCCCTAAGGTCGTGTCAGACCGCAACATCAGTCAAGAGATTGTGGTTCCTTTCTTGTGTCCTAATCCTTCTTCTTCGAAGGAACGTTTGCTTCATAATTTGGATGTGGTTCGGGCCTTGAAGTTTTATCTTCAGGCTACTAAGGATTTTAGACAGACTTCTTCCTTGTATGTTGCCTATTCTGGGAAGCATAAGGGTCAGAGGGTCTCTTCGACTTCCTTATCCTTTTGGTTGAGGAGTGTTATCCGCTTAGCTTATGAAACACCGGGACATAAACCTCCTCTTAGAATTACAGCTCATTCTACTAGAGCAGTGGCTTCCTCTTAGGCCTTTAAGAATGAGACCTCTATGGATCAGATTTGTTAGGCGGCTACCTGGTCCTCCTTACATACTTTTTCTAAATTTTACAAGTTTGATGTTTTTGCTTCTGCTGAAGCAGCCTTCAAGAGAAAGGTTTTGCAGGCTGTGGTACCCTCAGATTAGGGTCCGCCTCTCTTTTTGTCCCTCCCGTTATCATTCAGTGTCCTCTAGAGCTTGGGTATAAGTTTCCCAACAGTAAGGAATGAAGCCGTGGACTCTTCTTATATTAAGAAGGAAAACATAAATTATGCTTACCAGATAATTTCATTTCCTTCTGTATAAGGAGAGTCCACGGCCCCCGCCCGTGTTCTCCGATGGGCAGCCCCCTAAATTGTATTTTCTTTTGGCACCTTTTATACCCTGATATTTCTCCTACTGTTCCTTGTTCCCTCGGCAGAATGACTGGGGGATAGGGGAAGTGGGAGAGGTGGTTAAGCCTTTGGCTGGGGTGTCTTTTCCTTCTCCTGGTGGCCAGGTTCAGTATTTCTCAACAGTAAGGAATGAAGCCGTGGACTCTCCTTATACGGAAGGAAATTAGATTATTTGGTAAGCATAATTTATGTTTTTGTGGGGTGTATGACCCCTGTGGGATCCTCTGGTTGTCTTGTGGGGTGCATGACCCTCCATGTGACCCTCTGTTTTTCTTGTGGGGTGCATGACCCTCCATGTGACCCACTGGTTGTCTTGTGGGGTGCATACCCTGTTACTCTTTGGTTGTCTTTTTGTGAGCATTACCCAGTGGGATCCTCTGGTTGCCTTGTGGGGTGTATGACCCTGTGTAACTCTCTGGTTGTCTTGGGGGGGTGCATGACCCTCTATGTGACCCTCTGGTTGTCTTGTGGAGTGCATGACCCTCCATGTGACCCTCTGGTTGTCTTGTGGGGTGCATGCCCCTCCATGTGACCCTCTGGTTGTTTTGTGGGGTGCATGCCCCTCCTTGTGAAACTCTGGTTGTTTTGTGGGGTGTATGACCCCAGTGTGACCCTCTGGTTTTCTTGTGGAGTGCATGACCCCCGTGTGATCCTCTGGTTGACTTGTGGGGTGCATGACCCCCGTGTGATCCTCTGGTTGTCTTGTGGGGTGCATGACCCTATACAAAACGCTAAGTTAAATGAAAAGGAGACAACAAATTATTTTAGAAAGGGGAGAGAGAAGAGAGGCGCCAAACATAAAACAGTATCGTCGGACCAACAGGAATGGGCTCACAAAGCTTCCCCGTAATACTGGATACTCACAAACAGAGCGGCAAAACATACGTGCCGCCTCTAACAGCAGATCGGGACTGTTTTGGGTCGCCCGACAGACACACCTCTGCTGGTCTGAAATTGCTGGCAGTGAAAGTTTCACTGCCAGCAATTTCAATTTGAATTCCTGAACTCGGTCCTTTACATCGTGAACAGTCCCCTGTCAGTTGGAGCTGAACGGAATTACTTCCTGCGGATTGGAGGCTATCGGGTGGTCTACCAGCAGAGGTGTGTCTGTCGGGCGACCCAAAACAGTCCCGATCTGCTGTTAGAGGCACGTATGTTGTGCCGCTCTGTTTGTGAGTATCCAGTATTACGGGGGGAAGCTTTGTGAGCCCATTCCTGTTGGTCCGACGATACTGTTTTATGTTTGGCTCCTCTCTTCTCTCTCCCCTTTCCACAGTCAGGAATCCATCCGGATTACTTTTGGGAGTGCGGCCATCGAGTTCGGCGTCCTAGTTCTGCAATCAACACCAAAGCACCAGCGCACCCTCTGGAAACTGACGATTCCATTTTTTTTCCATGAACACATTATTTTCAATAATAAACTGCATTGATAAAGGGACATAGATTAGCAACAATAAAATGCTTGTATGTTCTAGATAATTCTATAACTGCTTTTTGCTTTACTATATGTTAAACCCCTGCAAAAGCTCAAGCTCCTGAATGGCAGGGCACAGCTGAAGCCGAGCTGAACATAGAGATGCCGTATATACATAGCCACCAATCACTTGCTGTGTTCAGCTGTGTATTGTCACTCTGGCACTAAACGCGTTGAGAAGATTAAGCACATACTTCTATATAAGTAATAGTGTAATACTAAAATGCTCTAATGTGCTAGAATGTTTTATAATTGCCTATTGCTTGACTATACCACTGTCATTGTGTTAGCAAAACTTGCATTGTTTTACAGTATATTTCCTTATAACCCCTGCTAAGGACAGTTAGAAACATATATGTAGCAGGGTTAGGCTTGTGATGTCTGTAGCCTGCACTTCCCATTCTCTCATTTGCACAGTCCACAATTTTCAGAGGTAAATTACATGAAAAGGGGACAAATAAATAAGGAAAATGTATTACAAAGCTCATCTACTGCATAGTTAATCATGTTATGTTTCACTCCCTAAATATTTAAAGGAACATTAACACATCTAATGCTAGATATAATGATGCATTCAAAGAAAAGTCTGAGAATAATATGTAGTATTTGTTAAAGTGTCATTAGTTCTTTAAATATTGACAAAATAAGTATAAAGTTAATAGTGTCTATAGAGCAATGGGAGCTGCCATGTTGTAACTTAGGTTACCTTCTCTGCCGTGGCCAATCAGGGATAGTTATAAATAGGTCACTAGTGTGTGCAGCCAATGGCTGTGTGGAATATAACAGTGTTTTGCACTTCCATTTGTTTTAGGAACTGAAAAGCTCTCAGTTTCAGAATGGAATTACAGGAAAAGAGGACAAACTAAAAATAAAAGTGTATTGCAGAGTTTTTGTTATATACAATGTATACGATTTATCATTTTATATCACCAGCTCAAAGTGTTTAATGTCCCTTTAACTATTATTGTAATGAAACATTAATTAACATGGGATATTGTTGTGCAGAAATGACATGCTCTAATTCATTTTGATTGGTGGGTTTGTGCGATTGCCGGTTATTATTGGCTCACTGGCTTTTCCAAACGCTTTACAGGGTGAATACTGAACAATCACATGGAACAAATCCGCACATGCAAGTTTTTCAACAACATCTAATTTCCTTTTGAAACTAACAGGACATGTATGTTTGTGTGCAACTCATCCCCAGGGACCTGTTTCAGATTGGCAGATAAGAACATTTCCTATATTTGCCTTGGTGGGAGAGGACAACCTTCAATAAGCATTAAAAAAGAACAATTATTTATAGCATTGAAATATCCATTTCCAAAAAAAGTCACAAAGTTAAATATATCTTATTTTAAATGAATGAATAAAAGCCCTTTACTGTACCTTTAACATAAAATACATCATTTCCCTGTCTGTTCTACTGGTCTCAAGGACACTTTTGCATCACACTGTTATTTGCAGGTTTTATGACTCATTTGAACACTAGATCAATAGATTTTACACACTGTAACTACAACCCTTGTCATGTAATGTCCTTAGCAAATACCTCATACTCACTAAGCTCTCTCTTCCAAAGCACTAAAATAAACTGCTCACCCTTTTACTATGGGATGTACATATTTGTAACGTTCCCACTTATTGTACCATAATTCCTTTAGCTAAATGTATATACTGAATCTAGAAACAAATTTAAAAATCATTAAATAAAATAAAATTGTTCAGTTTATGTTCTTCATTTGTGAATTTACTAATTTTGGCACTGGTACTCAGACCAAGCATTTAATATAATCTTACAAAAAATGAAATTGGATTCAATTTCAAAATCTATATTTAGAGTGTTAATACATAGCTCCTTACTTTAATGAGACTTTGGTGTTTATAAGATTAATAGCTTTGGCAGCCAATGGAAGCCTGAAAAGATTATGTAAACCTGATTAGAAAATAAAATATATTGTAGAAAATATGTTGAAAAACATGTTGGAAATATCAGTATATGTATTTATCTATACATATATTAATGTACAGATTATACTGATCAATTCTCATTGGTTGATGTATATGAAGAGCTCTAAACTGGATGACAGAAAAATTCCTCTATGCACCAATCAAAAAATAATATTAATTTGGGAATTACACCTCAATTGCCTATTGTGTCTACTATATTGGCTCTAATTTTGTCATGGCAGCAATGTTGCCTTCAAATATTTGCAGATAAAACAGGGCCACATATACGCTAACCCCTGGATGAAGTACAAGGCCTAAATTGTAACTGTGGTCCTGATCTTCACCCTAATTCTACCCTAAACCAATCCCTAACTGTAACCCCAACTGAACCCTAGCTCTAACCCTAAACCTAGCCCTAACTCTAACCCCAAGTCTAGACCTAACTGTAACCCCAAACCTAACCCTAAATCTAACCCCAAGCCTAGACCTAACTGTAACCCCAAACTTAACCCTAACTCTAACCCCAAGGCTAGCCATAACTGTATCCCCAAACCGAACCCTAACTGTAACCCTAAACCTAACTGTAACCCCAAACCAAACTCTAACTCTAAACCCAAGCCTAGCCCTAACTGTAATCCCAAACCTAAATCTGACTGTAACCATAAACCTAACTCTAATCCCATGCCTAGCCCTAGCTGTAACCCCAAGCGTAGCCCTAACAGTATCCCCAACCCTAACCCTAAATCTAACCCTAAATCTAGACCTAACTGAAACCCCAAGCCTAGCCCTAACTGTAACCCCAAACCTAAATCTGACTGTAACCATAAACCTAACTCTAATCCCATGCCTAGCCCTAGCTGTAACCCCAAGCGTAGCCCTAACTGTATCCCCAACCCTAACCCTAAATCTAGACCTAACTGAAACCCCAAGCCTAACCCTAACGCCTAGCATAGCCCTAACTGTAACCTCAAACCTAACTCTAACTCTAACCCCAAACCTAACTCTAACCCCAAACCTAACCTTAACCCCAAGCGTAGCCCTAGCTGTAACCCCAAACCTAACCCTAACTCTAACCCAAAACCTAAATCTAACCCTAACTCTAACCCCAAACCTAACTCTAACCCCAAACTTAGCCCTAACTGTATCCCTAACCCTAACTCTAACCCCAAACCTAGACCTAACTGTAACCCCAAACCTAACCCTAACTCTAACCCCAAGCCCAATTTTTTTCTTTCATGATTCAGATAGAGCATGCAATTTTTAGCAACTTTCTAATTTACTCCTATTATCAATTTTTCTTCGTTTTCTTGCTATATTTATTTGAAAAAGAAGGCATCAGCTTTTTTGGGGGTTCAGAACTCTGGACAGCACTTTTTTATTGGTGGATGAATTTATCCACCAATCAGCAAGGACAACCCAAGTTGTTCACCAAAAATGGGACGGCATCTAAACTTACATTCTTGCATTTAAAATAAAGATACCAAGAGAATAAAGAAAATTTGATAATAGGAGTAAATTAGAAAGTTGCTTAAAATGTCATGCTCTATCTGAATCATGAAATAAAAAATTTGGGTACAGTGTCCCTTTAACTCTAACCCAAAGCCTAGCCCCAATTATAACACCAAACCTAAACATAACTCTAACCATAAACCTAACTCTAATCCCATGCCTAGCCCTAACTGTAACCCCAAACCTAAACCTAACTCTAACCATATACCTAACTGTAACCCCAAACCTAGCCCTAACTGTAACCCCAAACCTAACCCTAACTCTAATCCCAAGCCTAGCCGTATCTCTAACCCCAAACCTAACCCCAAGCCTAGCCCTAACTCTAACCCCAAACCTAACCCTAACTCTAACCCCAAGCCTAACCATAACTGTAACCCCAAACCTAACCCCAAACCTAACCATAACTGTAACCCTAAACCTAACCCTAACTCTAACCATAACTGTAACCCCAAACCTAACCCTAACTCTAACCTCAAGCCTAGCCCTAATTGTAACATCAAACCTAAACCTAACTCTAACCATAAATCTAACTCTTACACCATGCCTAGCCATAACTCTTACTCCAAACCTAAACCAACTCTAACCATAAACCTAACTTTAATCCCAAACCTAGAGCTAAATGTAACCCCAAACCTAACCCTAACCATAAACCTAACTCTAACCCCAAGCCTTACCCTAACTCTAACCCTAAACCTAACCCTAACTCTAACCCCAAGCCTAGCCCTAACTGTAACCCCAAACCTAAACCTAACTCTAAACCCCAAGCCTAGCCCTAACTGTAACCCCAAACCTAAACCTAACTCTAATCATAAACCTTACCCTAACTGTAAGCCCAATCCTAGCCCTAAGTGTAACCCCAAATCTAACCCTAACTGTAACCCCAAACCTAACTCTAACCCCAGGCCTAGCCCTAACTGTAACCCCAAACCTAAGTCTAACCATAAACCTAACCCTAACTGTAACCCCAAGCCTAACCCTAACTGTAACCCCAAACCTAACCCTAACTGTAACCCCAAACCTAAACCTAACTCTAACCATAAACCTAACGCTAACTGTAACCCCAAACCTAACCCTAACTGTAACTCTAAACCTAACTCTAACCATAAACCTAACCCTAACTCTAACCCCAAGCCTAGCCCTAACTGAAATCCCAAGCATAAACCTAACTCGAAACCTACCCCTAAGCATAGACCTAACTGTAACCCCAAAGCTAACTCTAACCATAAACCTAACCCTAACTTTATCCCCAAGCCTAACCCTAACTGTAACCCCAAACCTAACTCTAACCATAAACCTAACCCTAACTGTAACCCCAAGTCTAGCCCTAACTGTTACCCCAAATCTAACCCTAACTGTAACCCCAAACCTAACCCTAACTCTAACCATAAACCTAACTCTAACCCCAGGCCTAGCCCTAACTGTTACCCCAAACCTAAAACTAACTCTAACCATAAACCTAACCCTAACTCTAATTATATACCTAACTCTATCTCTAACGCCAATCCTAGCCATAACTATAACCCCAAACTTAACCTTAAGTCTAAACATAAACCTAACTCTAACCCTAAGCCTAGCCCTAACTGTAACCCCAAACCTAACCCTAGCCCTAACCCTAAACCCTTCTCTTACTCTAACGGTAAGCCTATCCATAAGTCTAACCCTAATCCTAGCAGTATCTTTAAACCAGAACCGAAACCTAACTCTAGCCCTAAAGGTAGCCTTAACTCAACCCTAAACCTATACCTAACTCTAATACCAAAGTTAGACCTAACTCTAACCCTAAACCTAACTAATCCTAAACCTAGTCCTAAATCCAACCCTAAACCTAGCCCTAACTCTAACCCCAAACCTAATCCTTACTTGAACCCTAAGCCTTTCCCTATCTCTAACTCTAAACCTAGCTCTAATTCTAACCCTAAACTGATCTCTAACCCTAAACCTAGCCCTAACTCTAACCCTAAACCTAACCATAAAATAAACCCTACACCTATCTCTAACTATAGTCTTAAGCCTAGCCCTAACTATAACCCCAAACATAGCCCTTACTTTAACCCTAAGACTAGACCTATCTCGAACTCCATACTAGCCCTAATTCTAACCCTAAACCTAGCCCTAATGCCCTAAAGTTAACCATACACCAAACTATTACCTTAAAGGGACAGTCAACACCAGAAATTGTGTTGTTTAAAAAGGTAGATAATCCCTTTATTACCCATTCCCCAGTTTTGCATAACCAACACTGTTATATAAATACAGTTTTTACCTCTGTAATTACCTTGTATCTAAGCCTCTGCAAACTACCCCCTTATTTCAGTTCTTTTTGACAGACTTGCATTTTTAGCCAATCAGTTCTGACTCCTAGGAGCTTCACGTGCCTGAGCTAAATGTTATCTATATGAAACACATGAACTAACGCCCTCTAGTGGTGAAAAACTGTCAAAAGGCTTTCAGATTAGAGGCGGCCTTCAAGGTCTAAGAAATGAGCAAATGGACCTCCTAGGTTTAGCTTTCAACTAAGAATACCAAGATAACAAAGCATAATTGGTAGTAAAAGTAAATTGGAAAGTTGTTTAAAATTACATGCCCTATCTGAATCAGATTTTTTGTTGTTTTGAAAGCTAGATAATCCCTTTATTACCCATTCCCCAATTTTGCATAATCAACACTGTTATATTGATATACTTTTTACTTTTGTGATTAACTTTTATCTAAGCATCTTCTGACAGCCCCCCTGATCAGTATCACATGACATTTTATTTATTATCTATTGACTTCCTAGGTTTAGCTTTCAACTAAAAATACCAAGAGAACAAAGCAAAATTGGTGATAAAAGTAAATTTGAAAGTTGTTTAAAATTACATGCCCTATTTGAAACATGAAAGTTTTTTTAGACTTGACTGTCTCTTTAACTATAACTCTAATCCTAAAGCTAGCCTTAACTATAACACTAAGCCTAACTATAACTCTAGCCCTAAGCCTAGCTGTATCCTTAAACCTAAACAGAGCTCTAACTGTAACCCTAAAATTTGCTTTAACTCTAACCACAGCCCTATCTATATCTCTAACCCTAAGCCTAGCCCTAACACTAACCCTAAGTATAGCCCTAACACTAACCCTAAGCCTAGCCCTAACACTAGCCCTAAACCTAGCCCTAATGCTAACCCTAAGCCTAGCCCTAACACTAACCCTAAGCCTAGCCCTAACCCTAAGCCTAGCACCTAACGCTAACCCTAAGCCTAGCCCTAACGCTAACCCTAAGCCTAGCAAGCCTAGCCCTAATGCTAACCCTAAGCCTAGCCCTAACTCTAACCGTAAGACTAGCACCTAACTCTAACCGTAAGACTAGCACCTAATGTTAACCCTAAGCCTAGCCCTAACACTAACCCTAAGCCTAGCCCTAACACTAGCCCTAACACTAGCCCTAAGCCTAGCCCTAACACTAAGCCTAGCCCTAACACTAACCCTAACCCTAGCCCTAACCCTAAGCCTAGCACCTAACGCTAACCCTAAGCCTAGCCCTAACGCAAACCCTAAGCCTAGCCCTAATGCTAACCCTAAGCCTAGCCCTAACTCTAACCGTAAGACTAGCACCTAACGTTAACCTTAAGCCTAGCCCTAATGCTAACCCTAAGCCTATCCATAATTCTAACCCTAAGCCTAACTGTATCCTTAAAACTAAACAGATCTCTAACTGTAACCCAAACATTTGCTTTAACTCTAACCCTAAGCCTATCCATATCTCTAACCCTAAGTCTATCCATATCTCTAACACTAAACCTAGCCCTAACACTAACCCTAAGCCTAGCCCTAACACTAACCCTAAGCCTAGCCCTAACTCTAACCCAACTGTAACTTGCTCCTTTTTATTGTAATTTAACTCTCACAACTATGTTTTTGCTCAATTCCCATGAGATATTTAAGTGCATAATCCAGACTTCAGAACCTTTACACCCTGCTATGTGCGACACAGTGATTTATTGACTATTGCAGAAGCTCATTTATTTCTGCTTTGGGAAAGGAGTAAAGTGGTTTTGCAAAGGATATGTTCGTAGACTGCAAAACAATATAAATTTTGCTAACAGAATTACAGTGTAAACATTTTTAAAATATTGCGTTTTGTGTGCAGATCATTCGCTATATAGTTGCTATATAGTAGTTTACTGCTGGTAAAAAGTCACTAGTCTCCGTAGGACCAGATTACAAGTGGCGGACATTTTTTGCACGCAAATTACAAGTTAAAAGTTGTAATGCGAGTGAAACACTCATGTGCACTAACTTCAGGATATCTCTGCCTTGCTGACTCCTTCTCCCTATAGACCATGGGGCACTAAAAAAAGCCTTATTAGTTATTGCTCGAGCGCTAACCCCACACTGCTAGATCAACTGCGCTAAACCCGAAGGTGCATTAGGAATTCTTTACATTCCTATGTTCTTCCCAAAGAAGAAAATCTTTTTTATATTTTTAAAAATATTTTTATATATATATAGTCAGTAGAAAACAGCACTCTCTGGACTTTACAAAAGGTGCAAAATGCCTTTTAATAAGTGACGTTTCAGGGAATACACCCCTTCATCAGACCAGACTGTTGGTCTGATGAAGGGGTGTATTTCCCGAAACGTCACTTATTAAAAGGCATTTTTGCACCTTTTGTCAAGTCCAGAGAGTGCTGTTTTCTACTGACTATATTACTATTACTATATTACTGAATTACTATTCAGCACCCTGGCTATTGAATCGAGTTTGTAAGAGTGCACCTATCTCTACTTTTATATATACAGTTATATATATATGTGTATATATATATATATATATATATATATATACACAGTTGTATGCAAAAGTTTAGGCACCCCTGACAATTTCCATAATTTTCATTTATAAATAACTGGCGGTTAGATTACGAGTTTTGCGTTATGAGTGAAAAAGCCTCATAACGCTGCTTTATCACTCCCTCTGCTATTACGAGTCTTGCAGTTGTAGCTGTACCGCACACTTTTTTGGCCGTCACACAACGTAACTACCGCACCTTTCAAAAAGTCCTTTTTCAATGGGACTTCCATAGCGACTGTATTATGAGTTTTGCTTGAGAGGCCAAAAAGTGAGCGGTACAGCCTATACCGACAAGATTGTTCTGCCATCTAAAGTCAGTAGTTATGGGTTTTGCGATACAAAGCTGTAGCATAAAACTCATAACTAAAGTGTTACAAAGTACACTAACACCAATAAACTGCCTATTAACCCCTAAACCGAGGCCCTCCCGCATCGCAAACACTATAATAAAAATATTAACCCCTAATCTGCCGCTCCGGACATTGCCGCCACTATAATAAACACATTAACCCCTAAACCGCCGAACTCCCGCATCGCAAACACTAGTTAAATATTATTAACCCCTAATCTAAAAGTTATACTAAAGTTATTAACCCCTAAACCTAACCCTAACACCCCTAACTTTAATATAATTAAAATACATCTAAATAAAAATTACTATCATTAACTAAATGATTCCTATTTAAAACTAAATACTTACCTGTAAAATAAACCCTAAGCTAGCTACAATATAACTAGCTAGCTTAGGTTTTATTTTTATTTCATAGCTAAGTTTGTATTTATTTTAACTAGGTAGAATAGTTAGTAAATAGTTATTAACTATTTACTAACTACCTAGTTAAAATAAATACAAATTTAACTGTAAAATAAAACCTAACCTGTCTTACACTAACACCTAACATAACACAACAATTAAATAAATTACATTAATTAAATACAATTAACTAAATTACAAAAAATAAACACTAAATTAAACAAAATAAAAAAGAAATTATCAAATATTTAAACTAATTACACCAAATCTAATAGCCCTATCAAAATAAAAAAAGACCCCCCAAAATAAAAAACCCTAGCCTAAACTAAACTACCAATAGCCCTTAAAAGTAAACAGTAAAACCCACCACCCAAACAACTAAACCCCCCAAATAAAATCCTATCTAAAAAACTAAGCTCCCCATTGCCCTGAAAAAGGCATTTGGATGGGCATTGCCCTTAAAAGGGCATTTAGCTCTTTTTCTTTGCCAAAACCCCTAATCTAAAACTAAAACCCACCCAATAAACCCTTAAAAAAACCTACCACTGACCCCCGAAGATCCACTTACAGTTTTTGAAGACCCGACATCCATCCTCATCAAGCCGGTAGAAGTCTTCATCCAAGCGGGCAGAAGACCTCAACAAAGCCGGGAGAAGTCTTCATCCAAGCGGCAAGAAGTCGTCCTCCAGACGGGCAGAAATCTTCATCCAGACGGCATCTTCTATCTTCATCCTTCCGACGCGGAGCGGCTCCATCTTCAAGACATCCAGCATGGAGTATCCTCTTCATACGGTCCCAGCCGTACACTGAAGGTTCCATTAAATGACGTTTCCAAGATGGCATCCCTTTAATTACGTTTGGCTGATAGAATTCTATCAACCAATTGGAATTAAAGGTGGAAAATTCCTATTGGCTGATGCATTCAGCCAATAGGATTGAGCTTCAATCCTATTGGCTGATCCAGTCAGCTAATAGGATTGAGCTCACATTCTATTGCCTGATTGGAACAGCCAATAGAATGCAAGCTCAATCCTATTGGCTGATTGCATCAACCAATAGGATTTTTTCACCTTTAATTCCGATTGGCTGATAGAATTCTATCAGCCAATCGGAATTCAAGGGACGCCATCTTGGATGACGTCATTTAAAGGAACCTTCAGTGTATGGCTGGGACAGTATGAAGAGGATGCTCTGCGCCGGATGTCTTGAAGATGGAGCCGCTCCGCATCGGAAGGATGAAGATAGAAGATGCCGTCTGGATGAGGATGGATGTCCGGTCTTCAAAAACTGTAAGTGGATCTTTGGGGGTTAGTGTTAGGGTTTTTTAAGGGTTTATTGGGTGGGTTTTATTTTTAGATTAGGGGTTTGGGCAAAGAAAAAGAGCTAAATGCCCTTTTAAGGGCAATGCCCTTCCAAATGCCCTTTTTCAGGGCAATGGGGAGCTTAGGTTTTTTAGATAGGATCTTATTTGGGGGGTTTGGTTGTGTGGGTGGTGGGTTGTACTGTTGGGGGGTTGTTTGTATTTTTTTTTACAGGTAAAAGAGCTGATTTCTTTGGGGCTATGCCCCGCAAAAGGCCCTTTTGGCAGTTTAGTTTAGGCTAGGGTTTTTTTTATTGTGGGGGGGCTTTTTTATTTTGATAGGGCTATTAGATTAGGTGTAATTAGTTTAAATATTTGATAATTTCTTTTTTATTTTGTGTAATTTAGTTAATTGTATTTAATTAATCTAATGTATTTATTTGTAGTGTAATGTTAAGTGTTAGTGTAAGACAGGTTAGGTTTTATTTTACAGTTAAATTTGTATTTATTTTAACTAGGTAGTTAATAAATAGTTAATAACTATTTACTAACTAGTCTATCTAGTTAAAATAAATACAAACTTAGCTGTGAAATAACAATAAAACCTAAGATAGCTACAATGTAACTATTAGTTATTAGGGTTTATTTTATAGGTAAGTATTTAGTTTTAAATAGGAATTAGTTAGGTAATGATAGTAAGTTTTATTTAGATTTATTTTAATTATATTAAAGTTAGGGTTAGACTTAGGGTTAGGTTTAGGGGTTAATATATTTATTTAGTGTTAGTGATGTGGGAGGCCAGAGGTTTAGGGGTTAATAACTTTAGTATAATGGTGGCTGCGACGTTGGGGGCGGCAGATTAGGGGTTAATAAATTTATGTAGATTGCGGCGACATTGGGGGCGGCAGATTACAGGTTAATAAGTGTAATGTAGGTAGTGATGACATTGGGGCAGCAGATTAGGGGTTAATATGTGTAAGTAGGTGGTGGCGATGTTGGGGGGGGCAGATTAGGGGTTAATAAGTGTAATGTAGGTGTCAGTGATGTCAGGGGCAGCAGATTAGGGGTGTTTAGACTTGGGGTTTATGTTAGGGTGTTAGTTGTAAACATAAATTTTATTTCCCCTTAGGAATCAATGGGGCTGCGTTACTGAGCTTTACTCTCCTTTATTGCAGGTGTTAGGCTATTTTTTTAGCCGGCTCTCCCCATTGATGTCTATGGGGAAATCGTGCACGAGCACGTAAAACCAGCTCAAAGCAGCGCTGGTATTTGTGTGCATTATGGAGCTCAACGCAACCATATTGCCTGCTAACGCCGGGTTTTTGCAAACCTGTAATAGCAGCATTATTAAAGGTGAGCGGTGGAAATAACTTGCAAGTTATTACCGAGCCGCTCATATTGCAAAACTCGTAATCTGGCCGTGGGTGTTTGGATCAGCAATTTTTTTATTTTTAACTATCAAATAACTGAAGGACACAGTAATATTTCAGTAGTGAAATGAGGTTTATTGGATTAACAGAAAATGTGCATCAAAACGAAATTAGACAGGTGCATAAATTTGGGCACCCTTGTCATTTTGTTGATTTGAATACCTGTAACTACCTAGCACTGATTAATTAGAACACACAATTGGTTTGGTGAGCCCATTAAGCCTTGAACTTCACAGACAGGTGCATCCAATCATGAGAAAAGGTATTTAAGGTGGCCAATTGCAAGTTGTTGTTCTATTTGACTCTCCTCTGAAGAGTGGCAACATGGGGGCCTCAAAATAACTCTCAAATTACCTGAAAACAAAGATTGTTCAACATTATGGTTTAGGGGAAGGCTACAAAAAGCTATCGCTGAGATTTAAGCTGTCAGTGTCCACAGTGAGGAAATGGAAGACCACAGGCACAGTTCTTGTTAAACAACTAGTTAAACTAATTGTAATAGAGGATACAATCCAGTTTAAGAAAAGAAAACCAATACTGCAATAGTATAGTACTAGTTAACTCTGCTGATGCGAAAGTATATTTTAATTGAAATAGTTCCATTCCATTCATACAATTAAACTTTATTAAATCAACAAGGAACTCACACACACTCAAATAACAGAGCTGAAAGAATAAAAGCACTTAAACTCTGTTGATTGCACTATGGCAATAAAGTATAAGAACCAATATTTAGAGTATCACCCAGTCCTCTGTCAAAATTTAAAGTGTTTAAATATAGACTAAGCCCTTACAATCCGAGGGCTAATTATTTGTATCATTACACTATTAAAGAACAGAGGCTGGGAAGGCTATAATAGGTTCAATAAGGCATATTTTCAACAGGAGTAAGCAAGTTAAAAAACGAACAGGAGAGACTGAGCTACCCCTGTCGGACCCCTGTCGGACAGGGGTAGCTCAGTCTCTCCTGTTCGTTTTTTAACTTGCTTACTCCTGTTGAAAATATGCCTTATTGAACCTATTATAGCCTTCCCAGCCTCTGTTCTTTAATAGTGTAATGATACAAATAATTAGCCCTCGGATTGTAAGGGCTTAGTCTATATTTAAACACTTTAAATTTTGACAGAGGACTGGGTGATACTTTAAATATTGGTTCTTATACTTTATTGCCATAGTGCAATCAACAGAGTTTAAGTGCTTTTATTCTTTCAGCTCTGTTATTTGAGTGTGTGTGAGTTCCTTGTTGATTTAATAAAGTTTAATTGTATGAATGGAATGGAACTATTTCAATTAAAATATACTTTCGCATCAGCAGAGTTAACTAGTACTATACTATTGCAGTATTGGTTTTCTTTTCTTAAACTGGATTGTATCCTCTATTACAATTAGTTTAACTAGTTGTTGAATGTTTGTTGTAACCAATTCACTGCATCAGATGTCTCTTTAAGGTAACTTAGAGGCTGAGTCCCACATATATAGATACAAGAGACACCTGAGATTTAATATCAGACTCTGCAATCCCCCACCCCAATATTTCTACAGTTCTTGTTAAGGCCAGAAGTGGCAGGCCAAGTAAAATATCGGAGAGGCAAAGGCAAAGGATGGTGAGAACGGTCAAAAACAGCCCACAGACCACCTCCAAAGACCTACAACATCATCTTGCTGCAAATGGTGTCACTGTGCATCGTTCAACATTTCAGCACACTTTGCACAAGGAGAAGCTGTATGGGAGAGTGATGCGGAAGAAGCCTTCTCTGCACACACGCCACAAACAGGGTCGCTTGAGGTATGCAAACGCACATTTGGACAAGCCAGCTTCATTTTGGTGCTGTGGACCGATGAAACAAACATTGAGTTATTTGGTCATAACAAGGGGCGTTATGCATGGCGGCAAAAGAACACAGCGTTACAAGACAAACACTTGCTACCCACAGTAAAATTGGGTGGATGTTCCATCATGCTGTGGGGCTGTGTGGTCAGTGCCGGTACTGAGAATCTTGTTAAAGTTGAGGGTCGCATGGATTCCACTCAATATCAGAAGATACTTGAGAATAATATTGTGGAATCACAAAGTTGAAGTTACGCTGGGGCTGGATATTTCAACAAGATATCGACCCAAAACACTGCTCAAAATCATTTATGCAGAGAAACAAGTACAATGTGCTGGAATGGCCATCCTAGTGGCCAGACCTGAATATCATTGAAAATCTGTGGGGTGATTTGAAGCGGGCTGTCCATGTTCAGCAACCATCAAACCTAACTGAAGTGGAGATGTTTGGCAATGAGGAATGGTACAAAATACCTTCATCCAGAATCCAGACACTTATTACAGGCTATAGGAAGCGTCTAGAGGCTGTTATTTCTGCTAAAGGAGGCTCTACTAAATATTGATGCAATATTTCTGTTAGGGAGCCCAAATTTATGCACCTGTCTAATTTCGTTTTGATGCATATTGCACATTTTCTGTTAATCCAATAAACCTCATTTCACTACTGAAATATTAATGTGTTCTTCAGTTATTATTATTATTATTATTATCATTTATTTGTATAGCGCCGCCAAATTCCGTAGCGCTGGGTACAATGATAGGGGTATACAATGACAAAGATTTGTGATACAATACAAAACATAACAAGACTAAACAAATCTAGCACAGGAGGAAGAGGGCCCTGCTCCGGAGAGCTCACAGTCTATAGGTTTAGGGTGCAGAGACATAAGGTTGGGGTAGCTTGTTACATCGGTTGTATTTGCAGCAGTGAGTCAGGCAGTTCATGTACATGTATTAGCTTGGTTCGGATGCGGGATGGAGGAGAGATGGTAAGCCTCTCTGAATAGGTGAGTTTTCAAGGATCTTCTGAAGCTATACAAGGTTGGAGACAGTCTGATGGAGCGGGGTAGAGAGTTCCAGAGGACAGGAGCAGCACGTGCGAAGTCTTGGAGGCGGGAGTGGGATGTAGAGATAACAGGAGTGTAGAGACGTAGGTCAGAGGTTGATAGAAGAAGACGGGATGGGGAATATTTCATGATGAGAGAGGAGATATAGTTGGGAGTTATTTGATAGATCAAAATAAAATTGCTGATCCAAACACCCAATTATTTATAAATGAAAATCATGGAAATTGTCAGGGGTGCCTAAACTTTTGCATACAACTGTGTATATTCAGAGTCCTAATTGACAAAAACAGAGGTGCCGCATGGTGCAGAACTTCCAATCCCCAAAACAGTATTGTTAAAGGGACATGAAACACATTTTTTTTATGATTCAGATTGAGAATACATTTTAAACAACTTTCCAATTTACTTCTAGTATGTGATTTGCTTAATTTTCTTGGTATCATTTGTTGAGGCAACAGCAAAGCCAATAAAATGAGGCGTATATGTGCAGCCTCCAATCATTAGCTCCTTAGCCTACCTAGGTATGCTTTATAACAAAGGATACCAAGAGAACAAAACAAATTATTTAATAGAAGTAAATTTGAAAGTTGTTTAAAATCACATGCCCTATGATTAGAGATATTTCTCCTATACACAGCGTGGGGGGATGCAGCAAGCCTGAAATGGCTAAAACGAGGAGATGAGCACTTGAAAGAGCTAACAATTTATCTCAAAATAAAGTTAAAATGAGAGCAATGGTGTAAATGTTTAATAAAAACATTTAATAAAAACTAATGTTAAAAAGCTGTTTTAAAGGGACACTGAACCCAAAAAATTTTCTTTTATGGTTCAGATAGAGCATGAAATGTTAAGCAACTTTCTAATTTACTCCTATTATCAAATTTTCTTCATTCTCTTGGTATCTTTATTTAAAATGCAAGAATGTAAGTTTAGATGCCGGCCCATTTTTGGTGAACAACTTGGGTTGTTCTTGATGATTGGTGGATAAATTCATCCACCAATAAAAAAGTGCTGTCCAGAGTTTTACACCAAAAAAAGCTAATATGCCTTCTTTTTCAAATAAAGATAGCAAGAGAATGAAGAAAAATTGTTAATAGGAGTAAATTACAAAGTTGCTTAAAATTGCATGCTCTATCTGAATCACAAAAGAAAAAAATTTGGGTTCAGTGTCCCTTTAACTTTTGTTTTTATTGACTTTTTTATTATATATATATATATATATATATATATATATATATATATATATATATATATATATATATATATATATATATATATATATATATAAGCCCTTTCCAATCAAAAACATTGCCATATACATAACCCTTTTTAACCATTTTTAACAATATTAGAACTATATTTTTATTGAAAAGTATATATATGAGTGTAATACTTTATTTTAATATACTTATGATGTGTTTTGTGATTTATTTATTTTTTTAATCCTTACACTTTACTTCCAGTTTCAAGTCACACTAAATATTCTAGTGCAGTTATGGCTTCCACTCGAGTGCAACTTAAGGTTTTTAACTTGTAATATGAGCATTATTTAGTGTGTTAACGATATCCATTGGAAGTAAATGTTGCGCTAGAGCGATGTTGGTCTCACTAACCATTCTCTGGTATTTACCGTAGGATTTACCATGGACATGTAATATCAAGTTGCACGCTAATGTTAGCACGGTGAAGCCATATTGCTTATTGTGTCCTGTGCTATCATTAATGCGCCACTTATAATCTGACCCTTATTGTTAAGATAGGAAAAAAGGCAAATTTTGTGCTCATATGCTGCAATGTATTACAATATAATAGTTGCCTTTGTGATTGTATATTGTGAGTTAGTAGGTCACATGACATGCTATGGAGACACCACCCAGTGAATGTAGAAACTGGTTTGAGAGGCATGAGGAAGCTACATTCCCAACTTTCTTGGTGCTGGACAGCTCAACTATACTTCTGTCTGCCATCAACAAACATGGAGGAAAATGTTTTTCACAATCAATGAACCATAACCAATGCATTCAGTGAAGGCTTAAAGCTGTAGGCACTGTGCGTACCCATCCCCCTTGACTCCCATCCCAATCGTGCCTATGCACTTTCTAGGATTTAAAGAAAAGCCCCCTCTCTATACTGGATTCCACTTGGAGAGAAATTCCTCACATTTTCAAGGCTGATCTTTCATGTTAGTGCATTGATGTAAAACTAAAAAGAACACCCCCACCCCATACTCTAAGACCCACACCACTTTGCTTGCTCTTGTACAGCACAATAGGGGTAGAACAGTGTTGGGGACCGGATTCCCTTGATTGCATATTCCCTTAAAGAACTTGAATTTAACCTGTTCATCACCACATGGTCACATGTAGCACATGATAAAACATAATATATAGATAGATAGATAGATAGATAGATAGATAGATAGATAGATCCTTTATGCATACTTTTCTTCACTAAAAAAATTGTGCCTATTTTGTAAAATTAACTGGCATAAAAAAGTTTCTAAATCACTTTAAAATAATCAATTAAAATAATTGAACATTGAAAAAGTATTTTTTTAAATATGTAAAAAAAAATATATAAAAGAGAACACTTGATGATGATAATAATATTATATATGTATAATATATATATATATATATATATATATATACACACACATACATACAGGTACAAATTCCCAAATCCGGAATTCCAAATCCAAACTTATTCTGAAATCCAAACTTTTTAATTCATTAAATGGTTTGTTTTTTTGTGTTCTAAAATGCAAATTATATTTACTTTAAACAACAAATATTTCCTTTCTGATTACAGTACTGTACTATTTTTTTCATGATAATATATATACAAAAGTATTAAAAGTGATATATAAAAGTTATATGTATAAGCAGTATATTATTATATACATATTGCCTAAATAACATAAGATATTGTTGTTTACACTTGGTTCCATCCCCTCTTCAAACTGTCCCATTTTACAGATGTAAACATTCCAAAATCTAAACTATTCCGAAATCCAAACCATTTCTGGTCCCAAGCAGTTTGGATTAAAGATATATATATATGTAACTATTATTTATATTATGTTTAATCTTTCACAAATAGTAATTAAATGTCTAATAGCAAACCAACTCTTAGAAAAGTAAATAAATATTTGTTTCCCATACAATTGGTAAATTGAACTCTTGAACATTGTTAGAAAAAAAATGTTTACATGTAATACACATGGTTTAGATTTAATGTCAATAGGTTCATTTAAAATAGGGTCCAGATGAACTGTGTAGATTTTAATGGAGGTGCCCATTGCAAATTAATTAGATGCAGCCTGACATACCTAATTATAGAAGCAGTGAGAGAATATGCCATAAATAAACAAGGTCCAATCTCTTATTGTATATGAACACAAAATAGCGTCTTGCTCTGCAATTTTCCCTCATTTGGATAATTAAAGGACTGGATGATAGCAGAACCCTGAGGGGAGTTATTAAACATTAAAACAAGAAAAAGTCAGGTTAATTTCAATATTGTTTTTAAGAACAAAATATTGTGTTTGGTTTTATCACATTTTACAACAATAAGTAAAAAGCACATAGATCCTTTCTGTGAAATACTGTGATATTGTATAATTAGTGTAATTATATTGGACCATATCATTTTACAGATGAATGATTTCAAATGTGATTTTATTGCACAGCTGTAAAACTGCTGTAAATTAATGCCTAATGTTCAAATCTTCAACGTATTTAGATCAATCATTTATTTTGTTTTTGTTAATGAAAATAAGAAGTTTTAAAATATTGTCAAATATAAATTATTGCTGTGGTGTAAATATATCTGTTTAAAAGATTTGGTATTTTTTTTAACCAAATGTCTTATTAGAAATATTTTCTGTTGTATATAAAAAAAATAAGAGGCTTGTATTATTCATATGTTTGGATTGGTTCTTTGTGATATTAGGTTAGTCTGTGGATATGTCCCTTGTATAATGTGAAATGCGTTAGGCTACCATCTTGTTAAAGTGGGGTTTTAAATAAACAGAACAGAAAATAATTGGTTTTATATTGTAGCTGTTCATGAACAAAATAATATATTTATTTAAAATTATAATTAAAAACGAAATAGAAAAAATGTACAGAAATATTTTTTTTTAATAACTCTTTCTATAAAATATTTTCTTTGTAACCAAATAATAGATGCAATGAATTTACACTTTGATGAAGCCTTATTAACACTGCAAAATCATTGTAAGGGTGTTCAATAAAAAAATATTCGAATAAATAGGAACACGTTTCTTGATTGGCTTATTTTTAAAAAAGTTAAACCAAAACGTAAATCTTTTCTTGTGAAACGTAGAGGTTTCATAGTCAAAGTCAAGAAAACAGGGCAATTTTAAGGCACAATTTAATTGTTTGATATCCAACAATATTAGTTTTTTTTCTATTGCATCTATTAGATCTATAAATGCCACATGTTTCTAATACATTTATATTCGACACTGAACAATGAATCTAAAAAAATGCAAATACACACCAGCTCAGGTTATTTAACAAAAAAAAAAAAGATATATCTACTGCAGTATAAAATGCTGATATACAAGAAATATTTTGTCTTAAATTAACATTTTATTTTTTTAAATTGCATTTCACAAATATATTACAACATGGATATTCGTCACAAAGCTCCAGGAAAACTAAACCAATAAAACTAACAGTATTTCTACAAAATGTCATTTAGAACAGACTATTTCTAATAAAAGCAATAAAAAAACAACATAAAACCAAAAAAACCCAAATGTTTAATCCTGTAATTTGTAATTCAAGTATATACTGCTGGGCTCACACAGTGGAATTAACTGGCACATCCCAAATTTGCCACTCGGCATATTGTGTTTTTCACTCGCAGCCTGACAGGCCTCTTTCACATTCAAATGAACTGCTTTTTTTTTGTTTAGCATTTACAAAAGAGAAATAAACATTTATCATTGCAGGCAGTAAAAGCAGGATGCTCCAGGCCGCTAGTGAAATTGATGAGTTAGTTCATGAAAGCAGATATTAAACACAAGAAAGCACACGCCATTTTATAGATAGATAGATAGATAGATAGTATAGCGCTTCGGAATCTGTGGCGTTCTACAAATAACCGATAAAAATAATAATAATAGATAGGTAGATAGATACCTGGGTAACAATAACCCTATAACAGTAATACTAAATAGGCATGTGCACAGGCAAAAAAAATGTTTGGTCCAAAAGATTGTTTTCATTTTTGATAACATTCAGTTCGGACTTATTTATGCCCATGCAGCATTCGGTTTGTACAAATATTAGATTTCGATTCATTATTTCTAAAGGTAACAGCTAATATAGACAATTAATATTAACAAAAGCTTACATTATAGGATTTGAACAATTACAAGAACTTATTTTTTAATGTTTAAAGAACATGCAACTCCTGTATCAGTAAAATCCAGTATCTAGTGCCTGACTGGCTGCCCCTTAGATTAGTCATTAGTAATACCGGACAGTAGGGCCGGACAGTAGGGCCGGACAGGGGACGATGGCCAAATTAATGGTAAAGACCCCCTGTACATCACTACAAACCAAGGAGCTTATTAACCAAACAGTTTTACTCCTTGCCCCCATTCCTGCATGTTTCTTGGTGCCATACAACATGAATGAATGAACTAATTGGTTTCGTCAAGCAATAATTTGTTTTTCATCTCTTTCATCCAATAATGTTTTTGGCTGTTCGTGCTTCAAATGACTTGACGAATCAGCAAAATTCGGACAAATGCACATCTCTACTACTAAACAAAGACAGTATTCTTAGGCCTTCAATTCATTTATCTTTTTCCTAAAGGCTTCAGTACCATAATCACATTAATGTATTTATTGAAATATTGTTGTATAAATGTAATGATGCTCAGTAGTTTCTTTACCATATTTCTATATTATTTGGATAAAGATGACCATAGGTGATTTATTATATTTCAATGTAAATCATTATTTCAATGCGAGGTGGGGGCGCTATCTTATTTAATTTTTAATATTTATTTAGATTTTTTTTCAGGGCAGACCAGTCAGTTAGTCAACCACCACCAGACTGCTTACAGTGAAAGTAAATCCTAGTGTTTTACAAACGCTAGGCTTGACTATTGAAACAAATAAAGGGAACTTTCATTCATGAAGTATAAGATAAGTATAAGATACTTCATGTAGAAAGCTCCTTTATTTGTTTCAATTGATCGCCGTTTTTAGCTGCTACAGCAGCCCACGACAAAATTTTTTTTTGCTAACAGGTGAGGTTTTCACCTCTTAGCCAATAGCCATGCGGTAAATACGGCTCCCATGGGCGCCAAGCCGGATTTACCGCGTTGCTATTGGCTAAGAGGTGAAAACGTCACCTCTTAGCAAAACATTTTTTTAGCTGTAGGCTGCTGTAGCTGCTAAAAATGGCGATCGATTGAAACAAATAAAGGAGCTTTCTACATGAAGTATCTTATACTTATCTTATATTTCATGAATGAAAGTGCCCTTTATTTGTTTCAATAGTCACTCCTAGCGTTTGTAAAACACTAGGGTTTACTTTCACTTTAACTGTGTAAGAATATAAGATACTCTGTTCTAAACATTCACCAAATGTTGCACAAATATGTAACAAATATGTATTGTTTAAAAATAATGTATGTAGGTATTTTTCAATTATCAGATATACATGGAAGGTTTATATTGAGAAATTCATGTTTTAATAAAAAATGTAATTCTATCATTAACACAATGCCTGTTTTTTTATATAGTTTTTGAGGCTTCCTATATCACCTATAATAAAAAATGCTACATATTTGTATCTATAGCAGGGGTTTTCAAATCTGTTTCAGTGCTCCTTAACAGGCCAGATTTTCAGGATTACCTTGGGTGAGAGCAGATTAATAACCGTGTTTACTAATCATCAGATTATTATTTTACCTGTGCTTCAGTTCAGATATTCTGAAACTCTGTCCTGTTAGGGAACCTGAGAACAGGTTTGAAAACCCTGTATATAAATAGATATACTGTATGTAGCATTATACCCCTTATATAGATAGATACATGTAGCATTATAACCCCTTATATAGATATATGTAGCATTATAACCCCTTATATAGATATATATATATATATATGTAGCATTATACCCCTTATATAGATAGATATATGTAGCATTATACCCCTTATATAGATAGATACATGTAGCATTATAACCCCTTATATAGATATATGTAGCATTATAACCCCTTATATAGATATATATATATATGTAGCATTATACCCCTTATATAGATAAATATATGTAGCATTATACCCCTTATGTAGATAGATATATGTAGCATTATACCCCTTATATAGATAGATATATGTAGCATTATACCCCCTTATATAGATAGATATATGTAGCATTATAACCCCTTATATAGATATATGTAGCATTATACCCCCTTATATAGATAGATATATGTAGCATTATAACCCCTTATATAGATATATGTAGCATTATACCCTGTATATAGATAGATATATTTAGCATTATACCCCTTATATAGATAAATATATGTAGCATTATACCCCTTATATAGATAGATATATGTAGCATTATACCCCTTATATAAATAGATATATGTAGCATTATACCCCTTATACAGATAGATATATGTAGCATTATAACCCTTATATAGATAGATATATGTAGCATTATACCCCTTATATAGATAGATACATGTAGCATTATAACCCCTTATATAGATAGGTATATGTAGCATTATACCCCTTATATAGATAGATATATGTAGCATTATATCCCCTCATATAGATAGATATATGTAGCATTATAACCCCTTATATAGATAGATATATGTAGCATTATACCCCCTTATATAGATAGATATATGTAGCATTATAACCCCTTATATAGATATATGTAGCATTATACCCCGTATATAAATAGATATATGTAGCATTATACCCCTTATATAGATAAATATATGTAGCATTATACCCCTTATATAGATAGATATATGTAGCATTATACCCCTTATATAGATAGATATATGTAGCATTATACCCCTTATATAGATAGATATATGTAGCATTATAACCCTTATATAGATAGATATATGTAGCATTATACCCCTTATATAGATAGATAAATGTAGCATTATACCCCTTATATAAATAGATATATATATAGCATTATACCCCCTTATATAGATAAATATATGTAGCATTATACCCCTTATATAGATAGATATATGTAGCATTATACCCCTTATATAGATAGATAAATGTAGCATTATACCCCTTATATAAATAGATACATGTAGCATTATAACCCCTTATATAGATAGGTATATGTAGCATTATAACCCTTATATAGATAGATATATGTAGCATTATACCCCTTATATAGATAGATATATTTAGCATTATAACCCCTTATATAGATAGATAAATGTAGCGTTATACCCCTTATATAGATAGATATATGTAGCATTATACCCCCTTATATAGATAAATATATGTAGCATTATACCCCTTATATAGATAGATATATGTAGCATTATACCCCTTATATAGATAGATAAATGTAGCATTATACCCCTTATATAAATAGATATATATATAGCATTATACCCCCTTATATAGATAGATATATGTAGCATTATACCCCTTATATAGATAGGTATATGTAGCATTATAACCCTTATATAGATAGATATATGTAGCATTATACCCCTTATATAGATAGATATATTTAGCATTATAACCCCTTATATAGATAGATATATGTAGCATTATAACCCCTTATATAGATAGATATATGTAGCATTATAACCCCTTATATAGATAGATATATGTAGCATTATACCCCTTATATAGATAGATATATGTAGCATTATACCCCTTATATAGATAGATATATGTAGCATTATACCCCTTATATAGATAGATATATGTAGCATTACAACCCCTTATATAGATAGATATATGTAGCATTATAACCCCTTATATAGATAGATATATGTAGCATTATACCCCTTATATAGATAGATATATGTAGCATTATAACCCCTTATATAGATAGATATATGTAGCATTATACCCCCTTATATAGATAGATATATGTAGCATTACAACCCCTTATATAGATAGATATATGTAGCTTTATAACCCCTTATATAGATAGATATATGTAGCATTATACCCCTTATATAGATAGATATATGTAGCATTATAACCCCTTATATAGATAGATATATGTAGCATTATACCCCTTATATAGATAGATATATGTAGCATTATACCCCCTTATATAGATAGATATATGTAGCATTACAACCCCTTATATAGATAGATATATGTAGCATTTTAACCCCTTATATAGATAGATATATGTAGCATTATACCCCTTATATAGATAGATATATGTAGCATTATACCCCTTATATAGATATATGTAGCATTATACCCCTTATATAGATAGATATATGTAGCATTATAACCCCTTATATAGATAGACATATGTAGCATTATAACCCCTTATATAGATAGATATAGGTAGCATTATAACCCCTTATATAGATAGATATATGTAGCATTATAACCCCTTATATAGATATATGTAGCATTATACCCCTTATATAGATAGATATATGTAGCATTATAACCCCTTATATAGATATATGTAGCATTATACCCCTTATATAGATAGATATATGTAGCATTATACCCCTTATATAGATAGATATATGTAGCATTATAACCCCTTATATAGATAGATATATGTAGCATTATAACCCCTTATATAGATAGATATATGTAGCATTATAACCCCTTATATAGATAGATATATGTAGCATTATAACCCCTTATATAGATAGATATATGTAGCATTATACCCCTTATATAGATAGATATATGTAGCATTATACCCCTTATATAGATAGATATATGTAGCATTATACCACTTATATAGATAGATATATGTAGCATTATACCCCTTATATAGATAGATATATGTAGCATTATACCCCTTATATAGATAGATATATGTAGCATTATACCCTTATATAGATAGATATATGTAGCATTATAACCCCTTATATAGATAGATATATGTAGCATTATACCCCTTATATAGATAGATATATGTAGCATTATAACCCCATATATAGATAGACATATGTAGCATTACAACCCCTTATATTGATAGATATATGTAGCATTATAACCCCTTACATAGATAGACATATGTAGCATTATAACCCCTTATATAGATAGATATATGTAGCATTTTAACCCCTTATATAGATAGATATATGTAGCATTATACCCCTTATATAGATAGATATATGTAGCATTATAACCCCTTATATAGATAGATATATGTAGCATTATAACACCTTATACAGATAGATATATGTAGCATTATAACCCCTTATATAGATAGATATATGTAGCATTATAACCCCTTATACAGATAGATATATGTAGCATTATAACCCCTTATATAGATAGATATATGTAGCTTTATAACCCCTTATATAGATAGATATATGTAGCATTATAACCCCTTATATAGATAGATATATGTAGCATTATACTCTTATATAGATAGATATATGTAGCATTATAACCCCTTATATAGATAGATATATGTAGCATTATAACACCTTATATAGATAGATATGTGTAGCATTATACCGCTTATATAGATAGATATATGTAGCATTATAACCCCTTATATAGATAGATATATGTAGCATTATAAACCCTTATATAGATAGCTATATGTAGCATTATACCCCTTATATAGATAGATATATGTAGCATTATACCCCTTATATAGATAGATATATGTAGTATTATAACCTCTTATATAGATAGATATATGTAGCATTATACCCCTTATATAGATAGATATATGTAGCATTATAACCCCTTATATAGATAGATATATGTAGCATTATAACCCCTTATATAGATAGATATATGTAGCATTACAACCCCTTATATAGATAGATATATGTAGATTTATACCCCTTATATAGATAGATATATGTAGCATTATACCCCTTATATAGATAGATATATGTAGCATTATACCCCTTATATAGATAGATATATGTAGCATTATACCCCTTATATAGATAGATATATGTAGTATTATAACCCGTTATATAGTTAGATATATGTAGCATTATACCCTCTTATATAGATAGGTATATGTAGCATTATAACCTCTTATATAGATAGATATATGTAGCATTATAACCCCTTATATAGATAGATATATGTAGCATTATAAACCCTTAAATAGATAGATATATGTAGCATTATAAACCATTATATAGATAGATATATGTAGCATTATACCCCTTATATAGATAGATATATGTAGCATTATACCCCTTATATAGATAGATATATGTAGCATTATAACCTCTTATATAGATAGATATATGTAGCATTATACCCCTTATATAGATAGATATATGTAGCATTATAACCCCTTATATAGATAGATATATGTAGCATTATAACCCCTTATATAGATAGATATATGTAGCATTATACCCCTTATATAGATAGATATATGTAGCATTACAACCCCTTATATAGATAGATATATGTAGCATTATACCCCTTATATAGATAGATATATGTTGCATTATACCCCTTATATAGATAGATATATGTAGCATTATACCCCTTATATAGATAGATATATGTAGCATTATAACCCCTTATATAGATAGATATATGTAGCATTATACCCCTTATATAGATAGATATATGTAGCATTATACCCCTTATATAGATAGATATATGTAGCATTATAACCCCTTATATAGATAGATATATGTAGCATTATACCCCTTATATAGATAGATATATGTAGCATTATAACCCCTTATATAGATAGATATATGTAGCATTATACCCCCTTATATAGATAGATATATGTAGCATTATACCCCTTATATAGATAGATATATGTAGCATTATACCCCTTATATAGATAGATATATGTAGCATTATAACCCCTTATATAGATAGATATATGTAGCATTATACCCCTTATATAGATAGATATATGTAGCATTATACCCCTTATATAGATAGATATATGTAGCATTATAACCCCTTATATAGATAGATATATGTAGCATTTTAACCCCTTATATAGATAGATATATGTAGCATTATACCACTTATATAGATAGATATATGTAGCATTATACCCCTTATATAGATAGATATATGTAGCATTTTAACCCCTTATATAGATAGATATATGTAGCATTATAACCCCTTATATAGATAGATATATGTAGCATTTTAACCCCTTATATAGATAGATATATGTAGCATTATACCCCTTATATAGATAGATATATGTAGCATTATACCCCTTATATAGATAGATATATGTAGCATTATACCCCTTATATAGATAGATATATGTAGCATTATATCCCTTATATAGATAGATATATGTAGCATTATACCCCTTATATAGATAGATATATGTATCATTATACCCCTTATATAGATAGATATATGTAGCATTATACCCCTTATATAGATAGATATATGTAGCATTATACCCCTTATATAGATAGATATATGTAGCATTATACCCCTTATATAGATAGATATATGTAGCATTATACCCCCTTATATAGATAGATATATGTAGCATTATACCCCTTATATAGATAGATATATGTAGCATTATAACCCCTTATATAGATAGATATATGTAGCATTATACCCCTTATATAGATAAATATATGTAGCATTATACCCCCTTATATAGATAGATATATGTAGCATTATACCCCTTATATAGATAGATAAATGTAGCATTATACCCCTTATATAAATAGATATATGTATAGCATTATACCCCCTTATATAGATAGATATATGTAGCATTATACCCCTTATATAGATAGATATATGTAGCATTATAACCCCTTATATAGATAGATATATGTAGCATTATAACCCCTTATATAGATAGATATATGTAGCATTATAACCCCTTATATAGATAGATATATGTAGCATTATAACCCTTATATAGATAGATATATGTAGCATTATACCCCTTATATAGATAGATATATGTAGCATTATACCCCTTATATAGATAGATATATGTAGCATTATACCCCTTATATAGATAGATATATGTAGCATTATACCCCTTATATAGATAGATATATGTAGCATTATACCCCTTATATAGATAGATATATGTAGCATTTTAACCCCTTATATAGATAGATATATGTAGCATTATAACCCCTTATATAGATAGATATATGTAGCATTATACCCCTTATATAGATAGAATATGTAGCATTATAACCCTTATATAGATAGATATATGTAGCATTATACCCCTTATATAGATAGATATATGTAGCATTATAACCCCTTATATAGATAGATATATGTAGCATTATAACCCCTTATATAGATAGATATATGTAGCAATTAAAACCCCTTATATAGATAGATATATGTCGCATTATTACCCCTTATATAGATAGATATATGTAGCATTATAACCCTTATATAGATAGATATATGTAGCATTTAACCCCTTATATAGATAGATATATGTAGCATTATAACCCCTTATATAGATAGATATATGTAGCATTATAACCCCTTATATAGATAGATATATGTAGCATTATAACCCCTTATATAGATAGATATATGTAGCATTATAACCCCTTATATAGATAGATATATGTAGCATTATAACCCCTTATATAGATAGATATATGTAGCATTATACCCTTATATAGATAGATATATGTAGCATTATAACCCCTTATATAGATAGATATATGTAGCATTATACCCCTTATATAGATAGATATATGTAGCATTATAACCCCTTATATAGATATATGTAGCAGTATACCCCTTATATAGATATATGTAGCATTATACCGCTTATATAGATAGATATATGTAGCATTATAACCCCTTATATAGATAGATATATGTAGCATTATAAACCCTTATATAGATAGATATATGTAGCATTATACCCCTTATATAGATAGATATATGTAGCATTATACCCCTTATATAGATAGATATATGTAGCATTATACCCCTTATATAGATAGATATATGTAGCATTATACCCCTTATATAGATAGATATATGTAGCATTATAACCCCTTATATAGATAGATATATGTAGCATTATACCCCTTATATAGATAGATATATGTAGCATTATACCCCTTATATAGATAGATATATGTAGCATTATACCCCTTATATAGATAGATATATGTAGCATTATAACCCCTTATATAGATAGATATATGTAGCATTATAACCCCTTATATAGATAGATATATGTAGCATTATACCCCTTATATAGATAGATATATGTAGCATTATAACCCCTTATATAGATAGATATATGTAGCATTATACCCCTTATATAGATAGATATATGTAGCATTATACCCCTTATATAGATAGATATATGTAGCATTATAACCCCTTATATAGATAGATATATGTAGCATTATAACCCCTTATATAGATAGATATATGTAGCATTATAACCCTTATATAGATAGATATATGTAGCATTATAACCCCTTATATAGATAGATATATGTAGCATTATACCCCTTATATAGATAGATATATGTAGCATTATACCCCTTATATAGATAGATATATGTAGCATTATACCCCTTATATAGATAGATATATGTAGCATTATAACCCCTTATATAGATAGATATATGTAGCATTATAACCCCTTATATAGATAGATATATGTAGCATTATACCCCTTATATAGATAGATATATGTAGCATTATAACCCCTTATATAGATAGATATATGTAGCATTATAACCCCTTATATAGATAGATATATGTAGCATTATAACCCCTTATATAGATAGATATATGTAGCATTATACCCCTTATATAGATAGATATATGTAGCATTATACCCCCTTATATAGATAGATATATGTAGCATTATACCCCTTATATAGATAGATATATGTAGCATTATAACCCCTTATATAGATAGATATATGTAGCATTTTAACCCCTTATATAGATAGATATATGTAGCATTATAACCCCTTATATAGATAGATATATGTAGCATTATACCCCTTATATAGATAGATATATGTAGCATTATACCCCTTATATAGATAGATATATGTAGCATTATAACCCCTTATATAGATAGACATATGTAGCATTATAACCCCTTATATAGATAGATATATGTAGCATTATAACCCCTTATATAGATATATGTAGCATTATACCCCCTTATATAGATATATGTAGCATTATACCCCTTATATAGATAGATATATGTAGCATTATAACCCCTTATATAGATAGATATATGTAGCATTATACCCCTTATATAGATAGATATATGTAGCATTATACCCCTTATATAGATAGATATATGTAGCATTATAACCCCTTATATAGATAGATATATGTAGCATTATAACCCCTTATATAGATAGATATATGTAGCATTATACCCCTTATATAGATAGATATATGTAGCATTATACCCCTTATATAGATAGATATATGTAGCATTATAACCCTTATATAGATATATGTAGCATTATACCCCTTATATAGATAGATATATGTAGCATTATACCCCTTATATAGATAGATATATGTAGCATTATACCCCTTATATAGATATATATATGTAGCATTATACCCCTTATATAGATAGATATATGTAGCATTATAACCCTTTATATAGATAGATATATGTAGCATTATAACCCCTTATATAGATAGATATATGTAGCATTATAACCCCTTATATAGATAGATATATGTAGCATTATAACCCCTTATATAGATAGATATATGTAGCATTATAACCTCTTATATAGATAGATATATGTAGCATTATACCCCTTATATAGATAGATATATGTAGCATTATACCCCTTATATAGATAGATATATGTAGCATTATAACCCCTTATATAGATAGATATATGTAGCATTATAACCCCTTATATAGATAGATATATGTAGCATTATAACCCCTTATATAGATAGATATATGTAGCATTATACCCCTTATATAGATAGATATATGTAGCATTATACCCCTTATATAGATAGATATATGTAGCATTATACCCCTTCTATAGATATATGTAGCATTATACCCCTTATATAGATAGATATATGTAGCATTATAACCCCTTATATAGATAGACATATGTAGCATTATAACCCCTTATATAGATAGATATAGGTAGCATTATAACCCCTTATATAGATAGATATATGTAGCATTATAACCCCTTATATAGATATATGTAGCATTATACCCCTTATATAGATAGATATATGTAGCATTATAACCCCTTATATAGATATATGTAGCATTATACCCCTTATATAGATAGATATATGTAGCATTATACCCCTTATATAGATAGATATATGTAGCATTATAACCCCTTATATAGATAGATATATGTAGCATTATAACCCCTTATATAGATAGATATATGTAGCATTATACCCCTTATATAGATAGATATATGTAGCATTATACCCCTTATATAGATAGATAGATATATGTAGCATTATAACCCTTATATAGATATATGTAGCATTATACCCCTTATATAGATAGATATATGTAGCATTATACCCCTTATATAGATAGATATATGTAGCATTTTAACCCTTTATATAGATAGATATATGTAGCATTATAACCCCTTATATAGATAGATATATGTAGCATTATAACCCCTTATATAGATAGATATATGTAGCATTATAACCCCTTATATAGATAGATATATGTAGCATTATAACCCCTTATATAGATAGATATATGTAGCATTATAACCCCTTATATAGATAGATATATGTAGCATTATAACCCCTTATATAGATAGATATATGTAGCATTATAACCCCTTATATAGATAGATATATGTAGCATTATAACCCCTTATATAGATAGATATATGTAGCATTATAACCCCTTATATAGATAGATATATGTAGCATTATAACCCCTTATATAGATAGATATATGTAGCATTATACCCCTTATATAGATAGATATATGTAGCATTATAACCCTTATATAGATATATGTAGCATTATACCCCTTATATAGATAGATATATGTAGCATTATAACCCCTTATATAGATAGATATATGTAGCATTATAGGCATTTTGTTAATGAAACACAAATTTCTTACTCACTGGCTGTAATTCTTAAAGTAAACTCAATTTAAACCTTCCATGAATATCTGATCCATATACATTATTTACACTACCTTTCTTTCTTTCTATCTATCTTTAGCAACATTAACGTACTACACATGTAAGATAAAATATTATATTTTCATACCGTAGTAACTATGCAATGTATATGTATTAGATAAAAATGTAAATCAAGTAAGAATACTCCAACATTACAATTCACAACATAGCAAAATGATACTGAACATCAAAACAGATATTGTGCATCAAAACCGTGTATCACTTATTAAACTTCAAAATGATAAAATGTCCCTTTAAAGGATCACTCAATGCAGTAGAATTGCATAATTAACACGTGCATAAAAAAAGACAATGATTTAACGCCTATTCTGAATTTTAAATAAGCAGTAGATTTTTTTCTGACAAATATATTTTTTTCTACAATTTTCCGGCCCCCCTGTATCATGTAAAAATTCAACTTTTCCAGCCTCCAATTTCATTTAAAAGACCTTTATTTTTTAGGCAGGGTCCATAAGTACAAAAAACACCACCAACAATGTTTCAAACCTGCAATAGGTTCTTAGTCATCTCCACTTTTAAAAGAAATTGGAGGCTGGAAAAGTTGAATTTTTGCAGTACAGTTGAGACCTAGCTAGTCTCTTTCCTTGCCCCACTCTGGAGAGGGTGCTGTCTACCCCTGTGGATTTCCCCTGTATCATGTGACAGACATCAGCCAATCACAGACTAGTATAAGTATACCCCTTGAGCTCGTTCCCCAGAAAGTGTGCATATAAAAAGACTGAACAAAATTGTCTTAAAGCTGCTGCTCTTTCTGAATCATAAAAGTTTATTGCTACTACACTAAAAAAAAACATGTTCATGCAATGGGGTTTTCTTTTTCATTTACTTCCAAAGGTATATGTCATAGATACACCTACGCTATAAAAATAATTGTTCTGCGTATATAGTAGTATAATAATACTACCATATACGCAGAACAATTATTTTTATTATAAAAGTATCTAGTCAAATACTGCTGATTTTATGTGCTTTACAAAAAGGCGCTCTACTCTATTTTCCTGCCAAATTCAGTTGTTTGGTCTGTAGCTATGGCTAAAGTTTTTCATAGTTACACATGGAAATCCAATAGGAAATATATGTTGTTTTTTTGTTTTTTAACAAACCATTGTACTTATAACTAAAAATAAAGGTAAACATTGCTTATAATTTCAGCCATAGTGCTATCTTCATTCTAGAGTTAAAAGCATTTGAATGTGTATATCTATCTATATATAGTGAAGCCGTGTTAGTCCAGTAGATAGATGCTCAAACAACAAAGTATTGCAGTATGCAGTGATACCTTTTTTATTGCTTCAGACCTGAGCAAGAGAGGAAAACTGCAATACTTTGTTTTTTGAGCATCTATCTATCTATCTATCTATCTATTTATCTATCTATCTATATATATATATATATATACACAAGCAGAAAAACAACCAAATCTGGTAGCATAATTGTGTGTGTGTTAATACGAGTCAAAAATTGCAAACATTACAAAAAAACACACATACAAAGTACGTTTTCCTGTCTCATGCAGGTCAGGAGAAATGGTTATACCACAGAAGAGTGCTTGGTGTAGTAACGGCCTTCTGACCTAATTATAGCTGTTAAATGTCACCTTACGTGTACCTTATAGTTCATTTTCAGAATGTAGATTGCGGCTTTGGTCACAAATTTACCACCCTCGCAGATCACTGTAAAATAACTTATCTCACCATCTCTAATTCTCTCATGCACTTTTTCATATTTAAAGTATTCACCTTCTTTTTAAACATTTCCAAAATCTGTTTAGAACTTCCTGCACTACACCAATGACAGTACTGTGTGCAGGTCAACACGCTGTGCAGTATATGCAGGGATCAATGATAGCATTTAGTACTGTGCTTTATCACTGGCATCGCTATGACTAATACTATATTTCATTTGTATTAGCTGTGTGAATTCACCATCAATGATGACCCTTTAATTCAACACTAAATCTATTTGTTTATCTATTCAGTCTATCTATCTATCTATCTATCTATCTATTCAGTCTATCAATCTATCTATCTATCTATCTATTTATCTATCTGTTTATCTAGCTCTATCTATCTGTCTATCTATCTATATATCTATCCATTACATATATCTATCTAGCTATCTATCTATTATCTATCTATCTATCTATCTATCTATTATCTATATATATGTCTGTCTGTCCATCTGTCTATATATCCATCCAGTATATCTATCTATCTATCTATCTATCTATCTATCATCTATCTATCCATCCATCCATCTAGTATATATATCTATCATTGTGACATTTATCCAATACATATCTGTCAATAATAGTTTGTTTACCCACACAATGACAGCTAAGATCAAGATCTCTTGTAATAACATTTATTGGAGGCATGAATATCATAAACAGGGAACATATGGGGGATTCCATTGGAAGAGAGCACATTGATAGCACATCTGTGAAAAAAAGGTCTGAGCCATACTGGCCACATAATTCTTTCAGTTGGTAAATGAAATTCCCACTGCCAACAATGTCAAATGGTGCATAGGTCAGAGAGGAATACGAAGGATCAATTACCCTTGTCTTTTGCCATCAGTAGATCATTCTGTAACAAGTTTGTCTTTGTTGTTTCCTGAATTCTCACTGTAAAAGGGCTGTGTATTGTTTGTTTGACAACTAAACTTCCAGTTCCCCAGAACAACATTCTTAACCTTATTAAGAAAACTAAGGCCTAGATTTGGAGTTTTGTCGGTAACGACCCGCGTAGCTAACGCCGGCTTTTTTCTGGCCGCACCATAAAAATAACTCTGGTATTGAGAGTCCACATAAAGGCTGCGTTAGGCTCCAAAAAAGGAGCGTAGAGCATATTTAACGCAGCTTCAACTCTCGATACCAGAGTTGCTTACGCAAGCGGCCAGCCTCAAAAACGTGCTCGTGCACGATTCCCCCATAGGAAACAATGGAGCTGTTTGAGCTGAAAAAAAACCTAACACCTGCAAAAAAGCCGCGTTCAGCTCCTAACGCAGCCCCATTGTTTGCTATGCGGAAACACTTCCTACGTCTGCACCTAACACTCTAACATGTACCCCAAGTCTAAACACCCCTAACCTTACACTTATTAACCCCTATTCTGCCGCCCCCGCTATCGCTGACCCCTGCATATTATTATTAACCCCTAATCTGCCGCTCCGTAAACCGCCGCTACTTACATTATCCCTATGTACCCCAAATCTGCTGCCCTAACATCGCCGACCCCTATATTATATTTATTAACCCCTAATCTGCCCCCCACAACGTCGCCTCCACCTGCCTACACTTATTAACCCCTAATCTGCCGACCGGACCGCACCGCTATTATTATAAAGTTATTAACCCCTAATCCGCCTCACTAACCCTATAATAAATAGTATTAACCCCAAATCTGCCCTCCCTAACATCGCCGACACCTAACTTCAAACATTAAGCCCTAATCTGCCGACTGGAGCTCACCGCTATTCTAATAAATGTATTAACCCCTAAAGCTAAGTCTAACCCTAACACTAACACCCCCCTAAATTAAATATAATTTAAATCTAACGAAATTAATTAACTCTTATTAAATAAATTATTCCTATTTAAAGCTAAATACTTACCTGTAAAATAAATCCTAATATAGCTACAATATAAATTATAATTATATTATAGCTATTTTAGGATAAATATTTATTTTACAGGTAACTTTGTATTTATTTTAACCAGGTACAATAGCTATTAAATAGTTAAGAACTATTTAATAGCTAAAATAGTTAAAATAATTACAAAATTACCTGTAAAATAAATCCTAACCTAAGTTACAATTAAACCTAACACTACACTATCAATAAATTAATTAAATAAACTACCTACAATTAACTACAATTAACCTAACACTACACTATCAATAAATTAATTAAATACAATTCCTACAAATAAATACAATTAAATAAACTTGCTAAAGTACAAAAAATAAAAAAGAACTAAGTTACAAAAAATAAAAAAATATTTACAAACATAAGAAAAATATTACAACAATTTTAAACTAATTACACCTACTCTAAGCCCCCTAATAAAATAACAAAGCCCCCCAAAATAAAAAAAATGCCCTACCCTATTCTAAATTACTAAAGTTCAAAGCTCTTTTACCTTACCAGCCCTTAAAAGGGCCCTTTGCGGGGCATGCCCCAAAGAATTCAGCTCTTTTGCCTGTAAAAAAAAAACATACAATACCCAAGCCCCCCAACATTACAACCCACCACCCACATACCCCTAATCTAACCCAAACCCCCCTTAAATAAACCTAACACTAAGCCCCTGAAGATCTTCCTACCTTGTCTTCACCTCACCGGATTCACCGATCTGTCCAGAAGAGCTCCTCCGATGTCCTGATCCAAGCCCAAGCGGGGGGCTGAAGAGGTCCATGATCCGGCTGAAGTCTTCATCCAAGCGGGGCAGAAGAGGTCTTCCATCCGATTGAAGTCTTCATCCAAGCGGGATCTTCTATGGTCATCCATCCGGAGCGGAGCGACAGGATCCTGAAGACCTCCGACGCGGAACATCCATCCTGGCCGACGACTGAACGACGAATGACGGTTCCTTTAAATGATGTCATCCAAGATGGCGTCCCTCGAATTCCGATTGGCTGATAGGATTCTATCAGCCAATCGGAATTAAGGTAGGAATATTCTGATTGGCTGATGGAATCAGCCATTCAGAATCAAGTTCAATCCGATTGGCTGATCCAATCAGCTAATCAGATTGAGCTCGCATTCTATTGGCTGTTCCAATCAGCCAATAGAATGCAAGCTCAATCTGATTGGCTGAATTACTATTTAATAGCTATTGTACCTGGTTAAAATAAATACAAAGTTACCTGTAAAATAAATATTAATCCTAAAATAGCTATAATATAATTATAATTTATATTGTAGCTATATTAGGATTTATTTTACAGGTAAGTATTTAGCTTTAAATAGGAATAATTTATTTAATAAGAGTTAATTTATTTCGTTAGATTTAAATTATATTTAACTTAGGGGGGTGTTAGTGTTAGGGTTAGACTTAGCTTTAGGGGTTAATACATTTATTAGAATAGCGGTGAGCTCCAGTCGGCAGATTAGGGGTTAATGTTTGAAGTTAGGTGTCGGCGATGTTAGGGAGGGCAGATTAGGGGTTAATACTATTTATTATAGGGTTACTGAGGCGGATTAGGGGTTAATAACTTTATAATAATAGCGGTGCGGTCCGCTCGGCAGATTAGGGGTTAATAAGTGTAGGCAGGTGGAGGCGACGTTGAGGGGGGCAGATTAGGGGTTAATAAATATAATATAGGGGTCGGCGGTGTTAGGGGCAGCAGATTAGGGGTACATAAGTATAACGTAGGTGGCGGCGCTTTGCGGTCGGCAGATTAGGGGTTAATTATTGTAGGTAGCTGGCTGCGACGTTGTGGGGGGCAGGTTAGGGGTTAATAAATATAATATAGGGGTCGGCGGTGTTAGGGGCAGCAGATTAGGGGTACATAAGTATAACGTAGGTGGCGGCACTTTGCGGGCGGCAGATTAGGGGTTAATTATTGTAGGTAGCTGGCTGCGACGTTGTGGGGGGCAGGTTAGGGGTTAATAAATATAATATAGGGGTCGGCGGTGTTAGGGGCAGCAGATTAGGGGTACATAAGTATAACGTAGGTATCGGTCGGCAGATTAGGGGTTAAAAAAATTTAATCGAGCGTCGGCGATGTGGGGGGACCTCGGTTTAGGGGTACATAGGTAGTTTATGGGTGTTAGTGTACTTTAGAGTACAGTAGTTAAGAGCTTTATAAACCGGCATTAGCCCAGAAAGCTCTTAACTACTGACTTTTTTCCTGCGGCTGGAGTTTTGTCGTTAGATTTCTAACGCTCACTTCAGACATGACTCTAAATACCGGAGTTAGAAAAATCCCATTGAAAAGATAGGATACGCAATTTACGTAAGGGGATCTGCGGTATGGAAAAGTCGCGGCTGAAAAGTGAGTGTTAGACCCTATTTTGAGTGACTCCAAATACCGGAGGTAGCCTAAAACCAGCGTTAGGAGCCTCTAACGCTGGTTTTCACGGCTAACGCCAAACTCCAAATCTAGGCCTTAGTGCCCGATTCTAAAAAGGTCTCTGGGCTGGTGAGATTCTATAAGAATGCTTGACAGCCCTTCTATTTCCTGGGCCTGGTGGAATCATATAAAGTCACTTTTTTACCCTAAAAACAGGGTGTCTCACTAAGGGGCAGTAGTTAAGAGTTTTACACTACACCGCCGTAGCATAAAACTAAAGTGCTAAAAAGTACACTAACACCCATAAACTACCTATTAACCCCTAAACCGAGGCCCCCCCCATTGCAAACACTAAAAAAAATTTTTAACCCCTAATCTGCCAAACCGGACATCGCAGCCACTGTAATAAATATATTAACCCCTAAACCGCCGCACTCCCTCATCGCAAACATTAGTTAAATATTATTAACCCCTAATCTGCCGGCCCTAACATCGCCGCCACCTACCTACATTTATTAACCCCTAATCTGCCGCCCCCAATGTCACCGGCACTATAATAAAGTTATTAACCCCTAAACCTAAGTCTAACCCTAACCCTAACACCCCCTAACTTAAATATAATTTAAATAAATCTAAATAAAAGTACTACAATTAACTAAATTATTCCTATTTAAAACTAAATACTTACCTATAAAATAAACCCTAAGATAGCAACAATATAACTAATAGTATCTAGCTTAGTGTTTATTTTTATTTTACAGGCAACTTTGTATTTATTTTAACTAGCTACAATAGTTATTAAATAGTTATTAACTATTTAATAAACTACCTAGTTAAAATAAAGACAAATTTACCTGTAAAATAAAACCTAACCTAAGTTACAATTACACCTAACACTACAATTAAATTAATTACCTAAATTAAATACAATTAATTACAATTAAATAAAATTATCTAAAGTACAAAAAAAGAAACACAGAATTTAATAAATTACAGAAAATACACCCGCACAAATCAAATCCTCCGTCCTTTACAAGGGGCCATTGGCAGCCTGGCGCATGGCTCATAGACACTTGGGACCACGATCTCCCTCTGCTAAATTGCTGCCTATAGTGGGTAATCTCAATTTCCCAGCAGGCACAGATACCTTGCCCTTTTGCCATTGGAGAGATAAGGGATTAAAGACAATTGGAGACTTATTGGATCCCTTGACACACATGGTCAAGACGTTTAATGATCTAAGATCAAGATATGACATTCCTAGTACGCAATTTTATGCTTACCTACAGGTGCGCCATTATGTTGATGATCTTAAACAAAAGGATACGAACTTCTGGAGCACTCCGGTGTTTGCTATATCGCAGACGTCATTCAAATTGGGGAATTTCTCGATGTCTAGCATATATAGGACATTGATGCATAGGTCATTGACTGACTGTCAAAAGCTAACCTTGGATAAATGGATGGTAAGAGGAGTGAATGATATCACTAATATAGACATCCAGAGAAGCTTGGAACTAACTAAAAAAGCGACACTAAGTATCTCCCTGCGCAAGGCGCAAGTGAGAATGTTGCATTTTGACTACATTACCCCTAATAGAATCTCTAAATGGAACCCGCATATGCCAAACAGATGTGGCAAGTGTGGAGCTGCGGCTCCAGATGTCCAACACTATTTCTACCACTGTCCCCTGGTGAAGCAGTTTTGGGCCAGAGTGCAGCACTGGCTGAAATGCTCAGTGAATGTTTCGGTTACTCTGCGGCTGGACCAGATATGCCTTTTCAGATGGTGCGACACCCCTCACAAACATCATGCACTGCTGACTTTGGTGATGCTAATTGCCAGAAACTGTATACTATGCCTATGGACTGACAGGAAACCGCCGACTGTGGGACAATTCAAACGCAAACTATACAAACACCTGTTCATTGAGCAATTTGATGTTAAACTGGATATTACCCGTAGGTTAAGACCCTTTCTGACGAAGTGATAAAGAGGCAACAGTAATGGACGGAAGGCAAGGTGAGATCCTATTTTCACAGATACTATAGAAAGGACGATTAGGAACCAAACTGGCTGTGTAGGGAGGGAGGGGGGGGAGGAGAGAGACCCTCTTTTTTTATTTTTATTTTTTCCTCCTCAATTTTGGGAGGTACCCACCAGACCCCAAGGTATGTTTGTTACACCTACGGGTGATGTTAAGTTTTGTTATAGTAAGTTAAGTTAAAAATTTACAAAAACCAAGGGGGGAAGGAATGATGAAATGCAAGTAACAATCAAAGCTTGAACTCCGACCCTGTATAAGATACAATTGGCTCGGAACATTACCATTGAGTTTAAACCATGTTGAGAAGGATTGTATATGTGTGACACAGAAGATATGTTACTTGTATACCTACAGACAATTTGTATCTGTTTCTGACTTCCTTTTTTCCTTCAATAAAAAGAATTTAAAAATTTTTTTTTACAGAAAATAATAAAGAAATTACAATCCCCCTAACAAAATAAAAAAAGCCCCCCCAAAATAAAAAAAAGCCCTACCCTACACTAAATTACAAATAGCCCTTAAAAGGGCCTTTTGCGTGGCATTGTCCCAAAGTAATCAGCTCTTTTACCTGTAAAAAAAGTACAAATACCCCCCCAACATTAAAACCCACCATCCACACAACCATCCCTACTCTAAAACCCACCCAATCCCCCCTTAAAAAAAACTAACACTAACCCCCTGAAGATCACCCTACCGTGAGACGTCTTCACCCAACTGAGCTGAAGTCCTCAACGAAGCCGGGAGAAGTCTTCATCCAACCGGGCGAAGTGGTCCTCCAGACGGGCAGAAGTCTTCATCCTGACGGCATCGTCTATCTTCATCCATCCGGCGCGGAGCGGGTCCATCTTCAAGACATCCGACCCGGAGCATCCTCTTTTTTCCACGGCCGACGACTGAATGAAGGTACCTTTAAATGACGTCATCCAAGATGGTGTCCCTTCAATTCCGATTGGCCAATCCCCCCTTAAAAAAAACTAACACTAACCCCCTGAAGATCACCCTACCGTGAGACGTCTTCACCCAACTGAGCTGAAGTCCTGAACGAAGCCGGGAGAAGTCTTCATCCAACCGGGCGAAGTGGTCCTCCAGACGGGCAGAAGTCTTCATCCAGACGGCATCTTCTATCTTCAACCATCCGGCGTTGAGCGGCTCCATCTTCAAGACATCCGACGCGGAGCATCCTCTTCATCCGACGTCTTCTTGAACAATGACGGTTCCTTTAAGTGACGTCATCCAAGATGGCGTTCCTTCAATTCCGATTGGCTGATAGAATTCTATCAGCCAATCGGAATTAAGGTAGAAAAAATCCTATTGGCTGATGCATTCAGCCAATAGGATTGAAGTTCAATCATATTGGCTGATCCAATCAGCCAATAGGATTGAGCTAGCATTCTATTGGCTGTTCCAATCAGCCAATAGAATGCCAGTTCAATCCTATTGGCTGATTGCATCAGCCAATAGGATTTTTTCTACCTTAATTCCGATTGGCTGATACAATTCTATCAGCCAATCAGAATTGAAGGGACGCCATCTTGGATGACGTCATTTAGAAGGAACCTTCATTCAGTCGTTGGCCGTGGAAAGAAGAGGATGCTCCACGTCGGATGTCTTGAAGATGGACCCGCTCCGCGCCGGATGGATGAAGATAGAAGATGCCGTCTGGATGAAGACTTCTGCCCGTCTGGAGGACCACTTCTGCCCGATTGGATGAAGACTTCTGCCTGTCTGGAGGACCACTTCTGCCCGGTTGGTTGAAGACGTCTCGCGGTAAGGTGATCTTCAGGGGGTTAGTGTTAGGTTTTTTTAAGGGGGTATTGGATGGGTTTTAGAGTAGGGTTGGTTGTGTGGGTGGTGGGTTTTAATGTTGGGGGGAATTGTAATTTTTTTTCAGGTAAAAGAGCTGATTACTTTGGGGCAATGCCCCGCAAAAGGCCCTTTTAAGGGCTATTTGTAATTTAGTGTAGGGTAGGGCTTTTTTTTTATTTTGTTAGGGGGAATAGATTAGGTGTAATTAGTTTAAAAATCTTGTAATTTCTTTATTATTTTCTGTAATTTAGTGTTGTTTTTTTTGTACTTTAGATATTTTTATTTAATTGTAATTAATTGTATTTAATTTAGGTAATTAATTTAATTGTAGTGTAGTGTTAGGTGTAATTGTAACTTAGGTTATATTTTACAGGTATATTTGTCTTATTTTAACTAAGTAGTTATTAAATAGTTAATAACTATTTAATAACTATTGTACCTAGTTAAAATAAATACAAAGTTGCCTGTAAAATAAAAATAAACCCTAAGCTAGATACAATGTAACTATTAGTTATATTGTAGCTAGCTTAGGGTTTATTTTATAGGTAAGTATTTAGTTTTAAATAGGAATTATTTATTTAATGATAGGAATTTTTATTTAGATTTATTTTAATTATATTTAAGTTAGGGGGGGTTAGGGTTAGACTTAGGTTTAGGGGTTAATATGTTTATTATAGTGGCGGCGACGTTGGGGGCGACAGGTTAGGGGTTAATAAGTGTAGTTAGGCTGTGGTGACATTGGGGACGGCAGATTAGGGGTTAATAAATATAATGTAGGTGTCGGCGATGTTGGGGGCAGCAGATTAGGGGTTCATAAGTATAATGTAGGTTGCGGCGGTGTCCGTAGCGGCAGATTAGGGGTTAATAATATAATGCAGGTGTCGGCGATGTTGGGGGTGGCAGATTAGGGGTTAATAAGTGTAAGATTAGGGGTGTTTAGTCTCGGGGTTCATGTTAGGGTGTTAGGTGTAGACATAAATGTATTTTCCCCATAGGAATCAATGGGGCTGCGTTAGTGAATTATACGCTGCTTTTTTGCAGGTGTTAGGTTTTTTTTCAGCCGGCTCTCCCCCATTGATTTCTATGGGGAAATCGTGCACGAGCACGTTTAGCCAGCTCACCGCTAATGTAAGCAGCGCTAGTATTGAGGTGAGATGTGGAGCAAAATTTTGCTCTTTGCTTACTCTCTTGCAGTTAACGCCGGGTTTATAAAAACCCCTAATACCAGCGCTGTCTGTAAGTGAGCGGTGAGCATAAACTGCTCGTTAGCACCGCACATCCTCTAACGCAAAACTCGTAATCTAGGCAAAAGCGTTTTTGTGTAAAATAGGCAGAAACATGGGCGCTCCATGGGCGTATATGACATTTTCTCATAAATCCCAGCATAATTCTGTAAACCTTTTCGCACTACAGATCTCACAGTTCTCAATAAAATACTCAAAACACTAATTACACTCTCATTACATTGTACAAACATGCACTCTCATTACATTGTACAAATGGGCACTCTCTTTACATTGTTCAAATGGGCACTCTCATTACATTGTACAAACGTGCACTCTCATTACATTGTACAAATGGGCACTCTCTTTACATTGTATAAATGTGCACTCTCATTACATTGTACAAATGGGCACTCTCATTACATTGTACAAACATGCACTCTGATTACATTGTACAAATGGGCACTCTCATTATATTGTATAAGGGTGCACTCTCATTACATTGTACAAATGGGCACTCTGATTACATTGTACAAACATGCACTCTCATTACATTGTACAAACGTGCACTCTCATTACATTGTACAAATGGGCACTCTCTTTACATTGTACAAACATGCACTCTCATTACATTGTACAAATGGGCACTCTCTTTACATTGTTCAAATGGGCACTCTCATTACATTGTACAAACGTGCACTCTCATTACATTGTACAAATGGGCACTCTCTTTACATTGTATAAATGGGCACTCTCTTTACATTGTTCAAATGGGCACTCTCATTACATTGTACAAACATGCACTCTCATTACATTGTACAAATGGGCACTCTCTTTACATTGTTCAAATGGGCACTCTCATTACATTGTACAAACGTGCACTCTCATTACATTGTACAAATGGGCACTCTCTTTACATTGTATAAATGTGCACTCTCATTACATTGTTCAAATGGGCACTCTCATTACATTGTTCAAATGGGCACTCTCATTACATTGTACAAATGGGCACTCTCATTATATTGTATAAAGGTGCACTCTCATTACATTGTACAAATGGGCACTCTGATTACATTGTACAAACATGCACTCTCATTACATTGTACAAACGTGCACTCTCATTACATTGTTCAAATGGGCACTCTCATTACATTGTACAAACGTGCAGTCTCATTACATTGTTCAAATGGGCACTCTCATTACATAGTACAAACGGGCACTCTGATTACATTGTACAAACATGCACTCTCATTACATTGTACAAACGTGCACTCTCATTACATTGTTCAAACGTGCACTCTCATTACATTGTACAAACATGCACTCTCATTACATTGTACAAATGGGCACTCTCATTATATTGTATAAAGGTGCACTCTCATTACATTGTACAAATGGGCACTCTGATTACATTGTACAAACATGCACTCTCATTACATTGTACAAACGTGCACTCTCATTACATTGTTCAAATGGGCACTCTCATTACATTGTACAAACGTGCAGTCTCATTACATTGTTCAAATGGGCACTCTCATTACATAGTACAAACGTGCACTCTCATTACATTGTAGAAATGGGCACTCTCATTACGTTGTAAAAACGTGCACTCTCATTACATTGTTCAAACGTGCACTCTCATTACATTGTACAAACATGCACTCTCATTACATTGTACAAATGGGCACTCTCATTACATTGTACAAACGGGCACTCTCATTACATTGTACAAATGGGCACTCTCATTACATTGTACAAACGTGTACTCTTATTACATTGTACAAATGGGCACTCTCATTACATTGTACAAGCGTACAGTCTCATTACATTGTACAAACATGCACTCTCATTACATTGTACAAATGGGCACTCTCATTACATTATACAAACATGCACTCTCATTACATTGTACAAATGGGCACTCTCATTACATTGTACAAACATGCACTCTCATTACATTGTACAAAAGGGCACTCTCATCACATTGTACAAACGTGCACTCTCATTACATTGTATAAATGGGCACTCTCATTACATTGTACAAACGTACAGTCTCATTACATTGTACAAACGTACACTTTCATTGCATTGTACAAACGTGCACTCTCATTACATTGTTCAAACGTATACAGACCCATTGGCATCTATTTATCAAGCCGTCAACCGCAAATACGCTGGAATTCTGCAGCATATTTGTGGCGAGCCTGATTCCCCTTAGTTATCAAACCCCACAGACCGGCAAAATTAGAATTTTGTGACGTAACATACGATCCGCCAGACTCAGTCCGACACAGATTGATGCTTATGTCATTACAGATGTTCCGAATGCAAATTCGGCACAATCTGACTACTTTTGCTAGTTACCAAATTTCTACCAGGTACGCTCGCCACTACTCCGGCCCAGCGTACCTGGTTTTCAATCCGCCGCCCTGGAGGCAGTGGATGCCATAGGAATCAATGGGAGTCTGAAAGCAGCGAAAGCGCATGTTCGCTGCTGCCCGATATCCCATTGATTTCTATGGAAACGTTTACACCTAACACCCTAACATGTACCCCGAGTCTAAACACTGCACCGCCGCCACCTACATTATACTTATTAACACCTAATCTGCCGCTTGACACCGCCGCCACCTACATTATACTTATTAACCCCTAATCTGCCCCCCGCCACCGCCGCCACCTACATTATACTTATTAACCCCTAATCTGCCCCCCGACACTGCCGCAACCTACATTATACTTATTAACCCCTAATCTGCCTCCCCCTACACCGCCGCCACCTACATTATACTTATTAACCCCTAATCTGCCCCCTTACACCTCCGCCACCTACATTATATTTATTAACCCCTAATCTTCCGCCCCCTACACTGCCGCCACCTATTTTATAATTATTAACCCCTAATCTGCCACCATACACCGCCGCCACCTACCTACATTTATTAACCCCTAATCTGCCGTCCCCAACGTCGCCGACACTATATTAAATTCATTAACCCCTAAACCTAAGTCTAACCCTAACACCCCCTAACTTAAATATAATTTAAATAAATCTAAATAAATATTCCTATCATTAAATAAATTATTCCTATTTAAAACTAAATATTTACCTGTAAAATAAACCCTAAGATAGCTACAATATAACTAATAGTTACATTGTAGCTAGCTTAGGGTTTATTTTTATTTTACAGGCAAGTTTGTATTTATTTTAACTAGGTACAATAGTTATTAAATAGTTATTAACTATTTTAGAACTTCCTAGTTAAAATAAATACAAATATACCTGTAAAATAAAACCTAACCTAAGTTACAATTACACCTAACACTACACTATAATTAAATTAATTCCCTAAACTAAATACAATTAAATAAAATTATCTAAAGTACAACCCCCCCACTAAATTACAGAAAATAATAAACAAATTACAAGATTTTTAATTTAACAAACCCCCCAAACATTAAAACCCACCACCCACACAACCAACCCTACTCTAAAACCCACCCAATCCCCCCTTTAAAAAACCTAACACTAACCCCTTGAAGATCACTTTACCGTGAGAAGTCTTCACCCAACCGGGCCGAAGTCCTCAACGAAGCCGGCAGAAGTGGTCCTCCAGACAGGCAGAAGTCTTCATCCAGACGGCATCTTCTATCTTCAACCATCCGGCGTTGAGCGGCTCCATCTTCAAGACATCCGACGCGGAGCATCCTCTTCATCCGACGTCTTCTTGAACAATGACGGTTCCTTTAAGTGACGTCATCCAAGATGGCGTTCCTTCAATTCCGATTGGCTGATAGAATTCTATCAGCCAATTGGAATTAAGGTAGGAAAAATCCTATTGGCTGATGCAATCAGCCAATAGGATTGAGCTCGCATTCTATTGGCTGATTGGAACAGCCAATAGAATGTGAGCTCAATCCTATTGGCTGATTGCATCAGCCAATAGGATTTTTCCGCTGCTCATCGCCCTATACTTGGTGTGCGGCTTTTTGACAGCTTTTTTGGTAATTTTGGAGAACGTATTCAGGTCCGCGGCAGCGATGTTAGGCGATCTTAGGCGAGCGTATTGGTGCCGTTGAATGCAAGTAAGTTGACGGCTTGATAAATAGATGCCATTGTGTGATCTAGAGAATAGAAACAAAATAATTGTAACTCTCTCTCATATATTGCCCTGCTAGTAGTTTTACTAAACACTTTTTTTGGCTGCACAATTTTTTAGACATATATAAGATGTGGTCTTTAATGGCTGGGATGACAACTGCTAATTAGGGACAAGATCAAACTGTTCATTAATAACAGAAAATCCACACGGATTAAATGAAAACTTTAAATAAAGATTTGTCCTTTGAAGCTATTACATGCTCTTGCCTTACTCCCATGATGCCGATATATTCTCTGCTCAAGTTGTTTTTACATATCATTTACCTGGCAATGGTCATTTACTAGTGCTCTGTATAAGAAGTTGCGTGCCTTGACATTATGGGGCCGATTTAACAATATCTGTCCTAAATTGCTTGTGCAATGCCGCCCCCTGCAGGTTCGCGGCCAATCGGCCACTAGCAGGGGATGTCAATCAACCTGATCGTATCTGATCGGGTTGATTGCTGTCCACCGCTCAGAGCAGGGGGACCAGTTAAGGAGCAGCGATCTTAAGACTGCTGCTCCATAACTGCTGTTTCCAGTGAGCCTGAAGGCTTGTGCTGAAACAGGGGCATCAGGGGCCATTCAGCACTTGATAAATCGGCCCCTATATATATATTATAGGAAATGTTTTATTGGCAGTGCAGGTACAATTCCTCAAATCGGAAATTCCAAAATCCAGACTTTTTTTAATTAATATTTTTTAAAATAAAATGATTACAAATCTGTATTATGATATGTAACTATTGCCTAAATGACATATTGTTTTCATTTGGTCTATTCCCCTCTCCAAGCTGCTCCCATTTTACAGAAGCAAATATTCCAAAATCCAAACTATTCCGAAATCCCAACCCTTTCCCGACCCATGTAAATTGGATAAAGGGTTTTGTACCTGCATTAAATACATATACATAAAGCATACTAGTCAAAGTCAAATACAGGCGTACATTGTTTTATTGCACTTTACATTATTGCGCTTCACAGATGTTGCGTATTTTTGCAAATTGAAAGTTTGTGGCAAACCTGCATCAAGCAAGTCTATCAGCGCCATTTTTCCAATATACATATACATACTTACATACAATATATATATATACATATATACACACACATATATATATATATACACAGTATCTCACAAAAGTGAGTACACCCCTCACATTTTTGTAAATATTTTATTATATCTTTTCATGTGACAACACTGAAGAAATGACACTTTGCTACAATGTAAAGTAGTGAGTGTACAGCCTGTATAACAGTGTAAATTTGCTGTCCCCTAAAAATAACTCAACACACAGCCATTAATGTCTAAACCGTTGGCAACGAAAGTGAGTACACCCCTAAGTGGAAATGTCCAAATTGGGCCTAATTAGCCATTTTCCCTCCCTGGTGTCACGTGACTCATTAGTGTTACAAGGTCTCAGGTGTGAATGGGGAGCAGGTGTTATAAATGTGGTGTTATCACTCTCACACTCTCTCATACTGGTCACTGGAAGTTCAACATGGCATCTTATGGCAAAGAACTGTCTGAGGATCTGAAAAAAAGAATTGTTGCTCTACATAAAGATGGCCTAGGCTATAAGAAGAGTGCCTGCATTAGTGCTGCCGGCACTGGGGAGCTACAGTTCATTGAGGGAACCATAAATGCCAACATGTACTGAGACATACTGAAGCAGAGCATGATCCCCTCCCTTCGGAGACTGGGCCGCAAGGCAGTATTCCAATATGATAACGACCCCAAACACACCTCCAAGACGACCACTGCCTTGCTAAAGAAGCTGAGGGTAAAGGTGATGGACTGGCCAAGCATGTCTCCATACCTAAACCCTATTGAGCATCTGTGGGGCATCCTCAAATGGAAGGTGGGGGAGCACAAGGTCTTTAACATCCACCAGCTCTGTAATGTCATCATGGAGGAGTGGAAGAGGACTCTAGTGGCAACCTGTGAATCTCTGGTGAACTCCATGCCCAAGAGGGTTAAGGCAGTGCTGGAAAATAATGGTGGCCACACAAAATATTGACACTTTGGGCCCAATTTGGACATTTCCACTTAGGGGTGTACTCACTTTTGTTGCCAACGGTTTAGACATTAATGGCTGTGTGTTATTTGAGGGGACAGCAACTTTACACTGTTATACAGGCTGTACACTAACTACTTTACATTGTAGCAAAGTGTAATTTCTTCAGTGTTGTCACATGATAAGATATAATAAAATATTTACAAAAATGTGAGGGGTGTACTCACCTTTGTGAGATACTGTGTATATATATATACATACTTACATACATACAGTATATATATATATATATATATATATATATATATAACACCTGTTGTCAGCGCCACAAGTCGCTTAAGTCTGAGGTTGTGCGCTAATATACAAGTATCCATTATTATTATATTATTTTATATATATATATATATATATATATATATATATATATATATATATATATACACATATACAAAGTCCAGAAGCACACTCTCACCTATTATTCATCTGCCAGGGTGCCAACAGGTTAATGTAGAAAATGAAAGGAGGCACTCACTGGTCTTTTCCAAAGTGGTTTAAGGGCTAGATTTATTAAAGCCCTACAGCTGCAAGTTCTCATAAGAACTTGCTCGCCGTATTTATCAAGCAGCGGTCACCAGACCGCCGCTTCCCTAACCTATTCGCCACCTCTAAGGTATCGAAATTCAATCTCCTCGGTCTAGTCAGACCAAGGAGATTGACAGCTCCTGCCCGGGCGGGATTGCACGCAAGTGCAAAATTGCGCTCATGTGCAATAGCGAATACCTGCAGGTAATTTCGCCCCGCCACAGGCGAGCTGAGGCGTACAGGGGCGCATATACGTGCCCCTGTACGCCTCAGCTTTAATAAATCTAGCCCTAAATCCATCAATCTGAGGAAGGGGAGAGTTTCCACGAAATATCACAGATTAAAACCACTTTTGAAAAGACCATTGAGTGCCTATACATTCTTTTTTAGACATAATTCTATTTAGTAGACCACAGTTTAGTAACTAATACCTTTCAATACTAACAAAGGCTGAGACAGCACTAATGAAGCATAATAACTACACCTGAGGAAGAGCTGATGATCTTTTCCTTGAAACGCGTAGTGGTTTTTTTGAAGGACACACCAGCCAGTGACTCTGTGTTGTGGACTGTAGCTTGCTGGTTGCAGCGGAGAGATTCTCCTACACACTTTTTATTAGTGCAAGTATTACTTGTTTATTTTATTGTGATGTACATTACAATCATTTTTTAATTTTATTTTGTAGAATAAATCATTTAAAATCATTTGAATTAGTTTATATTATTATACTTCCTTAGCGCTGTCTCGTCTCAGCCCTTTTTAGTATGGAAAGGCATTATCTAAGATTCACCATTTTGCAAGATAATCTTAATTATCTATAATAGAGGTTTTTAACAGATAAAATTAATATTCTAGGAATGTTACAACATTTTACATTCATTTTATTACAGGCGCCCTATTATAGGTAATCCTATTACTACAGTATTAGTATAAACATAACTTTTATATGCACTGGGAAACCAAAAAATATGTGCCTCGCTTTATTGTGATATTCGCTTTATTGCAGTGGTCTGGAACCGAACCATATCTAGAAAATTACTAGTATAACTGACCATTGAGATCAAACCTGACCAATCAAAAAGGCTGTTACATTGGTTAATATTTGTATCATAGATTTTTTTAGAAGGAAATATTCTTTGTAGCACTATTTGTAGAATATAGAGTACATACAAACACTAGTTAATACACTATTTTCTAGTATATAGACACTGCAGTAATATAAGGCACTACTGCTGGATGGTGATTCCAAACAGTAAATTCCATGGAATAAATAAGGAAAGGTCATTCATTTGTTATTAATAAACAGGTTTAGGGCCATTAGCATTTGTAATGCCTTTGGCAAGACGAATTAGTGCCACACCTCAGCCCAGTCCCTTAAAAATTAAAAATGTAACTTTTAATATTCCATTTTAAAAGATGGGTGAACAATTAAAATATATATCAAGAGTAATATTAGGTAGTATTCCAATAATGAAGTGAGCAATCTGTGAAATAAGGAAACACAATAGATAGCACAATTATAGTATAATCTATATATAATTATAGTAGACTCTATATAATTATAGTATAATCTGTATATAATTATAGTATAAGATGTTCATCCATCTTTGAAAATGAAATATTAAAAGTTAAATTTAAAATTTTGTTGCCTCAAATTTAGTCTGGGCACAGAGTGCTAATAGGGCATTTCTTCTTTTTGGAATTCTTTCTTATCCTTCTTCTCTGTTTGCCCTGTCCCTTGTATCCCCGCCCCCTGTATGCTCTGCCTCTTGTCCCAACATGCAGGGGTCCATTTATCAAAGCTGAGGCTATTTTGCGCTTGCGTGCAGTCCCGCCCCTTCCCGCGCACAGCCAATCACGTGCGGGCAGGAGCTGTCAATCTCCTCGGTCGGACTAGACCGCGGAGATTGAATTTCGCCACCTTAGAGGTGGCGAAGAGGTTAGGAAAGCAGCAGTCTGATGACCGCTGCTTGTTAAATACGGCGAGCAGGTTCTTGTGAGAACTTGCAGCCGTAGGGGCTTTGATAAATCAAGCCCTTAGTTTGTCCTATATAAAGAATAACACTATCTATTAAGCGTCCTGATACCGTAAACACTTCTTCATAAACTAAATACAGGATTTACATTGTACCTTCTCGTGCGCTCACCCCTGGTGACAGAACCTAAAGAGTTGGCCCCGTGCAGGTGTGACAAGTCTACAGCATAAACGTCACAAATTACACTAATACTGTGTAAAAGGCTTTGCAGGGGTTAAAAACATATTGTTGCAGTATCGCTAGTGATAACATTACATGCTCTAACAAATAGCTGGTAATTTTATCACTATGACCGCACTTTAAACGTGTTGGCATTATGTGTCTGAAAATGATAAATATATATTTTCATCTCTCTGTGTCTATCATTTGTTCTATCTGTCTATGTTTATCTCTATCTATCTATCTTTCTATGTTTATCTGTATCTATCTGCCTGTCTATCCATGTATGTCTGTCTAATGGAAAGTTACATCTGGTTGGTAAAAAGCACAAAACAATACGTTATTTATTTTGTTTTCAGATCTATGTAAAAGTCTAGGCATACCACCTCCATAGGTGTGTAAACTGTTTATTAGCTTAGTGAGTATTAGTCAAGTGCTTTACCCTTATCCAGACCGTGCTTATCAGACCCAATAAAGATAAAGGGAGGGGGAGGATTGCTTCAGCAAACAGTTGCAAAAGAGAAAAAAAGTCTGTGTGTCTGACATGCGATACATTATTTTTATAGGTCGGGAAATGTAGCCCATTTCATATCGTCTATTTTTTTGTTATAAGAGAAGTCATCATGAAAATTGTCACTAACTTCACTGAAGTTAAATATATTTATTGGACCCACAGCAAAGTTCATAACTAATATTAATATAGAACATGTTACACTGTAGCTGCAATATTATATATTATTATCCGTACAGTGTAAACTTATATCGGCTATAAAAACAGAATAATAAAAAAGCCATCAATCACAAAAACAAACAAACAAACACATTTTACACAGTGCAAAGCAGAAACAACACTTTTATAAAATGAAAAAGCAACAGTTGTTGACTTCTATGGAATATTAATATCCCAAACACGAAAAGAACAGAACACATTTATTTAAATCATGAAAAGACTTTATATAAATATTATAGTATTTAACAGTATAATGCATATATATAACACTGTGTATACACATGTACAAAACACCCACAATCCCCAGCTGCTATAGGTTTTGCTATTTTATTGTAACAAGAGGTAAATGTTATTGCGTTGCAATACTACGCCAACAGATCGCTTACATTACACCTTTAATGCAGGTGGCAATGCTGCGCCAACAGATCGCTTACATTACACCTTTAATGCAGGTGGCAATACTGCGCCAACAGATCGCTTAAATTACACATTTAATGCAGGTGGCAATACTGCGCCAACAGATCGTTTACATTACACCTTTAATGCAGGTGGCAATGCTGCGCCAACAGATCGCTTACATTACACCTTTAATGCAGGTGGCAATGCTGCGCCAACAGATCGCTTAAATTACACATTTAATGCAGGTGGCAATACTGCGCCAACAGATCGTTTACATTACACCTTTAATGCAGGTGGCAATGCTGCGCCAACAGATCGCTTACATTACACCTTTAATGCAGGTGGCAATACTGCGCCAACAGATCGCTTACATTACACCTTTAATGCAGGTGGCAATGCTGCGCCAACAGATCGCTTACATTACACATTTAATGCAGGTGGCAATACTGCGCCAACAGATCGCTTACATTACACCTTTAATGCAGGTGGCAATGCTGCACCAACAGATCGCTTACATTACACATTTAATGCAGGTGGCAATGCTGCGCCAACAGATCGCTTACATTACACATTTAATGCAGGTGGCAATACTGCGCCAACAGATCGCTTACATTACACATTTAATGCAGGTGGCAATACTGCGCCAACAGATCGCTTACATTACACCTTTAATGCAGGTGGCAATGCTGCGCCAACAGATCGCTTACATTACACATTTAATGCAGGTGGCAATACTGCGCCAACAGATCGCTTACATTACACCTTTAATGCAGGCGGCAATGCTGCTTTTAAAATTCTGCTCGTGTTAAATAGAGAAGCATTGTCATTTGCCTCACACAGAGAAGTAAAAGCCCCTCTTGGCGTGACTGACTTCTAATGCTGATTTCAGCCCTTTAGAACATTTCACAGCCTATCTCGATTGCCACACGGATCCTTTTTTTACATTAAGCCCTAACCGTGAAGGATTTCAATTGACATAATTGCCAGTGTGAAGTGTCGCGGTCCTGCCTCCCTATATCAAAGCTTACAAAGTTGTCTCATTTTTTAATGTTTTAATTATTTTTTCACGATATCTTTTGTACATATGTTAGAGTGCACTGTTTTATATGGGATTTCCCCCCAATTTTATTTGTTTGTTTTATAATATTTAAAAACTTGTGATGCCGGTTCTGATGCGCTAGAAGTTAATGGTTGAGCAATAATAGCAGCTCTATTGATTTCAAAGTAGCTGATCTCATCACTCGCTGCAGTAGGGGGGGGTATCAATCTCTGAATTCCATGATTTTCATGTGCATTGCTGGGCAAGATATTCATTTTTTAACAAAGAGTTTTATTAAAGGGATATAAAACCCAAAACTTTTTCTTTTGTGAATCAGACAGTTTAAAAAAAAAGTTTGCATTTGACTTTTATTATCAAATTTGCTTTGCTCTCATGGTATTATTTGTTGAGGAGATACCTAGGTAGCACCTGGAGCACCACATACAGGAAATAGTGCTGCCCTCTAGTGCTCTTGCAAATGGATAACATTCTTACAAAACCGCTGCTATACAGTGCTCTTGCAAATGGATAACATTCTTACAAAACCGCTGCCATCTAGTGCTCTTGCAAATGGATAACATTCTTACAAAACCGCTGCTATATTGTGCTCTAGCAAATGGATAACATTCTTACAAAACCGCTGCTATACAGTGCTCTTGCAAATGAATAACATTCTTACAAAACTGCTGCCATCTAGTGCTCTTGCAAATGGATAACATTCTTACAAAACCGCTGCCATCTAGTGCTCTAGCAAATGGATAACATTCTTACAAAACTGCTGCCATCTAGTGCTCTAGCAAATGGATAACATTCTTACAAAACCGCTGCTATACAGTGCTCTTGCAAATGAATAACATTCTTACAAAACTGCTGCCATCTAGTGCTCTTGCAAATGGATAACATTCTTACAAAACCGCTGCCATCTAGTGCTCTAGCAAATGGATAACATTCTTACAAAACCGCTGCTATACAGTGCTCTTGCAAATGAATAACATTCTTACAAAACCGCTGCTATACAGTGCTCTTGCAAATGGATAACATTCTTACAAAACCGCTGCCATCTAGTGCTCTTGCAAATGGATAACATTCTTACAAAACCGCTGCTATACAGTGCTCTTGCAAATGAATAACATTCTTACAAAACCGCTGCTATACAGTGCTCTTGCAAATGGATAACATTCTTACAAAACCGCTGCTATACAGTGCTCTTGCAAATGAATAACATTCTTACAAAACCGCTGCTATACAGTGCTCTTGCAAATGAATAACATTCTTACAAAACCGCTGCTATACAGTGCTCTTGCAAATGAATAACATTCTTACAAAACTGCTGCCATCTAGTGCTCTTGCAAATGAATAACATTCTTACAAAACTGCTGCCCTCTAGTGCTCTTGCAAATGGATAACATTCTTACAAAACCGCTGCTATACAGTGCTCTTGCAAATGGATAACAATCTTACAAAACCGCTGCTATACAGTGCTCTTGCAAATGAATAACATTCTTACAAAACCGCTGCTATACAGTGCTCTTGCAAATGAATAACATTCTTACAAAACTGCTGCCATCTAGTGCTCTTGCAAATGAATAACATTCTTACAAAACTGCTGCCATCTAGTGCTCTTGCAAATGAATAACATTCTTACAAAACTGCTGCCATCTAGTGCTCTAGCAAATGGATAACATTCTTACAAAACCGCTGCCATCTAGTGCTCTAGCAAATGGATAACATTCTTACAAAACCGCTGCCATCTAGTGCTCTTGCAAATGGATAACATTCTTACAAAACTGCTGCCATCTAGTGCTCTAGCAAATGGATAACATTCTTACAAAACCACTGCCATCTAGTGCTCTTGCAAATGAATAACATTCTTACAAAACCACTGCCATCTAGTGCTCTTGCAAATGAATAACATTCTTACAAAACCACTGCCATCTAGTGCTCTTGCAAATGGATAACATTCTTACAAAACTGCTGCCATCTAGTGCTCTAGCAAATGGATAACATTCTTACAAAACCGCTGCTATCTAGTGCTCTAGCAAATGGATAACATTCTTACAAAACCGCTGCCATCTAGTGCTCTAGCAAATGGATAAAATTCTAGCAAAACTGCTGCCATCTAGTGCTCTAGCAAATGGATGACAAAAAAGGATAGGGTACAGCGCTAGACCAAAACCTACTTAGCCTCACTATGGTGATTGTCTCCTCCCTAGACAATTCAAAAAATACAAATCATAAAAATAGTGGATATAGGAGGCGCTATAGAAGCGGTAGGATATATAGATATATGTATAAATTAACAGTGTCGTTATCACCTTTAAATAATCTGAATAAAACAAAGTGTCAATTAATATAAATATAAATGCAACATTTAATATAAAAGTCAAATTTAATAAAGTTCAGTGCAATGTTCAATAAAATTCAAACTTATCGATACTTAATCAGAAAGGCAGATAAAAATCAGATGGGCAGATAAAAATACATAAGTTACATAAACCGCTAAAACATATGTATGTTAGAACCGGTTCAATCATTCACACTTCATACAACATATCAAACTCTTGATTTCAAAGACACAATATATAGCTGTTGGAGAACACCAAAATAGCTTGTGTTCAAATCTCACTGTCTTTTGTGGGGATCCCCAAAAATTGATCCAGAATGACAATGTGGGCTAGAATAAATATAAATCCTCCAAATCAAGTCATTTGTATAGGTGCCCCAAAATGACAACAAAACCGTTATACCTTCAGTCACTTTCTATTTAAAAATAGAACGTAAGGTGGTGTAAGTCCTTTCCTTGCAGCTGTATCAGTGGTAAAGGCAGTCAAATATACTGAACAGAGCCGGGAGGCTCTTTTACCTCCTTTCAAGTGTCTGCTAGACGGCCTCCTTACCTGGCCCGACACTACGGCTACTCCTTTGGATATTAGTAAACGAAGATCCCGTGAGTGACGTCACCCGGTTTCCGGATCCTAGGTGACCACTTGCACAAGTGTTTTTTTCTCCACGGTCGTATCCACAAAATAGCCTCTGCACTTCAGTACACCAGGGTATGCAGAGTTTGGTTCAGATTTACAGCTTTCTTACAAAACCGCTGCCATCTAGTGCTCTTGCATATGGATAACATTCTTACAAAACTGCTGCCATCTAGTGCTCTTGCAAATGGATAACATTCTTACAAAACCGCTGCCATCTAGTGCTCTTGCAAATGGATAACATTCTTACAAAACCGCTGCCATCTAGTGCTCTTGCAAATGGATAACATTCTTACAAAACCGCTGCCATCTAGTGCTCTTGCAAATGGATAATATTCTTACAAAACCGCTGCTATACAGTGCTATAGCAAATGGATAACATTCTTATAAAACCGCTGCCATCTAGTGCTCTTGCATATGGATAACATTCTTACAAAACCACTGCCATCTAGTGCTCTAGCAAATGGATAACATTCTTACAAAACCGCTGCCATCTAGTGCTCTTGCAAATGGATAACATTCTTACAAAACCGCTGCCATCTAGTGCTCTTGCAAACGGATAACATTCTTACAAAACCGCTGCCATCTAGTGCTCTTGCAAATGGATAACATTCTTACAAAACCGCTGCCATCTAGTGCTCTAGCAAATGGATAACATTCTTACAAAACCGCTGCCATCTAGTGCTCTTGCAAATGGATAACATTCATACAAAACCGCTGCCATCTAGTGCTCTAGCAAATGGATAACATTCTTACAAAACCGCTGCCATCTAGTGCTCTAGCAAATTGATAACATTCTTACAAAACCGCTGCCATCTAGTGCTCTAGCAAATGGATAACATTCTTACAAAACCGCTGCCATCTAGTGCTCTAGCAAATGGATAACATTCTTACAAAACCGCTGCCATCTAGTGCTCTTGCAAATGGATAACATTCTTACAAAACCGCTGCCATCTAGTGCTCTAGCAAACGGATAACATTCTTACAAAACCGCTGCCATCTAGTGCTCTTGCAAATGGATAACATTCTTACAAAACCGCTGCCATCTAGTGCTCTAGCAAATGGATAACATTCTTACAAAACCGCTGCCATCTAGTGCTCTTGCAAATGGATAACATTCATACAAAACGGCTGCCATCTAGTGCTCTAGCAAATGGATAACATTCTTACAAAACCGCTGCCATCTAGTGCTCTAGGAAATGGATAACATTCTTACAAAACCGCTGCCATCTAGTGCTATTGCAAATGGATAACATTCTTACAAAACCGCTGCCATCTAGTGCTCTAGGAAATGGATAACATTCTTACAAAACCGCTGCCATCTAGTGCTCTTGCAAATGGATAACATTCTTACAAAACCGCTGCCATCTAGTGCTCTAGCAAATGGATAACATTCTTACAAAACCGCTGCCATCTAGTGCTCTAGCAAATGGATAACATTCTTACAAAACCGCTGCCATCTAGTGCTCTAGCAAATGGATAACATTCTTACAAAACCGCTGCCATCTAGTGCTCTTGCAAATGGATAACATTCTTACAAAACCGCTGCTATCTAGTGCTCTAGCTAATGGATAACATTCTTACAAAACCGCTGCCATCTAGTGCTCTTGCAAATGGATAACATTCTTACAAAACCGCTGCCATCTAGTGCTCTTGCAAATGGATAACATTCTTACAAAACCGCTGCCATCTAGTGCTCTAGCAAATGGATAACATTCTTACAAAACCGCTGCCATATAGTGCTCTTGCAAATGGATAACATTCTTACAAAACCGCTGCCATCTAGTGCTCTAGCAAATGGATAACATTCCTACAAAACCGCTGCCATCTAGTGCTCTTGCAAATGGATAACATTCTTACAAAACCGCTGCCATCTAGTGCTCTAGCAAATGGATAACATTCTTACAAAACCGCTGCCATCTAGTGCTCTTGCAAATGGATAACATTCTTACAAAACCGCTGCCATCTAGTGCTCTAGCAAATGGATAACATTCTTACAAAACCGCTGCCATCTAGTGCTCTAGCAAATGGATAACATTCTTACAAAACCGCTGCCATAAAGTGCTCCAGAAATAGGCCGGCTCCTAAGCTTAGGTCCCTGCTTTTCAACATTAGAGATCAAGAGAATGAAGACAATTTGATAATAGATGTAAATAAGAAAGTTGTTTAACATCGCTGCTCTATTTTAATCATGAAAGAAAAATTTGGGGTTTCATAGCCCTTTAAATCAAGGCCAATGTATTCAGAAACATTTGCATTCCAGCATCTTAGTTTTTTTTTCAGGACTGCAGAAATATGTTACAAGGCGCTTACTGACCCTTTAATGTGAGTCTTTGGCAACATAAAATGTAAAAAATGTCATTTACAAAAAAGTCAAGATAAAAAAGGTATAATTTATTTGGGAAAATGCCCTATTTCTTTCTTTCTTTCCTTTCTTAAATAATTACATTGTAACGTCATTACAAATGCAATAAATAATAATAATAATAATATTACTACTACTATTAATAATCATATAATAATATTACTACAAATAATAATAATCATATTTAAATTAACAATAATAATGATAATAATAATAATAACAATTATAGCAACAATAATAATAATAATAACAATAATAACAACAACAATAATAATATTAATAATAACAATAATAATAATAATAATAATAATAATAATATTAATAATCATAACAATAATAACAATAACAATAATAATATTAATAATAACAATAATAATAACAATAATATTAATAATAACAATGATAATAATAATAACAACAACAATGATAATATTAATAATAACAATAATAATATTATTAACCTCTTAAGGACATATGACGGAATTTTTCCGTCATAAAACAATTGAGCAAACTGAAAGCTGTGTCCTTAATAACAATAATAACAATAACAATAATAATAATATTAATAATAACAACAATGATAATATTAATAATAACAATAATAATAATAATAACAATAATAATATTAATAATAACAATAATATTAATAATAACAATAATTATAATATTAATAATAACAATAACAATAATAATAACAACAACAATGATAATATTAATAATAACAATAATAACAATAATAATAATAATAACAATAATAACAATAACAATAATAATATTAATAATAACAATAATAATAAAATTAATAATAACAACAACAATAATAATATTAATAATAACAATAATAATAACAATAATAACAATAACAATAATAATATTAATAATAACAATAATAATAATAATATAAATAATAACAACAACAACAATAATAATATTAATATTAATAATATTATTAATAACAACAATAATAATAATATTATTAATAATAATAACAATAATAATAAGCTATTCTCAGAATATAAACATTACTTTGCTGTGTACATCCTTCAGTTGTTTGGGAAGAGCTGGAATACAGAGGCTTTTCAGATTCTTCAGCATTTTATGACTCCTTCATAAAATAAAGATTAGAAGCACTTCAGTAGTGTATAATTGCTAAGGAAACCAATGTTAGGAATAATATTTCTTTGAAGAAAATAAAAAGTGATCATGTAGGTGCTGTGTATAATTCTCTAGTGCTCTAGAACTGTACAGAAGGAAGCGTTTCATGGCTAAGTGTCTGCAGTAATGCACGTTCCTCGCGGCACAAATTGGTAATTACTGCTGCCTTTTCTATTAATCTATTAGTGCTCAGCACAACAACTGGATCTTTAAATTCATCTCTTGTACATTTTAGGGAGAGAACGGAGCAGATATGAATAGCGTTAATAAAGAGATAGCCTCAGGGATAACAGTGGGAAACTAAAGAGAATCTCGTGGTAGAAAAGCGCCTATCATTATAATAGACATTTAATGTCCCTCTGCAATGCTAGAAGAGACACAGAGCACTTAGGAAAAACATTTTACATAGTAAGACAATATATTTATTAAATGATCATAGCAACAAATTTAGAAAGAAACTTCCCAAAGCTTATTTTATACACAAATCAAAATAAGTAAACCGATAAAAAAAGGCATCAATTCTTAAGGCATAACAGACATATGAATGGGGGAATATCACGTTTATTCTTAAAGGGACATTAAACTGCTGGGCACAACGATTCTAGAATGGTTACTGCATTTCATCCTGTTCCTGCAGCTCTTTACAAATCAGTTATTCTGTTTTAATAACTTAAAAGTGCCAGATACTGAAGCTCCGCCTCTTTGTACTGGGGGCGGCCATCTTATAGCACAGGTATTTTCACACCCTGTGACAGAAGCTGCACTCAGATCAGTGATACAGCTGTATAATGTGCTGCAGGTTAGGGCGCATGATACAAAGCAGGAGCTGTACTCACAGATCAGTGATACAGCTGTATAAAGTGCTGCAGGTTTGGGTGCATGATACAAAGCAGGAGCTGTACTCACAGATCAGTGATACAGCTGTATAAAGTGCTTTAGGTTAGGGTGCATGATACAAAGCAGGAGCTGTACTCACAGATCAGTGATACAGCTGTATAATGTGCTGCAGGTTAGGGCGCATGATACAAAGCAGGAGCTGTACTCACAGATCAGTGATACAGCTGTATAAAGTGCTTCAGGTTAGGGCGCATGATACAAAGCAGGAGCTGTACTCACAGATCAGTGATACAGCTGTATAAAGTGCTTCAGGTTAGGGCGCATGATACAAAGCAGGAGCTGTACTTACAGATCAGTGATACAGCTGTATAAAGTGCTTCAGGTTAGGGTGCATGGTACAAAGCAGGAGCTGTACTCACAGATCAGTGATACAGCTGTATAAAGTGCTTCAGGTTAGGGTGCATGGTACAAAGCAGGAGCTGTACTCACAGATCAGTGAAACAGCTGTATAAAGTGCTTCAGGATAGGGCGCATGATGCAAAGCAGGAGCTGCACTCACAGATCAGTGATACAGCTGTATAACGTGCTGCAGGTTAGGGCGCATGATACAAAGCAGGAGCTGTACTCACAGATCAGTGATACAGCTGTATAAAGTGCTTCAGGTAAGGGTGCATGATACAAAGCAGGAGCTGTACTCACAGATCAGTGATACAGCTGTATAAAGTGCTGCAGGTTAGGGTGCATGATACAAAGCAGGAGCTGTACTCACAGATCAGTGATACAGCTTTATAAAGTGCTGCAGGTTAGGGCTGCAGGTTAGGGCGCATGATACAAAGCAGGAGCTGTAATCACAGATCAGTGATACAGCTGTATAAAGTGCTTCAGGTTAGGGTGCATGATACAAAGCAGGAGCTTCACTCACAGATCAGTGATACAGCTGTATAAAGTGCTGCAGGTTAGGGTGCATGATACAAAGCAGGAACTGTACTCACAGAGCAGTGATACAGCTGTATAAAGTGCTGCAGGTTAGGGTGCATGATACAAAGCAGGAGCTGTACTCACAGATCATTGATACAGCTGTATAAAGTGCTTCAGGTTAGGGTACATGATACAAAGCAGGAGCTGTACTCACAGATCATTGATACAGCTGTATAAAGTGCTGCAGGTTAGGGTGCATGATACAAAGCAGGAGCTGTACTCACAGATCAGTGATACAGCTGTATAATGTGCTTCAGATTAGGGCGCATGGTACAAAGCAGGAGCTGTACTTACAGATCAGTGATACAGCTGTATAAAGTGCTTCAGGTTAGGGTGCATGATACAAAGCAGGAGCTGTACTCACAGATCAGTGATACAGCTGTATAATGTGCTGCAGGTTAGGGTGCATGATACAAAGCAGGAGCTGTACTCACAGATCAGTGATACAGCTGTATAATGTGCTGCAGGTTAGGGTGCATGATACAAAGCAGGAGCTGTACTCACAGATCAGTGATACAGCTGTATAATGTGCTGCAGGTTAGGGTGCATGATACAAAGCAGGAGCTGTACTCACAGATCAGTGATACAGCTGTATAAAGTGCTTCAGGTTAGGGTGCATGATAAAAAGCAGGAGCTGTACTCACAGATCAGTGATACAGCGGTATAAAGTGCTGCAGGTTAGGGCGCATGATACAAAGCAGGAGCTGTACTTACAGATCAGTGATACAGCTGTATAAAGTGCTGCAGGTTAGGGCGCATGATACAAAGCAGGAGCTGTACTCACAGATCAGTGATACAGCTGTATAAAGTGCTGCAGGTTAGGGCGCATGATACAAAGCAGGAGCTGTACTCACAGATCAGTGATACAGCTGTATAAAGTGCTGCAGTTTAGGGTGCATGATACAAAGCAGGAGCTGCACTCACAGATCAGTGATACAGCTGTATAAAGTGCTGCAGGTTAGGGTGCATGATACAAAGCAGGAGCTGTACTCACAGATGAGTGATACAGCTGTATAAAATGCTGCAGATTAGGGCACATGGTACAAAGCAGGAGCTGTACTCACAGATCAGTGATACAGCTGTATAAAGTGCTGCAGGTTAGGGTGCATGATACAAAGCAGGAGCTGTACTCACAGATGAGTGATACAGCTGTATAAAGTGCTTCAGGTTAGGGCGCATGATACAAAGCAGGAGCTGCGCTCACAGATCAGTGATACAGCTGTATAAAGTGCTTCAGGTTAGGTTGCATGATACAAAGCAAGAGCTGTACTCACAGATCAGTGATACATCTGTATAAAGTGCTGCAGGTTAGGGTGCATGATACAAAGCAGGAGCTGTACTCACAGATTAGTGATACAGCTGGATAAAGTGCTGCCGGTTAGGGTGCATGATACACAGCAGGAGCTGTACTCACAGATCAGTGATACAGCTGTATAAAGTGCTTCAGGTTAGGGCACATGGTACAAAGCAGGAGCTGTACTCACAGATCAGTGATACAGCTGTATAAAGTGCTTCAGGTTAGGGTACATGATACAAACAGGAGCTGCATGCACAGATCAGTGATACAGCTGTATAAAGTGCTTCAGGTTAGGGTGCATGATACAAAGCAGGAGCTGTACTCACAGATCAGTGATACAGCTGTATAAAGTGCTTCAGGTTAGGGTGCATGATACAAAGCAGGAGCTGTACTTACAGATCAGTGATACAGCTGTATAAAGTGCTGCAGGTTAGGGCGCATGATACAAAGCAGGAGCTGTACTCACAGATCAGTGATACAGCTGTATAAAGTGCTGCGTTAGGGCGCATGAAACAAAGCAGGAGCTGTACTCACAGATCAGTAATACAGCTGTATAAAGTGCTGCAGGTTAGGGCGCATGGTACAAAGCAGGAGCTTCACTCACAGATCAGTGATACAGCTGTATAAAGTGCTTCAGGTTAGGGTGCATGATACAAAGCAGGAGCTGTACTCACAGATCAGTGATACAGCTGTGTAAAGTGCTTCAGGTTAGGGTGCATGATACAAAGCAGGAGCTATAGTCACAGATCAGTGATACAGCTGTATAAAGTGCTGCAGGTTAGGGTGCATGATACAAAGCAGGAGCTGCACTCAGATCAGTAAAACAGCTGTATAAAGTGCTGCAGGTTAGGTTGCATGATACAAAGCAGGAGCTGCACTCAGATCAGTAATACAGCTGTATAAAGTGCTGCAGGTTAGGGCGCATGATACAAAGCAGGAGCTGTACTTACAGATCAGTGATACAGCTGTATAATGTGCTGCAGGTTAGGGTGCATGATACAAAGCAGGAGCTGTACTCACAGATCAGTGATACAGCTGTATAAAGTGCTGCAGGTTAGGGCGCATGATACAAAGCAGGAGCTGTACTCACAGATCAGTGATACAGCTGTATAAAGTGCTTCAGGTTAGGGTGCATGATACAAAGCAGGAGCTGTACTCACAGATCAGTGATACAGCTGTATAAAGTGCTGCAGGTTAGGGCGCATGATACAAAGCAGGAGCTGCACTCACAGATCAGTGATACAGCTGTATAATGTGCTGCAGGTTAGGGCGCATGGTACAAAGCAGGAGCTGTACTCACAGATCAGTAATACAGCTGTATAAAGTGCTGCAGGTTAGGGCGCATGGTACAAAGCAGGAGTTTCACTCACAGCTCAGTGATACAGCTGTATAAAGTGCTTCAGGTTAGGGTGCATGATACAAAGCAGGAGCTGTACTCACAGATCAGTGATACAGCTGTATAAAGTGCTTCAGGTTAGGGTGCATGATACAAAGCAGGAGCTATACTCACAGATCAGTGATACAGCTGTATAAAGTGCTGCAGGTTAGGGTGCATTATACAAAGCAGGAGCTGCACTCAGATCAGTAATACAGCTGTATAAAGTGCTGCAGGTTAGGTTGCATGATACAAAGCAGGAGCTGCACTCAGATCAGTAATACAGCTGTATAAAGTGCTGCAGGTTAGGGCGCATGATACAAAGCAGGAGCTGCACTCACAGATCAGTGATACATCTGTATAAAGTGCTTCAGGTTAGGTTGCATGATACAAAGCAGGAGCTGCACTCAGATCAGTAATACAGCTGTATAAAGTGCTGCAGGTTAGGGTGCATGATACAAAGCAGGAGCTGTACTCACAGATCAGTGATACAGCTGTATAATGTGCTTCAGGTTAGGGCACATGGTACAAAGCAGGAGCTGTACTCACAGATCAGTGATACAGCTGTATAAAGTGCTGCAGGTTAGGGCGCATGATACAAAGCAGGAGCTGCACTCACAGATCAGTGATACAGCTGTATAAAGTGCTTCAGGTTAGGGTGCATGATACAAAGCAGGAGCTGCACTCACAGATCAGTGATACAGCTGTATAAAGTGCTGCAGGTTAGGGCGCATGATACAAAGCAGGAGCTGCACACAGATCAGTGATACAGCTGTATAATGTGCTTCAGGTTAGGGTGCATGATACAAAGCAGGAGCTGTACTCACAGATCAGTGATACAGCTGTATAAAGTGCTTCAGGTTACGGTGCATGATACAAAGCAGGAGCTGCACTCACAGATCAGTGATACAGCTGTATAAAGTGCTGCAGGTTAGGGTGCATGATACAAAGCAGGAGCTGCACTCACAGATCAGTGATACAGCTGTATAAAGTGCTGCAGGTTAGGGCGCATGATACAAAGCAGGAGCTGCACTCACAGATCAGTGATACAGCTGTATAAAGTGCTGCAGGTTAGGGCGCATGATACAAAGCAGGAGTTGCACTCACAGATCAGTGATACAGCTGTATAAAGTGCTTCAGGTTAGGGTGCATGATACAAAGCAGGAGCTGCACTCACAGATCAGTGATACAGCTGTATAAAGTGCTGCAGGTTAGGGTGCATGATACAAAGCAGGAGCTGTACTCACAGATCAGTGATACAGCTGTATAATGTGCTGCAGGTTAGGGCGCATGATACAAAGCAGGAGCTGTACTCACAGATCAGTGATACAGCTGTATAAAGTGCTTCAGGTTAGGGCGCATGATACAAAGCAGGAGCTGTACATTTTTGCTCTGGCTGCATCATCATTATTGTTGAGTGATTTTTTAAATATATTTTGTGTAAACGTAAAACTGTGTAAAAATGCAAAACTGTAAAGTTCATATGCTGTATCATGCACACTTTGGGAGTATGATTTCTTATGTACCTTATTAAATACATAGTTTATCTAAAACCAGTACTGGGGAACTGGAATTTTCAGTACAGGTGGCAGGTTCAACAGACAAAAGCAGCTATTTCAAATGTAATACACTTTAACCACTAATATGTACCACACAACAAATCCAAATATGTACCACACAACAGATCCTAATATGTACCACACAACAGATCCTAATATGTACCACACAACAGATCCTAATATGTACAACACAACAGATCCTAATATGTACCACACAACAGGACCTAATATGTACCACACAAAAGATCCTAATATGCACCACACTACAGATCCTAATATGCTCCACACAACAGATCCTAATATGCACCATACAACTGATCCTAATATGTACCACACAACAGGACCTAATATGTACCACACAAAAGATCCTAATATGCACCACACTACAGATCCTAATATGCTCCACACAACAGATCCTAATATGTACCACACAACAGGACCTAATATATACCACACAAAAGATCCTAATATGCACCACACTACAGATCCTAATATGCTCCACACAACAGATCCTAATATGCACCATACAACTGATCCTAATATGTACCACACAACAGGACCTAATATGTCCCACACAACAGATCCTAATATGTACCACACAACAGATCCTTTAATAATGTAAAAAAAACCCATACAGATTTGCTTAGGAATGGGTATTTTTTTCTAGAGACCCCTAATATGTAACGCACAACAGCTTGGGAATGGGCTATATGTGGAATAAAAAAATCTAGTATGTCTAGAGACCCCTAGTAAAGGGCGAGATTATGAGTTTTGTGTTAGAGGCTATGCAGTGCTAACGAGCAGTTTTCTCTCACCGCTCACTTACATACAGCGCTGGTATTACAGGTTTTTACAAACCCGGCGTTAAAAGGCAAGAAGTGAGCGTAGAGCAAAATTTTGCTCCACACTTCACTTCAATACCAGCGCTGCTTAAGTCAGCGGTGAGCTGGTCGTACGTGCCAATAGGATTTTTTCTACCTGAATTCCGATTGGCTGATAGAATTCTATCAACCAATCGGAATCTAAGGGGCGCCATCTTGGATGACGTCACTTAAAGGAACCGTCATTCAGTAAGAAGACTCCAGATGAAGAGGATGCTCTGCGTCGGATGTCTTGAAGATGGAGCCGCTCCGCGTCGGATGGATAAAGATAGAAGATGCCGTCTGGATGAAGACTTCTGCCCGTCTGGAGGACCACTTTGCCCGGCTTGGATGAAGACTTCTCCCGGTTGCATTGAGGATTTCGGCCCGGTTGGATGAAGACTTCTGCCGCTTCCTTGAGGATGGATGTCCGGTCTTCAGAACAGTAAGTCGATCTTCATGGGGTTAGTGTTAGGTTTTTTTAAGGGTGTATTGGGTGGGTTTTATTTTTAGGTTAGGGCCGCAAAATAGCTAACTGCCCTTTTAAGGGCAATGCCCATCCAAATGCCCTTTTCAGGGCAATGGGGAGCTTAGGTTTTTTTAGTTAGGCTTTTACTTGGGGGGTTGGTTGTGTGGGTGGTGGGTTTTACCTTTGGGGGGTTGTTTGTATTTTCTTTTTACAGGTAAAAGAGCTGATTTCTTTGGGGCAATGCCCCGCAAAAGGCCCTTTTAAGGGCTATTGATAGTTTAGTTTAGGCTAGGGTTTTTTTTTTTTTTTTTTATTTTGATAGGGCTATTAGATTAGGTGTAATTAGTTTAAAGATCTGTAATTTGTTTTTTATTTTCTGTAATTTAGTGTGTTTTTTTTGTGATTAAGCTAATTTAATTTATTTAATTGTAGTGTAGTGTTAGGTGTTAGTATAACTTAGGTTAGGTTTTATTTTACAGGAATTTGTATTTATTTTAGCTAGGTAGTTATTAAATAGTTAATAACTATTTAGTAACTATTCTACCTAGTTAAAATAAATACAAACTTGTCTGTAAAATAAAAATAAACCCTAAGCTAGCTACAATGTAACTATTAGTTATATTGTAGCTATTTTATTGTTTATTTTATAGGTATTTAGTTTTAAATAGGAATAATTTAGGTAATAATATTAATTTTTATTTAGATTTATGGTAATTATATTTAAGTTAGGGGGTGTTAGGGTTAGACTTAGGTTTAGTGGTTAATATATTTAGAATAGTGGCGGCGACGTTGGGGGCGGCAGATTAGGGGTTAATAAGTGTAAGTAGGTTGCAGCGACATTGGGGGCGGCATATTAGGGGTTAATAAAAATAATGTAGGTGTTGACGATGTTGGGTGCAGCAGATTAGGGGTTAATAAGTATAATGTAGGTGGCAGCGATGTCTGGAGCGGCAGATTAGGGGTTAATAAGTATAATGTAGGTGGCGGCGAGGTTAGGGACAGCAGATTAGGGGTTAATAATATTTAACTAGTGTTTGCTAGGCGGGAGTGCAGCCGTTTAGGGTTCATATTTTTATTATAGTGGCGACGATGTCCGGAGTAGAAGATTAGGGGTTAAAAAAATTATTTTAGTGTTTGTGATGCGGGAGGGCCTCGGTTTAGGGGTTAATAGGTAGTTTATGGGTGTTAGTGTACTTTTTAGCACTTTAGTTATGAGTTTTATGCTACAGCGTTGTAGTGTAAAACTCATAACTACTGACTTTTAAATGCGTTAGGACTCTTGACGGGGTAGGGTGTACCGCTCACTTTTTGGCCTCCCAGGACAGACTCGTAATACCAACGCTATGGAAGTCCCATAGAAAAAAGGCTTTACGTAAGTAGTTTTGCGGTAAGGCCAAAAAAATGTGCGGGGACCCTAAACATGCAAGACTCGTAATATCAGCGGTAGTGAAAACGCAGCGTTAGACCAGTCTAACGCTGCTTTTTCAGATTACCGCAAAACTCATAATCTAGGTGACTGTTAATTTTCTAGTAGACAAGTCCTTCTCTTAAAAATAAATAAATATGCATTTTGTTTGTAAAGTCAGGTGATCACTGTGGTAACAGTATAGTCAGGTGATCATTCTGGTAACAGTATAGTCAGGTGATCACTGTGGTAGCAGTATAGTTAGGTGATCACTGTGGTAACAGTATAGTTAGATGATCACTGGGGTAACAGTATAGTTAGATGATCACTGTGGTAACAGTATAGTTAGATGATCACTGTGGTAACAGTATAGTTAGATGATCACTGTGGTAACAGTATAGTCAGGTGATCACTGTGGTAACAGTATAGTTAGATGATCACTGTGGTAACAGTATAGTCAGGTGATCACTGTGGTAACAGTATAGTTAGATGATCACTGTGGTAACAGTATAGTCAGGTGATCACTGGGGTAACAGTATAGTCAGGTGATCACTGGGGTAACAGTATAGTCAGGTGATCACTGTGGTAATAGTATAGTCAGCTGATCACTGGGGTAACAGTATAGTCAGGTGATCACTGTGGTAACAGTATAGTCAGGTGATCACTGTGGTAACAGTATAGTCAGATGATCACTGTGGTAACAGTATAGTCAGGTGATCACTGGGGTAACAGTATAGTCAGGTGATCACTGGGGTAACAGTATAGTCAGGTGATCACTGGGGTAACAGTATAGTCAGATGATCACTGTGGTAACAGTATAGTCAGGTGATCACTGTGGTAACAGTATAGTCAGGTGATCACTGTGGTAACAGTATAGTCAGATGATCACTGTGGTAACAGTATAGTCAGGTGATCACTGGGATAACAGTATAGTCAGGTGATCACTGGGGTAACAGTATAGTCAGGTGATCACTGTGGTAACAGTATAGTCAGGTGATCACTGTGGTAACAGTATAGTCAGGTGATCACTGTGGTAACAGTATAGTCAGGTGATCACTGTGGTAACAGTATAGTCAGATGATCACTGTGGTAACAGTATAGTCAGGTGATCACTGGGGTAACAGTATAGTCAGGTGATCACTGGGGTAACAGTATAGTCAGGTGATCACTGGGGTAACAGTATAGTCAGGTGATCACTGGGGTAACAGTATAGTCAGGTGATCACTGGGGTAACAGTATAGTCAGGTGATCACTGTGGTAATAGTATAGTCAGCTGATCACTGGGGTAACAGTATAGTCAGGTGATCACTGTGGTAACAGTATAGTCAGGTGATCATTCTGGTAACAGTATAGTCAGGTGATCACTGTGGTAACAGTATAGTCAGGTGATCATTCTGGTAACAGTATAGTCAGGTGATCACTGTGGTAGCAGTATAGTTAGGTGATCACTGTGGTAACAGTATAGTTAGATGATCACTGGGGTAACAGTATAGTTAGATGATCACTGTGGTAACAGTATAGTTAGATGATCACTGTGGTAACAGTATAGTTAGATGATCACTGTGGTAACAGTATAGTCAGGTGATCACTGTGGTAACAGTATAGTTAGATGATCACTGTGGTAACAGTATAGTTAGATGATCACTGTGGTAACAGTATAGTTAGATGATCACTGTGGTAACAGTATAGTCAGGTGATCACTGGGGTAACAGTATAGTCAGGTGATCACTGGGGTAACAGTATAGTCAGGTGATCACTGTGGTAATAGTATAGTCAGCTGATCACTGGGGTAACAGTATAGTCAGGTGATCACTGTGGTAACAGTATAGTCAGGTGATCACTGTGGTAACAGTATAGTCAGATGATCACTGTGGTAACAGTATAGTCAGGTGATCACTGGGGTAACAGTATAGTCAGGTGATCACTGGGGTAACAGTATAGTCAGGTGATCACTGGGGTAACAGTATAGTCAGATGATCACTGTGGTAACAGTATAGTCAGGTGATCACTGTGGTAACAGTATAGTCAGGTGATCACTGTGGTAACAGTATAGTCAGATGATCACTGTGGTAACAGTATAGTCAGGTGATCACTGGGATAACAGTATAGTCAGGTGATCACTGGGGTAACAGTATAGTCAGGTGATCACTGGGGTAACAGTATAGTCAGGTGATCACTGGGGTAACAGTATAGTCAGGTGATCACTGTGGTAACAGTATAGTCAGGTGATCACTGTGGTAACAGTATAGTCAGATGATCACTGTGGTAACAGTATAGTCAGGTGATCACTGGGGTAACAGTATAGTCAGGTGATCACTGGGGTAACAGTATAGTCAGGTGATCACTGGGGTAACAGTATAGTCAGGTGATCACTGGGGTAACAGTATAGTCAGGTGATCACTGGGGTAACAGTATAGTCAGGTGATCACTGTGGTAATAGTATAGTCAGCTGATCACTGGGGTAACAGTATAGTCAGGTGATCACTGTGGTAACAGTATAGTCAGGTGATCATTCTGGTAACAGTATAGTCAGGTGATCACTGTGGTAACAGTATAGTCAGGTGATCATTCTGGTAACAGTATAGTCAGGTGATCACTGTGGTAGCAGTATAGTTAGGTGATCACTGTGGTAACAGTATAGTTAGATGATCACTGGGGTAACAGTATAGTTAGATGATCACTGTGGTAACAGTATAGTTAGATGATCACTGTGGTAACAGTATAGTTAGATGATCACTGTGGTAACAGTATAGTCAGGTGATCACTGTGGTAACAGTATAGTTAGATGATCACTGTGGTAACAGTATAGTTAGATGATCACTGTGGTAACAGTATAGTTAGATGATCACTGTGGTAACAGTATAGTCAGGTGATCACTGGGGTAACAGTATAGTCAGGTGATCACTGGGGTAACAGTATAGTCAGGTGATCACTGTGGTAATAGTATAGTCAGCTGATCACTGGGGTAACAGTATAGTCAGGTGATCACTGTGGTAACAGTATAGTCAGGTGATCACTGTGGTAACAGTATAGTCAGATGATCACTGTGGTAACAGTATAGTCAGGTGATCACTGGGGTAACAGTATAGTCAGGTGATCACTGGGGTAACAGTATAGTCAGGTGATCACTGGGGTAACAGTATAGTCAGATGATCACTGTGGTAACAGTATAGTCAGGTGATCACTGTGGTAACAGTATAGTCAGGTGATCACTGTGGTAACAGTATAGTCAGATGATCACTGTGGTAACAGTATAGTCAGGTGATCACTGGGATAACAGTATAGTCAGGTGATCACTGGGGTAACAGTATAGTCAGGTGATCACTGGGGTAACAGTATAGTCAGGTGATCACTGGGGTAACAGTATAGTCAGGTGATCACTGTGGTAACAGTATAGTCAGATGATCACTGTGGTAACAGTATAGTCAGGTGATCACTGGGGTAACAGTATAGTCAGGTGATCACTGGGGTAACAGTATAGTCAGGTGATCACTGGGGTAACAGTATAGTCAGGTGATCACTGTGGTAATAGTATAGTCAGCTGATCACTGGGGTAACAGTATAGTCAGGTGATCACTGTGGTAACAGTATAGTCAGGTGATCACTGTGGTAACAGTATAGTCAGGTGATCACTGGGGTAATAGTATAGTCAGCTGATCACTGGGGTAACAGTATAGTCAGGTGATCACTGGGGTAACAGTATAGTCAGGTGATCACTGGGGTAACAGTATAGTCAGGTGATCACTGTGGTAATAGTATAGTCAGGTGATCACTGGGGTAACAGTATAGTCAGGTGATCACTGTGGTAACAGTATAGTCAGGTGATCACTGTGGTAACAGTATAGTCAGGTGATCACTGTGGTAACAGTAAACAACAAGAAAAAAAAAGTGCTTTTACTCCTGTAAAGTACAATGGAGCCTCTCTAATCTATATTATAACCCCAAAAACCTGTATAGGTCCCTATTTTACATGCGGCTTCCCTTTATGACAATTTAGTCAAGTGATCACAGTAACAGCAGTGGTCACTTGGCCATTTTACAGTTTTTGCTGCAGCTAGCTCACATGTCATGAAATATCAATATAATAAAGGTATATTGTGAATCTGCTGGGTCTGCTGAAATAAACAACATATTATTTGTGTGGGTCATTCACTGTATTTTGACCTACAATAGGGTTGAAATGTAGGTAGCAAAAAAAGCTAAAAATTGGTTCAGCACTGTGTTCTACAAAGGCTTTTTAGAGAAAGAGTTAAAAGGACAGTCTAGGCCAAAATAAACTTTCATGATTCAGATAGAGCATGTAATTTTAAACAATTTTCCAATTTACTTTTATCACCAATTTTGCTTTGTTCTCTTGGTATTTTTAGTTGAAAGCTTAACCTAGGAGGTTCATATGCTAATGTCTTAGACCTTGAAGGTCACCTCTTTTCAGAATGCATTTTAACAGTTTTTCACCACTAGAGGGTGTTAGTTCATGTATTTCATATAGATAACACTGTGCTCGTGCACGTGAAGTTATCTGGGAGCAGGCACTGATTGGCTAAACTGCAAGTCTGTCAAAAGAACTGAAATAAAGGGGCAGTTTGCAGAGGCTTAGATACAAGGTAATCACAGAGGTTAAAAGTATATTAATATAACTGTGTTGGTTATGCAAAACTGGGGAATGGGTAATAAAGGGATTATCTATCTTTTTAAACAATACAAATTCATGGATAATTGGTTACACATGAAAGGGGAGGAAAACAAAGCACAGTACATTGTCTCTAAGAATTGCCATTTTACGTTGACTCAATATATCTAGAGTGTAATGAGCTCACTCATTTAGAAGGGGAGACTATCCTCTTTCAAATGAGTAACCTCTTGTGTTGACAGATTCAGTTTCTTTGGATAAACAGAGGTACAGTTTAATTGAATCATGGGTACACACATTGCATCTTACCACATGACAGGCAGTGAGCTTAAATGCCTACCACATAGATCAGACTCCTAGATGAAGGGGGCATCTGCCCCTCTTGTACATCCATGGATGTGTTTGAGCCATGACTGGGTACCAAGGAAGTAGAGAGTTTGGAAATGGAGGTTTTAACAGTTACACTTGCGTCACATGGTCTACCTAAAAATCAAACACAAGCCCTGAATAACACCTGGTGTGTTTTATATATAGCATCATGTGTATATAAATGAAGGCTCACGTGAATGCCAGATGTGCTGTGTACCACAGCCTGTGCATTTAACCCTTTGTGTGCTGCATGTGTATTTTTCTTCGTTTTTGACTGTAAAACCCACAAAACAACATTACTGAGCGGCGCAGAAGGGGTTACTCTGTACAAGCTATTTTTCCCCCAGCATACTACACGCTTCTCAGCTCCTGTCCTTTAGGAAACGTTCTGTTCTCAGCTGCTATCAAGTTTTATTTTTTTTGGCTGCTATTTCTGTACACGTTACGCAATTTTCTTGGAAAGAAAGGACTGGACAAGACTTTGTAAACAACGGCCCTTACTGATTTTTTTTTCTCTTACAATTTGGACTTTGCTTGTTTAGCAATAGCCCACTGGTACCCAGTGTATTTATCCTTCCTGCATCTTTTTTGTTTGTTTGTTTTACAGCAGGAAATTGTTCTTTCCTTTTTATTGTCATCCTAGGTTTAATTTAGATTTATGAGATAATTCTAAATTGGGTACAACACAGCTTTTTTAGCTTACAGTAAATATAGCCCCTTATAGTATCTGACTAGCATCTATTGTTTGGCATTATTATGTTTTGTTCTTTTTTTATTTGTTCTTTCTTTCTTTCTTTCTTTCTTTCCAGGCTTGTAGAGGCTTTTCCATGTTAGCCAATGCATCTGTGAGAGTTACCCTTGTTAGCCAAATAGAAATGTGAAATGCGTTAGTGGCATATTTGCCTGCTTTTTTATTTTTATATGCATAATGAGACTAAATAATAATCTTCATATTATATTCTAATATATGGGGGATTTGTATAACATTTGGTTGATGCACAATAATAAATAATAGCATAGAGAATTGGCTTTACGCAATCCTACCTCTATGGCCATATTATACTATTAACATAGTAACATAGTAGATGAGGTTGAAAAAAGACTGAAGTCCAAAAATCTCCAGTTAAGATTAAATAATCCCACTAAAAGGTGACCCATTTAATACTAGCAAGCATATCCATGAATTTTGTTTATAGACAGAAATTTATCCAAACAATTTTTAAATGTATCTAGAGTATTGGCATTCACTACCTCCTTTGGTAATGAGTTCCACAATTTTATTGCTCTTACAGTGAAAAAACGTTTCCGTTATATGGGCCTTGAATATATTTATATAAAGTAATCATGTCACCTTTCAAGCTCCTTTTTTCTAAAGAAAACAGACCCAGTTTGGCTAACCTCTCCTCATAGCTAAAATTCTCCTTTCCCCTTATTAGCTTTGTGGCCCTTCTCTGATCTTTTTCTAGTTCTGCAATATCTTTTTTTGCGATCGGTCCCCAGAACTGCACTCTATACTCAAGGTGAGGTCTTACCAGGGATTTATATAGTGACAGAATTATGCTTTCCTCCCTTGAATCAATGCCTCTTTCAATACATGCTAGTATCTTATTAGCTGTTGTAGCTGCTGCCCTGCATTGTGCACTCATCTTTTGCTTGTTATCTATTTCTACTCCCAAATCCCTTTTCTCCTCTGTTTGTCCCATTTAAATAATACGTTGCCTGCTTATTTTAACTTCCAAAATATAGAACCTTGCATTTTCCCGTATTAAATCTCATTTTTCATTTACTTGCCCATACTTCTAATTTTTGCAGATCACTTTGTAATGAAAATTCATCCTGCTCTGACCTAATGACCTTACTTAACTTAGTATCATCTGCAAAAATAGAGATGTTGCTATGTAATCCTTGCTCCAAGTCATTTATAAAAATATTAAAAAGAACAGGGCCCAGTACTGATCCCTGGGGGACTCCACTGATTACCTTTGTCCAATCTGAGTATGATCCATTCACTACTACTCGTTGCTCCCTATATTTTATCCAGTTATTTATCCATGAGCTAATATTTTCAGCTATTCCCAGTCCCTTAATTTTGTGCATTAATCTCTCATGTGGCACTGTATCAAACGCCTTTGCAAAATCTAAGTATATCACATCAACTGATTCTCCTTTATCTATATTTTTACTTCCTTCCTCATAGAATCTAATTAGATTAGTTTGGCATGATCTATTTCTCATAAAACCATGCTGATTTGAACTCATAATCTTGTTTACACGAATGTGCTCATCAATATAATCCCTTTTAAATATCTTCCCCACTATTGATAAAGTCAGTGTATGGATCAGCACTCCTGGGTCATCCCCTCCAGATAAAACACTGCAAAGTCCGTAGAATATAGGTGCTCAAACCTTCAGGGACCCCCCTCCAAGGTCCAAAGTATAAGTAGAACAAAAATGATAGAAGGTAGCACTCTTGTAACAGGAAACACCTTTATTGGAGCAACGTTTCGAGGCTACTTGAGAAAGAGGCAAGTAGCATCGAAACGTTGCTCCAATAAAGGTGTTTCCTGTTACAAGAGTGCTACCTTCTATCCTTTTTCTTCCCCACTATTGATGTCAGACTAACTGGTCTATAGCTTCCTGGATCATCCCTGCTTCCCTTTTCGAAGAGTGGCACCACATCATCTTTACGCCAATCCTGGGGTACCATGGATATATAATGTAATGTGTTTATACATTATATATCCTTCACTTACTGCACAAGGAGAGCATCTTTATCTTATAATGTATGATCCAATAACGAGGTATTAAAATTAGACAGAATATTATTAGCCAGTTCAAACATCAGAATTATTCTAAATTTGCGTGATCACGATCTCATATTGTTATCCACGTATATTGAGATATCACAATTTATTTTGAAATTTAACCAATTTATGTGATTTTATGTAATTTTTAGACTTTTTTTAAATAAAAAAAACATAATTTATGCTTACCTGATAAATTTATTTCTCTTGTAGTGTATTCAGTCCACGGATCATCCATTACTTATGGGATATATTCCCTTCCCAACAGGAAGTTGCAAGAGGATCACCCAAAGCAGAGCTGCTATATAGCTCCTCCCCTCACATGTCATATCCAGTCATTCGACCGAAACAAGACAAGAAAGGAGAAACCATAGGGAGCAGTGGTGACTGGAGTTTTAATTAAAATTTAGGTCTGCCTTAAAAAAGACAGGGCGGGCCGTGGACTGAATACACTACAAGAGAAATAAATTTATCAGGTAAGCATAAATTATGTTTTCTCTTGTTAAGTGTATTCAGTCCACAGATCATCCATTACTTATGGGATACCAATACCAAAGCTAAAGTACACGGATGATGGGAGGGACAAGGCAGGAACTTAAACGGAAGGAACCACTGCCTGTAGAACCTTTCTCCCAAAAACAGCCTCCGAAGAAGCAAAAGTGTCAAATTTTGAAAATTTTGAAAAAGTGTGAAGCAAAGACCAAGTTGCATCCTTGCAAATCTGTTCAACAGAGGCCTCATTCTTAAAGGCCCAGGTGGAAGCCACAGCTCTAGTGGAATGAGCTGTAATTCTTTCAGGGGGCTGCTGTCCAGCAGTCTCATAGGCTAAACGTATTATGCTACGAAGCCAAAAGGAGAGAGAGGTTGCCGAAGCTTTTTGACCTCTCCTCTGTCCAGAGTACACGACAAACAGGGAAGAAGTTTGACGAAAATCTTTAGTTGCCTGTAAATAGAACTTCAGGGCACGGACTACGTCCAGATTATGCAAAAGTCGTTCCTTCTTTGAAGAAGGATTAGGACATAATGATGGAACAACAATCTCCTGATTGATATTCCTGTTAGAAACTACCTTAGGTAAAAACCCAGGTTTAGTACGCAGAACTACCTTGTCTGAATGGAAAATCAGATAAGGAGAATCACAATGTAAGGCAGATAACTCAGAGACTCTTCGAGCCGAGGAAATAGCCATCAAAAACAGAACTTTCCAAGATAAAAGCTTAATATCAATGGAATGAAGGGGTTCAAACGGAACCCCTTGAAGAACTTTAAGAACCAAGTTTAAGCTCCACGGAGGAGCAACAGTCTTAAACACAGGCTTAATCCTAGCCAAAGCCTGACAAAAAGCCTGGACGTCTGGAACTTCTGCCAGACGTTTGTGTAAGAGAATAGACAGAGCAGAAATCTGTCCCTTTAACGAACTAGCAGATAAGCCCTTTTCTAAACCCTCTTGTAGAAAGGACAATATCCTAGGAATCCTAACCTTACTCCATGAGTAACTCTTGGATTCGCACCAATATAAATATTTACGCCATATCTTATGGTAAATTTTTCTGGTAACAGGCTTCCGTGCCTGTATTAAGGTATCAATAACTGACTCCGAGAAGCCACGCTTTGATAGGATCAAGCGTTCAATCTCCATGCAGTCAGCCTCAGAGAAATTAGATTTGGATGGTTGAAAGGACCTTGTATTAGAAGGTCCTGCCTCAGAGGCAGAGACCATGGTGGACAGGACGACATGCCCACTAGGTCTGCATACCAGGTCCTGCGTGGCCACGCAGGTGCTATCAGAATCACCGATGCTCTCTCCTGTTTGATCTTGGCAATCAGTCGAGGTAGCAGCGGAAATGGTGGAAACACATAAGCCATGTTGAAAACCCAAGGGGCTGCCAGAGCATCTATCAGCGCTGCTCCCGGGTCCCTGGACCTGGATCCGTAACAAGGAAGCTTGGCGTTCTGGCGAGACGCCATGAGATCCAGTTCTGGTTTGCCCCAACGATGAATCAGTTGAGCGAAGACCTCCGGATGAAGTTCCCACTCCCCCGGATGAAAAGTCTGGCGACTTAGAAAGTCCGCCTCCCAGTTCTCCATGCCTGGGATGTAGATCGCTGACAGGTGGCAAGAGTGAGACTCTGCCCAGCGAATTATCTTTGAGACTTCTAACATCGCTAGGGAACTCCTGGTTCCCCCTTGATGGTTGATGTAAGCCACAGTCGTGATGTTGTCCGACTGAAATCTGATGAACCTCAGTGTTGCTAACTGAGGCCAAGCTAGAAGAGCATTGAATATTGCTCTCAACTCCAGAATATTTATTGGGAGGAGTTTCTCCTCCTGAGTCCATAATCCCTGAGCCTTCAGGGAGTTCCAGACTGCGCCCCAACCTAGAAGGCTGGCATCTGTTGTTACAATCGTCCAATCTGGCCTGCGAAAGGTCATCCCCTTGGACAGATGGACCCGAGAAAGCCACCAGAGAAGAGAATCTCTGGTCTCTTGATCCAGATTTAGTAGAGGGGACAAATCTGAGTAATCCCCAATCCACTGACTTAGCATGCATAATTGCAGTGGTCTGAGATGCAGGCGCGCAAATGGTACTATGTCCATTGCCGCTACCATTAAGCCGATTACTTCCATGCACTGAGCTACTGACGGGCGTGGAATGGAATGAAGGACACGGCAAGCATTCAGAAGCTTTGATAACCTGGACTCCGTCAGGTAAATCTTCATCTCTATAGAATCTATAAGAGTTCCTAGGAAGGGAACTCTTGTGAGTGGTAATAGAGAACTCTTTTCCACGTTCACCTTCCACCCATGCAACCTCAGAAATGCCAGAACTATCTCTGTATGAGACTTGGCAATTTGAAAACTTGACGCTTGTATCAGAATGTCGTCTAGGTACGGAGCCACCGCTATGCCTCGCGGTCTTAGCACTGCCAGAAGTGAGCCCAGAACCTTTGTAAAAATTCTCGGGGCCGTAGCTAACCTGAAGGGAAGAGCTACAAACTGGTAATGCCTGTCTAGAAAGGCAAATCTTAGGTACCGATAATGATCTTTGTGAATCGGTATATGAAGGTAGGCATCCTTTAAGTCTACTGTGGTCATGTATTGACCCTCTTGGATCATGGGTAGGATGGTTCGAATAGTTTCCATTTTGAATGATGGAACTCTTAGGAATTTGTTTAAGATTTTTAGGTCCAAGATTGGTCTGAAGGTTCCCTCTTTCTTGGGAACCACAAACAGATTTGAGTAAAAACCTTGCCCTTGTTCCGTCCGCGGAACTGGGTGGATCACCCCCATTACTAAGAGGTCTTGTACACAGCGTAGAAATGCCTCTTTCTTTATTTGGTTTGCTGATAACCTTGAAAGATGAAATCTCCCTTGTGGAGGAGAAGCTTTGAAGTCCAGAAGATATCCCTGAGATATGATCTCCAACGCCCAGGGATCCTGGACATCTCTTGCCCAAGCCTGGGCGAAGAGAGAAAGTCTGCCCCCCACTAGATCCGTTTCCAGATAGGGGGCCCTCTCTTCATGCTGTCTTAGGGGCAGAAGTAGGTTTTCTGGCCTGCTTGCCCTTGTTCCAGGACTGGTTAGCTTTCCAGCCCTGTCTGTAACGAGCAACAGTTCCTTCCTGTTTTGGAGCGGAGGAAGTTGATGCTGCTCCTGCCTTGAAGTTACGAAAGGCACGAAAATTAGACTGTTTGGCCTTTGATTTGGCCCTGTCCTGAGGAAGAGTATGACCCTTACCTCCAGTAATGTCAGCAATAATTTCTTTTAAGCCGGGCCCGAATAAGGTCTGCCCTTTGAAAGGAATATTAAGCAATTTAGATTTAGAAGTCACGTCAGCTGACCAGGATTTAAGCCATAGCGCTCTGCGCGCCTGGATGGCGAATCCGGAGTTCTTAGCCGTTAGTTTTGTTAAATGTACAACGGCATCAGAAACAAATGCATTAGCTAGCTTAAGTGCTTTAAGCTTGTCCATAATCTCATCCAATGGAGCTGTGCGAATGGCCTCTTCCAGAGACTCAAACCAGAATGCCGCAGCAGCAGTGACAGGCGCAATGCATGCAAGGGGCTGTAAGATAAAACCTTGTTGAACAAACATTTTCTTAAGGTAACCTTCTAATTTTTTATCTATTGGATCCGAAAAAGCACAACTATCCTCCACCTGGATATGCAACATGGGAATGTCCACAGCACAATTTGCTTAAAAAAGTATCTTTATTGACAAAAGATAGAGCGACGTTTCGTGACTACTGTCACTTAATCATGCTATACATACAATACTCAGAGGTGGTTCTTTTAAACAGTTATCTTGGCGCCAATACATTTTACTCTTGAGCGCCACCTGCTGCACAAAATATCTTACTCTTCAAACTTTCAAAATTTATACAATTTGCAACAAGATACTTTTTGTTCGAGATACATAGTTTAAACATTTTTACAGCAGACATACTATCCTACAACATTTAAAGCAGTTATAACTAACCCTGATAGCAGTACTACATATCTACATACCATTATAAATCAAATTTAATTAAACCTATTCTTCACCAAAAGACTGACCAATCAAAGTCCCTATTCATACCATGTGGTACTAATGATCCCAATCTATGAATCCAATGCATTTCTTTTTGTTTCAATATTTTCTCACGGTCACCACCCATTCTCTGCGGACCCACATAGTCTATAACCTGCCATCGGAGCTGACTGATACTGTGTCCTTTCTCTAGGAAATGATTGGATACAGGTGCCTCCCTGTTCCCACATCTAATATTGGAGCGGTGCTGGCTAAGCCTATCTTTCACTTTTCTTACCGTCTCTCCAATATAGATGAGGGAACACGGACACTTGATTAAATAAATTGCATATGTGGTGTCACAAGTAAAGAAATTCCTAATAGTGTACCTTTTACCACTTCTAGGGTGAACAAACTCTTTGTCCCTTATTACTGAATTACAACTAATGCATCCTAAACAAGGATAACATCCTATATTCTTCTTAGTTAAATGACTCTGCTGTAACTGCTTAGCTGGTCCTATGTCAGACTTCACAAAGTAGTCCCTCAAATTCTTTACCCTTTTATAGGCCATAATTGGTCTCTCTTTAAATTCAACAATGTCATTATTACACCTCTGTAAAATAGGCCAATGTTTATTAATGATTTTAGCTATTTGCCTCCCATGGGCACTAAACTGTGATGTAAAAATCATTCTCTTGTTCTTCTCCTTATGATCTTTATTAGTGGTAAGGTTATTGCTGCATTTATCTAATACATGTTGGGGGTAACCTCTATTGCGGAATTTTTCTTGCATTTCTTTAATCCTTTTATTTAGATTATCTGTCTCTGACACGATACGATGGACTCTCATCAACTGACTCTTAGGTAAGGATTCTACCAAATGACGTGGATGGAAACTATTGAATTCTAGCAATGTATTCCTATCTGTTTCTTTTGAATATAAATCAAATTCCAATTTAGGACCTTTCTTATACACTCTAGTGTCCAAAAACATGATACTCTCCTCACTGTAATTTAGTGTAAATTCCAAATTTCTCACAGAAGAATTAAGGTCTGTTACAAATTGAACCAGGGAGTCCACGGGGCCCCACCATACGCCAAATATATCATCTATGAAGCGCCACCAGGCTCCTCCATAGTCTTTAAACCATTTATTTTCATAAACTATATTCTCTTCAATCATGCTCATAAATAAATTGGCGTATGATGGGGCCACTTTGGACCCCATGGCAGTACCTCTTATCTGTATGTACCAATCATCCTGAAACATAAAGTAATTCCAGTACAGAATCAAGCCCAATAATTCTTCTATGAAAACATTTTGTTGTGGGGTATAACCCCCATTTACATGTAAAATTTTCTTAATAACCCCCATACCTGTCTCATGCTTTATGCAGGTATAGAGGCTTTTAACGTCTAATGTATACAATACAAAGCGGTCGCTAGGTAAATGCAATTCTCTCACCTTTTGCAAAAAATCACCTGTGTCTTTGATGTATGAACTACATTTTACGACCTCAGGCTGCAACAATTTGTCAATAAAAATAGATACATTAGAAAAGACAGAATCTATACTGGAAATAATTGGCCTGCCTGGAGGAGCAGCAAGGTTTTTGTGAATCTTTGGTATAGTATAAAAAACCGGTGTTCTTGGTGACTTATTATATAAAAAATCTCTCAATTTTAAGTCAATCACCCCAACCTTTACTGCCCTCTCCAGGCAGGCCAATAATTCTTTTTGTATCCTGTGAACAGGATTTTGTGACAATTTCTTATATGTTTCAGGGTCATCCAGTTGTTGTCTGATTTCCCCAATGTAGTACTGTCTATCGATAACCACAGATGCACCTCCCTTATCGGCTCCCTTCAGGATAACATTTTTCAATTTACCCTGAAAAGACTGTAATGCTTTCTTTTCAACATTATTTACATTACTTTTTACCTTCTTACCATCTCTAAGGACCTGGTGTTGTAATTTATTTACGTCTAAATTCACAAGTTGTATAAACGTATTTATGCTATCGTTATGGATTAATGGTGTATAATTACTCTTTTTCCATAGACCCAACTTTTTAAGAGTCCAGTTCCCAGAATCTTTATCGGGGGTATTATGCTTTGCACTCACATCACCAAATTGTACTCTCAATTTAATGTTCCTGTAGAACCTATTCAGATCTTTATTTATTTCAAAAAAGTCAGTCTGTTTGCTTGGGCAAAACGAAAGTCCTCTATTGAGGAGTGCTAGCTCACCATCATCCAGTGTGACTCCAGATATGTTCACTACTGTCGATTCCTCTGATGTCCTCCGCCCCTCCGGTTGGATTTCCTGACCGGTGCCTTTCTTGCGGTGCTTTCTACCCGCTCTCCGCTTGTATCGCTTTCGCTCAGACTCGTGGAACTTGACGTCACATCCGTCGAGTCGCCTTCCGTATCACGTGCGGCTTTCTTGTGTTGCTGATTGGTCGTACGTCTACCTCTGGTTTGTTTACCCCGGTTGCCATGGGGACCCTGTCGCCATCTGTAGACCCAGCCTTGTAAGTAATCTTGTTCATCCCGAACAAATTTCGTCCGCTTTCTTTCTTTTAGCTCTTTTTGTAGGCGATCCATTCTTTCATCTGTCTGTGTTATTAGATTTTTAAGATCCTCCTCAGAGATTTGACCGGAAAGTTCCTCTTTGACGGTAGCCAGTTCCATTTCTTGTTTAGCCATTTCCTTGGTAAGGGATTCCACTGTATGTACAATTAGATCAAATGAGCACTTGTTGATAATTGCCTCAAACTTGTCACAGTATTCTTTGTTATTTTTCAACAAAGTAGGGCAAGTGCTCATTCGTAACCCCCTCGGGATCCTCTTAACACGATAGTATTCTGCAAGGGTTGTTATATGCAGGTCCCAGGCTGTATTCCTGTATCGCAACTTTTCATATTGCTTGGTAAGTTCATCAACTGGATAGTGGTATGTTTAGCTAAAGTAGAAACTGCTCCCTCCACCTTAGGGACCGTCTGCCATAAGTCTCGTGTGGTGGCGTCTATTGGAAACATTTTCCTAAATATCGGAGGAGGGGAAAAGGGCACACCAGGTCTATCCCACTCCTTGCTAATAATCTCTGTAAGCCTTTTAGGTATAGGAAAAACGTCAGTACACACCGGTACCGCATAGTATCTATCCAGCCTACATAATTTCTCTGGAATTGCAACCGTGTTACAATCATTCAGAGCCGCTAATACCTCCCCTAGCAATACACAGAGGTTCTCAAGCTTAAATTTAAAATTAGAAATCTCTGAATCCGGTCTCCCTGGATCAGATCCGTCACCCACAGAATGAAGCTCTCCGTCCTGCAAATTGTGATGCAGTATCGGACATGGCTCTCACATCATCAGCGCGCTCTGTCCTTAACCCAGAGCTATCGCGCTTGCCTCTTAATTCTGGCAATTTAGATAATACCTCTGTCATAACAGTAGCCATGTCTTGCAAAGTGATTTGTATGGGCCTCTCTGATGTACTTGGCGCCACAATATCACGCGCCTCCTGAGCGGGAGGCGAAGGTACTGACACGTGAGGAGAGTTAGTCGGCATAACTTCCCCCTCGTTGTCTGGTGATAATTTCTTTACAGATAAAGACTGACTTTTATTCAAAGTGACATCAATACACTTAGTACACATATTTCTATGGGGCTCCACATTGGCCTTCAAACATAGTGAATAAACAGATTCATCTGTGTCAGACATGTTTAAACAGACTAGCAATGAGACTAGCAAGCTTGGAAAATACTTTCAAATAATTTTACAAGCAATATAAAAAACGCTACTGCGCCTTTAAGAAGCACAAAAAAACCGTCACAGTTGAAATAACAATGAACCAAATCAGTTATAGCAACCAAATTTTCACAGTAAATGTATTAAGATAGCAAAGTATTGCACCCACTAGCAAATGGATGATTAACCCCTTAATACCCAAAACGGATAATCAATTTAACAATTAACTTTTTTATCACAGTCAAACACACTGTCACAGGTCTGCTGTGACTGATTACCTCCCTCAAAATGAATTTTGAAGACCCCTGAGCTCTCTAGAGACGTCCTGGATCAAGGAGGAAGAAGCAGGAAGACTGTGACTGAATTTTTACTGCACAAAAAAGCGCTAAAATAGGCCCCTCCCACTCATATTACAACAGTGGGAAACCTCAGTTAACCGTTTCTATGCAGAAATATACGTCAGCCATGTGGAAAAAATCATGCCCCAAAAGATTTATCACCAAAGTACCTCACAAAAACGAATAACATGCCAGTAAGCGTTTAAAAACATACATTTTAAAAGTTATGTAGTGTTATTGATAAGCCTGCTACCAGTCGCTTCTACTGCAGTTAAGGCTCATACATTACTTCAGTATTAACAGTATTTTCTTAATCAAATTCCATTCCTTAGAAAATTACTTACTGCACATACATTCATCAGCCTGATACCAGTCGCTACTGCATTTAAGGCTGTACTTACATCACATCGGTATCAGCAGTATTTTCTTAGTCAATTCCATTCCTTAGAAAAATATTTTACTGCACATACCTCATCTGCAGGGGACCCCGCATGCTATTCCCTTTCTGAAGTTACCCCACTCCTCAGAATGTGCGAGAACAGCCAGTGGATCTTAGTTACTTCTGCTAAGATCATAGAAAACGCAGGCAGATTCTTCTTCTAAATACTGCCTGAGAGAAAAACAGCACACTCCGGTGCCATTTAAAATAACAAACTTTTGATTGAAGAAATAATTAAGTATAAAAACTCCACACTCCTCTCACACCTTCCTACTATGTTGAGAGTTGCAAGAGAATGACTGGATATGACATGTGAGGGGAGGAGCTATATAGCAGCTCTGCTTTGGGTGATCCTCTTGCAACTTCCTGTTGGGAAGGGAATATATCCCATAAGTAATGGATGATCCATGGACTGAATACACTTAACAAGAGAAATTAAGTTTTAGCATTTTTTTTTTGCTCATGGTTTACAAGTTTAACAGCCTAAACTAACAATAAACTATAACAATAGCAATTAAAAGTTTGTTTTTTTTTGTAGGGAATTGCCTTAAACAGATTTAGCTCTTTTTCACAAAAAACAAGACAAAACACTACACCACTAACCCCCCACCCTCCCAAAAAAAGGCTACCTATAAAAACTACTCTAAAAATTGCCCTAAAAAGGTAATTTTGCTGGGTGTTGCCCTTAGAAGGGCGTTTAGCTCTTTTGCTAATCCCAGTGAAGGTCTTCTATTTTATTCCATCTTCTTATCTACGGAACTTCCGTTGCCGCACACTAAATTTTTAATGCCCTTTATATAGGGGTACCCTTGCATTCTTATTGACTGATTTTCATTTTCAAATACAGTCAATTTGAATTTGAATATCAGCCAAAAGTTTGAGCGGTAAATGCGATTGCATTTGAGCGATCACATTTACTTTTCACTTGTAAAACGAGCTGACATTTCCACTCAACGCCGCCCATAGAAAATATGGGAAACATAAATTACTGCGAGTTTACGCAAATTAATTTGTGGTAATTTAAACAGCCTGGCACTTGAAATATGGATTTGAGCATAAAGAACACCACAATCTCACAATCGTGTTCACTCTCCTCACGCCAACGATAACGTTCCACTTGTAATCTGGCCATAGTCAGTGTTGCAATTGTGGGACACGCCCATTCTGCTGCAGCTGATTTGCGCATACATATGTACATATGTCTGCTTCTGATTGGCTCACCAGCTATAACCCCTTACTGGAGTGGCACAGGAACACTGTGACTATTTTACCCATTCATAGAAGTTAAACACATTGTGAAATAAAGAAGTATATTTAAATATTAAATGCTCTTTAATGCAAACGTAATTCAGCACAGATCTAAATGAAACCACCTCTGAGGAACTGACAAAAGAAAAATTACCCAGTTATGCTTGACGTTGTCACCTCACAAACTTTAAAAGATTGGAAAGAAGCCAAGAATCAGGATGGCAGGAACTCTCTGACCCTTGTAAATGAATGTTTTTAGTATAAGGTGTTTTAGGGGATAATGAGCTGGAATTAGCAAAATTATCTGAAAGAAAAACATTTCATCGTAAACGCTTATATTTAAATGCAGCTGGTTTTCAAATGTTTTTTAAATTAACAACCATGTTGAAACTCAGTTGTTTTTATTGCTGGTATTCTCAAATCTGTGCTGATTAATTGCAAACTGATGGAATTTTATATTGCCCAATTTACATGTTTTATTTTGCAAACAAAATCTGACAAAAAAACAAGTTGCTATGGACTTTCATGTTAAAGCTAAAAGTGACCCGAAATAACTTTTCACTATCAAGCTCGGATTTTAATTAAAGGGACATTTCAGTCAAAATTTAAATGCACATAGATGAATTACATCTTTGGATAGAAACATATTTACAATATACATATATTGGCAAAAATGCTTCTAGTAAAGGTTATCACTGTTTTAGTGTAAACATTTTTCCCTGCACCTGCATGTGAAGCATAGCTAGATATTCTCTGTGCACCAGCATTTTAAATACTGCAGCTGCTCAGAGATCCAGTAGGGCTTGTACCAGATTTTGGGACAGATATATAAAAGGGTTAGGCTTGTGATGTCTGCAGTGCAATCTTCCTTATCTTATCACTTTTGCTGCGCCCAGTTTAGGAAACATATGTATTAAGGTTAGGCTTGTGATCTGAGTCAACCTTGTTACTTTCACCTCCAAAATAAAAGAGCTCACAATAGTGTAGCAGATTTCAGACAATGTGGTAGGCGCACAAACTGGTTATACTCACAAGATTGCAGTTAAAATAAGCCTTTTATTAAAATCATCACAAAGGTGTCTTCAGGTGCAGCCTCAGATGTTATTTAAAATACAGCTCAACGCGTTTCAGGTAAAAAAAAAACTTGTGTTCCAGAAATTGTTTTAACTTTATGCTCTTGATAAAGGCTTCTTTTAGCCGAAACGCGTTGAGCTATATTTTAAATAAAACCTGAAGCTGCACCTGAAGGCACCTTTGTGAGGATTTTAATAGAAGGCTTATTTTAACTGCAATCTCGTGAGTATAACCAGTTTGTGCGCCTACCACATTGTCTGAAATCTGCTACACTATTGTGAGCTCTTTTATTTTGGAGGTGAAAGTAACAAGGTTGACTCAGAGGACGTGAGCAGCTTGGTTCCCTGGAGGTTTGGGAGAACCGGGGCTGGCAGCGAGCACCTGAAGGGAAGTGCTAACAATGCTTCATACTTTATCCTTTCTAATTAGGCTTGTGATGTCTGCAGTGTGCACTTCCTTATTTTATCACTTCTGCTGTAACCAGTTTGGGCCAGATAGGTAGCAGGGTTAGGCTTGTGATGTCTACAGTGTGCACTTCCTTATCTTATCAATTCTGCTGCGGTCAGTGTGAGACAGATATGTTGCAGGGTTAGGCTTGTGATGTCTGCAGTGTGCACTTCCTTATTTTATCACTTCTGCTGCGGCCAGTTTAGGACAGATATGTATCAGGATTAGGCTTGTGATGTCTGCAGTGTGCACTTCCTTATCTTATTACTTCTGCTGTGGCCAGTTTAGGACAGATATGTATCAGGGTTAGGCTTGTGATGTCTGCAGTGTGAACTTCCTTATCTTATCACTTCTGCTGCAACCAGTGTGGGACAGATATGTATCAGGGTTAGGCTTGTGATATCTGCAGTGTGCACTTCCATTTCTCAGTATTTAAAAATTCATAATTTCCAGAGTTGAATTACAAAAAAACTAGGCAAGAATAATAATCAGAGTATATTACAAGGAAAATCTTAACGTGTTTATTGTCCATCTGATTGGCTATTTAGTATCTGGTCTTCTAAGCTAAGGAGCCGGTCCATATTTGGTTCAGACCATGGATAGCACTTGCTGATTGGTGGTTCCATTTAGCCACCAATCAGCAAGCACAACCAAGGTCCTTAGCTTAGATTCCTGCTTTTTCAAGTAAAGATACCAAGAGAACAAAGAAAAACTGATGATAGGAGTAAATTAGATAGTTGCTTAAATGTGCTGCTTTATCTGAATCATGAAAGAAACAATGTGGGTTCAGTGTCCCTTTAAAGCACTTTTCTGTGTGACTCAGACAGAGCAGACAATTGTAAAAAGTTTCCAATTTACTTCTATTATCAAATTTGCTTTGTTCCCTTGTTATTCTTTGTTGAAGAGACACCTAGGTTGGTTTCTAGAGCACTACATGACAGTTAATAGTGCTGCCCTCTAGTGCTCTTGCAAAACTGCTGCCATATTGTTGTCCAGACACGTGCACGCTCCTGTGCTTACGTCCAAGCTTTTCAACAAAAGATACCAAGACAACAAAGAAAATTGGATAATAGAAGTAAATGAGAAAGTTGTTTAAAATTGTATCTGAATCAGGAAAGAACAAGGTTGTGTTTCATATCAATGAATATTGCAGAAATGTTACTGAAATTGCGATGTTTTAGAACATTCTCTTAAAATAAGGGCCCTATCGAATAAAATAAAAGTATGAAAAAGAAATCATTTGATAATTAAAGCTCTAGATGATGGCGCTAAACGCACTGCGCGGGTCTATAAGTTGTATCTATGGCCGTGTAGCGCAAGCTAATTAGCCCTCACTGTACTTACATTTAGATGATGGCGCTAAACGCACTGCGCGGGTCTATAAGTTGTATCTATGACCGTGTAGCGCAAGCTAATTAGCCCTCACTGTACTTACATTTAGATGATGCCGCTAAACGCACTGCGCGGGTCTATAAGTTGTATCTATGGCCGTGTAGCGCAAGCTAATTAACCCTCACTGTACTTACATTTATATGATGCAGCTAAACGCACTGCGCGGGTCTATAAGTTGTATCTATGACCGTGTAGCGCAAGCTAATTAGCCCTCACTGTACTTACATTTAGATGATGCAGCTAAACGCACTGCGCGGGTCTATAAGTTGTATCTATGTCCGTGTAGCGCAAGCTAATTAGCCCTCACTGTACTTACATTTAGATGATGGCGCTAAACGCACTGCGCGGGTCTATAAGTTGTATCTATGGCCGTGTAGCGCAAGCTAATTAGCCCTCACTGTACTTACATCTAGATGATGGCGCTAAACGCACTGCGCGGGTCTATAAGTTGTATCTATGGCCGTGTAGCGCAAGCTAATTAGCCCTCACTGAACTTACATCTAGATGATGGCGCTAAACGCACTGCGCGGGTCTATAAGTTGTATCTATGGCCGTGTAGCACAAGCTAATTAGCCCTCACTGTACTTACATTTAGATGATGGCGCTAAACGCACTGCGCGGGTCTATAAGTTGTATCTATGGCCGTGTAGCGCAAGCTAATTAGCCCTCACTGTACTTACATTTATATGATGCAGCTAAACGCACTGCGCGGGTCTATAAGTTGTATCTATGGCCGTGTAGCGCAAGCTAATTAGCCCTCACTGTACTTACATTTATATGATGCAGCTAAACGCACTGCGCGGGTCTATAAGTTGTATCTATGACCGTGTAGCGCAAGCTAATTAGCCCTCACTGTACTTACATTTATATGATGCAGCTAAACGCACTGCGCGGGTCTATAAGTTGTATCTATGTCCGTGTAGCGCAAGCTAATTAGCCCTCACTGTACTTACATTTATATGATGCAGCTAAACGCACTGCGCGGGTCTATAAGTTGTATCTATGAACGTGTAGCGCAAGCTAATTAGCCCTCACTGTACTTACATTTAGATGATGCAGCTAAACGCACTGCGCGGGTCTATAAGTTGTATCTATGTCCGTGTAGCGCAAGCTAATTAGCCCTCACTGTACTTACATTTAGATGATGGCGCTAAACGCACTGCGCGGGTCTATAAGTTGTATCTATGACCGTGTAGCGCAAGCTAATTAGCCCTCACTGTACTTACATTTAGATGATGGCGCTAAACGCACTGCGCGGGTCTATAAGTTGTATCTATGGCCGTGTAGCACAAGTTAATTAGCCCTCACTGTACTTACATTTAGATGATGCAGCTAAACGCACTGCGCGGGTCTATAAGTTGTATCTATGGCCGTGTAGCACAAGTTAATTAGCCCTCACTGTACTTACATTTATATGATGGCGCTAAACGCACTGCGCGGGTCTATAAGTTGTATCTATGGCCGTGTAACGCAAGCTAATTAGCCCTTCACTGTACTTACATTTAGATGATGCAGCTAAACGCACTGCGCGGGTCTATAAGTTGTATCTATGGCCGTGTAGCGCAAGCTAATTAGCCCTCACTGTACTTACATTTAGATGATGGCGCTAAACGCACTGCGCGGGTCTATAAGTTGTATCTATGGCCGTGTAACGCAAGCTAATTAGCCCTCACTGTACTTACATTTATATGATGCAGCTAAACGCACTGCGCGGGTCTATAAGTTGTATCTATGTCCGTGTAGCGCAAGCTAATTAGCCCTCACTGTACTTACATTTATATGATGCAGCTAAACGCACTGCGCGGGTCTATAAGTTGTATCTATGTCCGTGTAACGCAAGCTAATTAGCCCTCACTGTACTTACATTTATATGATGCAGCTAAACGCACTGCGCGGGTCTATAAGTTGTATCTATGGCCGTATAGCGCAAGCTAATTAACCCTTCACTGTACTTACATTTAGATGATGGGGCTAAATGCACTGCGCGGGTCTATAAGTTGTATCTATGGCCGTGTAGCGCAAGCTAATTATCCCTCACTGTACTTACATTTAGATGATGGCGCTAAACGCACTGCGCGGGTCTATAAGTTGTATCTATGGCCGTGTAGCGCAAGCTAATTATCCCTCACTGTACTTACATTTATATGATGCAGCTAAACGCACTGCGCGGGTCTATAAGTTGTATCTATGGCCGTGTAGCGCAAGCTAATTAGCCCTCACTGTACTTACATTTAGATGATGGCGCTAAACGCACTGCGCGGGTCTATAAGTTGTATCTATGGCCGTGTAACGCAAGCTAATTAGCCCTCACTGTACTTACATTTATATGATGCAGCTAAACGCACTGCGCGGGTCTATAAGTTGTATCTATGACCGTGTAGCGCAAGCTAATTAGCCCTCACTGTACTTACATTTATATGATGCAGCTAAACGCACTGCGCGGGTCTATAAGTTGTATCTATGGCCGTGTAGCGCAAGCTAATTAGCCCTCACTGTACTTACATTTAGATGATGGCGCTAAACGCACTGCGCGGGTCTATAAGTTGTATCTATGACCGTGTAGCGCAAGCTAATTAGCCCTCACTGTACTTACATTTAGATGATGCAGCTAAACGCACTGCGCGGGTCTATAAGTTGTATCTATGGCCGTGTAACGCAAGCTAATTAGCCCTTCACTGTACTTACATTTATATGATGCAGCTAAACGCACTGCGCGGGTCTATAAGTTGTATCTATGGCCGTGTAGCGCAAGCTAATTAGCCCTCACTGTACTTACATTTAGATGATGGCGCTAAACGCACTGCGCAGGTCTATAAGTTGTATCTATGGCCGTGTAACGCAAGCTAATTAGCCCTCACTGTACTTACATTTATATGATGCAGCTAAACGCACTGCGCGGGTCTATAAGTTGTATCTATGTCCGTGTAACGCAAGCTAATTAGCCCTCACTGTACTTACATTTATATGATGCAGCTAAACGCACTGCGCGGGTCTATAAGTTGTATCTATGGCCGTATAGCGCAAGCTAATTAACCCTTCACTGTACTTACATTTAGATGATGGGGCTAAATGCACTGCGCGGGTCTATAAGTTGTATCTATGTCCGTGTAGCGCAAGCTAATTATCCCTCACTGTACTTACATTTAGATGATGGCGCTAAACGCACTGCGCGGGTCTATAAGTTGTATCTATGGCCGTGTAGCGCAAGCTAATTATCCCTCACTGTACTTACATTTATATGATGCAGCTAAACGCACTGCGCGGGTCTATAAGTTGTATCTATGACCGTGTAGCGCAAGCTAATTATCCCTCACTGTACTTACATTTAGATGATGGCGCTAAACGCACTGCGCGGGTCTATAAGTTGTATCTATGACCGTGTAGCGCAAGCTAATTAGCCCTCACTGTACTTACATTTAGATGATGCAGCTAAACGCACTGCGCGGGTCTATAAGTTGTATCTATGGCCGTGTAGCGCAAGCTAATTAGCCCTCACTGTACTTACATTTATATGATGCAGCTAAACGCACTGCGCGGGTCTATAAGTTGTATCTATGGCCGTGTAGCGCAAGTTAATTAGCCCTCACTGTACTTACATTTATATGATGCAGCTAAACGCACTGCGCGGGTCTATAAGTTGTATCTATGGCCGTGTAGCGCAAGTTAATTAGCCCTCACTGTACTTACATTTATATGATGCAGCTAAACGCACTGCGCGGGTCTATAAGTTGTATCTATGGCCGTGTAGCGCAAGTTAATTAGCCCTCACTGTACTTACATTTAGATGATGCAGCTAAACGCACTGCGCGGGTCTATAAGTTGTATCTATGGCCGTGTAGCGCAAGCTAATTATCCCTCACTGTACTTACATTTAGATGATGGCGCTAAACGCACTGCGCGGGTCTATAAGTTGTATCTATGGCCGTGTAGCGCAAGCTAATTATCCCTCACTGTACTTACATTTAGATGATGGCGCTAAACGCACTGCGCGGGTCTATAAGTTGTATCTATGACCGTGTAGCGCAAGCTAATTAGCCCTCACTGTACTTACATTTATATGATGCAGCTAAACGCACTGCGCGGGTCTATAAGTTGTATCTATGACCGTGTAGCGCAAGCTAATTAGCCCTCACTGTACTTACATTTAGATGATGCAGCTAAACGCACTGCGCGGGTCTATAAGTTGTATCTATGGCCGTGTAGCGCAAGTTAATTAGCCCTCACTGTACTTACATCTAGATGATGGCGCTAAACGCACTGCGCGGGTCTATAAGTTGTATCTATGGCCGTGTAGCACAAGCTAATTAGCCCTCACTGTACTTACATTTAGATGATGCAGCTAAACGCACTGCGCGGGTCTATAAGTTGTATCTATGGCCGTGTAGCGCAAGCTAATTAGCCCTCACTGTACTTACATCTAGATGATGCAGCTAAACGCACTGCGCGGGTCTATAAGTTGTATCTATGGCCGTGTAGCGCAAGCTAATTAGCCCTCACTGTACTTACATTTATATGATGCAGCTAAACGCACTGCGCGGGTCTATAAGTTGTATCTATGACCGTGTAGCGCAAGCTAATTATCCCTCACTGTACTTACATTTAGATGATGGCGCTAAACGCACTGCGCGGGTCTATAAGTTGTATCTATGACCGTGTAGCACAAGCTAATTAGCCCTCACTGTACTTACATTTATATGATGCAGCTAAACGCACTGCGCGGGTCTATAAGTTGTATCTATGGCCGTGTAGCGCAAGTTAATTAGCCCTCACTGTACTTACATTTAGATGATGGCGCTAAACGCACTGCGCGGGTCTATAAGTTGTATCTATGGCCGTGTGACACAAGCTAGTTATCCCTCACTGTACTTACATCTAGATGATGGCGCTAAACGCACTGCGCGGGTCTATAAGTTGTATCTATGGCCGTGTAACGCAAGCTAATTATCCCTCACTGTACTTACATTTATATGATGGCACTAAACGCACTGCGCGGGTCTATAAGTTGTATCTATGTCCGTGTAGCACAAGTTAATTAGCCCTTCACTGTACTTACATTTAGATGATGGCGCTAAACGCACTGCGCGGGTCTATAAGTTGTATCTATGGCCGTGTAGCACAAGTTAATTAGCCCTCACTGTACTTACATTTATATGATGGGGCTAAATGCACTGCGCGGGTCTATAAGTTGTATCTATGGCCGTGTAGCGCAAGCGAATTATCCCTCACTGTACTTACATCTAGATGATGGCGCTAAACGCACTGCGCGGGTCTATAAGTTGTATCTACGGCCGTGTAGCGCAAGTTAATTAGCCCTCACTGTACTTACATTTAGATGATGCAGCTAAACGCACTGCGCGGGTCTATAAGTTGTATCTATGACCGTGTAGCGCAAGTTAATTAGCCCTCACTGTACTTACATTTAGATGATGCAGCTAAACGCACTGCGCGGGTCTATAAGTTGTATCTATGGCCGTGTAGCGCAAGCTAATTAGCCCTCACTGTACTTACATTTAGATGATGCAGCTAAACGCACTGCGCGGGTCTATAAGTTGTATCTATGACCGTGTAGCGCAAGCTAATTAACCCTCACTGTACTTACATTTATATGATGCAGCTAAACGCACTGCGCGGGTCTATAAGTTGTATCTATGACCGTGTAGCGCAAGCTAATTAGCCCTCACTGTACTTACATTTAGATGATGCAGCTAAACGCACTGCGCGGGTCTATAAGTTGTATCTATGTCCGTGTAGCGCAAGCTAATTAGCCCTCACTGTACTTACATTTAGATGATGGCGCTAAACGCACTGTGCGGGTCTATAAGTTGTATCTATGGCCGTGTAGCGCAAGCTAATTAGCCCTCACTGTACTTACATCTAGATGATGGCGCTAAACGCACTGCGCGGGTCTATAAGTTGTATCTATGGCCGTGTAGCGCAAGCTAATTAGCCCTCACTGAACTTACATCTAGATGATGGCGCTAAACGCACTGCGCGGGTCTATAAGTTGTATCTATGGCCGTGTAGCACAAGCTAATTAGCCCTCACTGTACTTACATTTAGATGATGGCGCTAAACGCACTGCGCGGGTCTATAAGTTGTATCTATGGCCGTGTAGCGCAAGCTAATTAGCCCTCACTGTACTTACATTTATATGATGCAGCTAAACGCACTGCGCGGGTCTATAAGTTGTATCTATGGCCGTGTAGGGCAAGCTAATTAGCCCTCACTGTACTTACATTTATATGATGCAGCTAAACGCACTGCGCGGGTCTATAAGTTGTATCTATGACCGTGTAGCGCAAGCTAATTAGCCCTCACTGTACTTACATTTATATGATGCAGCTAAACGCACTGCGCGGGTCTATAAGTTGTATCTATGTCCGTGTAGCGCAAGCTAATTAGCCCTCACTGTACTTACATTTATATGATGCAGCTAAACGCACTGCGCGGGTCTATAAGTTGTATCTATGAACGTGTAGCGCAAGCTAATTAGCCCTCACTGTACTTACATTTAGATGATGCAGCTAAACGCACTGCGCGGGTCTATAAGTTGTATCTATGTCCGTGTAGCGCAAGCTAATTAGCCCTCACTGTACTTACATTTAGATGATGGCGCTAAACGCACTGCGCGGGTCTATAAGTTGTATCTATGACCGTGTAGCGCAAGCTAATTAGCCCTCACTGTACTTACATTTAGATGATGGCGCTAAACGCACTGCGCGGGTCTATAAGTTGTATCTATGGCCGTGTAGCACAAGTTAATTAGCCCTCACTGTACTTACATTTAGATGATGCAGCTAAACGCACTGCGCGGGTCTATAAGTTGTATCTATGGCCGTGTAGCACAAGTTAATTAGCCCTCACTGTACTTACATTTATATGATGGCGCTAAACGCACTGCGCGGGTCTATAAGTTGTATCTATGGCCGTGTAACGCAAGCTAATTAGCCCTTCACTGTACTTACATTTAGATGATGCAGCTAAACGCACTGCGCGGGTCTATAAGTTGTATCTATGGCCGTGTAGCGCAAGCTAATTAGCCCTCACTGTACTTACATTTAGATGATGGCGCTAAACGCACTGCGCGGGTCTATAAGTTGTATCTATGGCCGTGTAACGCAAGCTAATTAGCCCTCACTGTACTTACATTTATATGATGCAGCTAAACGCACTGCGCGGGTCTATAAGTTGTATCTATGTCCGTGTAGCGCAAGCTAATTAGCCCTCACTGTACTTACATTTATATGATGCAGCTAAACGCACTGCGCGGGTCTATAAGTTGTATCTATGTCCGTGTAACGCAAGCTAATTAGCCCTCACTGTACTTACATTTATATGATGCAGCTAAACGCACTGCGCGGGTCTATAAGTTGTATCTATGGCCGTATAGCGCAAGCTAATTAACCCTTCACTGTACTTACATTTAGATGATGGGGCTAAATGCACTGCGCGGGTCTATAAGTTGTATCTATGGCCGTGTAGCGCAAGCTAATTATCCCTCACTGTACTTACATTTAGATGATGGCGCTAAACGCACTGCGCGGGTCTATAAGTTGTATCTATGGCCGTGTAGCGCAAGCTAATTATCCCTCACTGTACTTACATTTATATGATGCAGCTAAACGCACTGCGCGGGTCTATAAGTTGTATCTATGGCCGTGTAGCGCAAGCTAATTAGCCCTCACTGTACTTACATTTAGATGATGGCGCTAAACGCACTGCGCGGGTCTATAAGTTGTATCTATGGCCGTGTAACGCAAGCTAATTAGCCCTCACTGTACTTACATTTATATGATGCAGCTAAACGCACTGCGCGGGTCTATAAGTTGTATCTATGACCGTGTAGCGCAAGCTAATTAGCCCTCACTGTACTTACATTTATATGATGCAGCTAAACGCACTGCGCGGGTCTATAAGTTGTATCTATGGCCGTGTAGCGCAAGCTAATTAGCCCTCACTGTACTTACATTTAGATGATGGCGCTAAACGCACTGCGCGGGTCTATAAGTTGTATCTATGACCGTGTAGCGCAAGCTAATTAGCCCTCACTGTACTTACATTTAGATGATGCAGCTAAACGCACTGCGCGGGTCTATAAGTTGTATCTATGGCCGTGTAACGCAAGCTAATTAGCCCTTCACTGTACTTACATTTATATGATGCAGCTAAACGCACTGCGCGGGTCTATAAGTTGTATCTATGGCCGTGTAGCGCAAGCTAATTAGCCCTCACTGTACTTACATTTAGATGATGGCGCTAAACGCACTGCGCAGGTCTATAAGTTGTATCTATGGCCGTGTAACGCAAGCTAATTAGCCCTCACTGTACTTACATTTATATGATGCAGCTAAACGCACTGCGCGGGTCTATAAGTTGTATCTATGTCCGTGTAACGCAAGCTAATTAGCCCTCACTGTACTTACATTTATATGATGCAGCTAAACGCACTGCGCGGGTCTATAAGTTGTATCTATGGCCGTATAGCGCAAGCTAATTAACCCTTCACTGTACTTACATTTAGATGATGGGGCTAAATGCACTGCGCGGGTCTATAAGTTGTATCTATGTCCGTGTAGCGCAAGCTAATTATCCCTCACTGTACTTACATTTAGATGATGGCGCTAAACGCACTGCGCGGGTCTATAAGTTGTATCTATGGCCGTGTAGCGCAAGCTAATTATCCCTCACTGTACTTACATTTATATGATGCAGCTAAACGCACTGCGCGGGTCTATAAGTTGTATCTATGACCGTGTAGCGCAAGCTAATTATCCCTCACTGTACTTACATTTAGATGATGGCGCTAAACGCACTGCGCGGGTCTATAAGTTGTATCTATGACCGTGTAGCGCAAGCTAATTAGCCCTCACTGTACTTACATTTAGATGATGCAGCTAAACGCACTGCGCGGGTCTATAAGTTGTATCTATGGCCGTGTAGCGCAAGCTAATTAGCCCTCACTGTACTTACATTTATATGATGCAGCTAAACGCACTGCGCGGGTCTATAAGTTGTATCTATGGCCGTGTAGCGCAAGTTAATTAGCCCTCACTGTACTTACATTTATATGATGCAGCTAAACGCACTGCGCGGGTCTATAAGTTGTATCTATGGCCGTGTAGCGCAAGTTAATTAGCCCTCACTGTACTTACATTTATATGATGCAGCTAAACGCACTGCGCGGGTCTATAAGTTGTATCTATGGCCGTGTAGCGCAAGTTAATTAGCCCTCACTGTACTTACATTTAGATGATGCAGCTAAACGCACTGCGCGGGTCTATAAGTTGTATCTATGGCCGTGTAGCGCAAGCTAATTATCCCTCACTGTACTTACATTTAGATGATGGCGCTAAACGCACTGCGCGGGTCTATAAGTTGTATCTATGGCCGTGTAGCGCAAGCTAATTATCCCTCACTGTACTTACATTTAGATGATGGCGCTAAACGCACTGCGCGGGTCTATAAGTTGTATCTATGACCGTGTAGCGCAAGCTAATTAGCCCTCACTGTACTTACATTTATATGATGCAGCTAAACGCACTGCGCGGGTCTATAAGTTGTATCTATGACCGTGTAGCGCAAGCTAATTAGCCCTCACTGTACTTACATTTAGATGATGCAGCTAAACGCACTGCGCGGGTCTATAAGTTGTATCTATGGCCGTGTAGCGCAAGTTAATTAGCCCTCACTGTACTTACATCTAGATGATGGCGCTAAACGCACTGCGCGGGTCTATAAGTTGTATCTATGGCCGTGTAGCACAAGCTAATTAGCCCTCACTGTACTTACATTTAGATGATGCAGCTAAACGCACTGCGCGGGTCTATAAGTTGTATCTATGGCCGTGTAGCGCAAGCTAATTAGCCCTCACTGTACTTACATCTAGATGATGCAGCTAAACGCACTGCGCGGGTCTATAAGTTGTATCTATGGCCGTGTAGCGCAAGCTAATTAGCCCTCACTGTACTTACATTTATATGATGCAGCTAAACGCACTGCGCGGGTCTATAAGTTGTATCTATGACCGTGTAGCGCAAGCTAATTATCCCTCACTGTACTTACATTTAGATGATGGCGCTAAACGCACTGCGCGGGTCTATAAGTTGTATCTATGACCGTGTAGCACAAGCTAATTAGCCCTCACTGTACTTACATTTATATGATGCAGCTAAACGCACTGCGCGGGTCTATAAGTTGTATCTATGGCCGTGTAGCGCAAGTTAATTAGCCCTCACTGTACTTACATTTAGATGATGGCGCTAAACGCACTGCGCGGGTCTATAAGTTGTATCTATGGCCGTGTGACACAAGCTAGTTATCCCTCACTGTACTTACATCTAGATGATGGCGCTAAACGCACTGCGCGGGTCTATAAGTTGTATCTATGGCCGTGTAACGCAAGCTAATTATCCCTCACTGTACTTACATTTATATGATGGCACTAAACGCACTGCGCGGGTCTATAAGTTGTATCTATGTCCGTGTAGCACAAGTTAATTAGCCCTTCACTGTACTTACATTTAGATGATGGCGCTAAACGCACTGCGCGGGTCTATAAGTTGTATCTATGGCCGTGTAGCACAAGTTAATTAGCCCTCACTGTACTTACATTTATATGATGGGGCTAAATGCACTGCGCGGGTCTATAAGTTGTATCTATGGCCGTGTAGCGCAAGCGAATTATCCCTCACTGTACTTACATCTAGATGATGGCGCTAAACGCACTGCGCGGGTCTATAAGTTGTATCTACGGCCGTGTAGCGCAAGTTAATTAGCCCTCACTGTACTTACATTTAGATGATGCAGCTAAACGCACTGCGCGGGTCTATAAGTTGTATCTATGACCGTGTAGCGCAAGTTAATTAGCCCTCACTGTACTTACATTTAGATGATGCAGCTAAACGCACTGCGCGGGTCTATAAGTTGTATCTATGGCCGTGTAGCGCAAGCTAATTAGCCCTCACTGTACTTACATTTAGATGATGCAGCTAAACGCACTGCGCGGGTCTATAAGTTGTATCTATGGCCGTATAGCGCAAGCTAATTAGCCCTCACTGTACTTACATCTAGATGATGGCGCTAAACGCACTGCGCGGGTCTATAAGTTGTTTCTATGGCCGTGTAGCACAAGCTAATTAGCCCTCACTGTACTTACATTTATATGATGCAGCTAAACGCACTGCGCGGGTCTATAAGTTGTATCTATGGCCGTGTAGCACAAGCTAATTAGCCCTCACTGTACTTACATTTATATGATGCAGCTAAACGCACTGCGCGGGTCTGTAAGTTGTATCTATGGCCGTGTAGCGCAAGCTAATTAGCCCTCACTGTACTTACATTTATATGATGCAGCTAAAAGCACTGCGCGGGTCTATAAGTTGTATCTATGACCGTTTAGCGCAAGCTAATTAGCCCTCACTGTACTTACATTTAGATGATGCAGCTAAACGCACTGCGCGGGTCTATAAGTTGTATCTATGGCCGTGTAACGCAAGCTGATTAGCCCTCACTGTACTTACATCTAGATGATGGCGCTAAACGCACTGCGCGGGTCTATAAGTTGTATCTATGGCCGTGTAGCACAAGCTAATTATCCCTCACTGTACTTACATCTAGATAATGGCGCTAAACGCACTGCGCGGGTCTATAAGTTGTATCTATGGCCGTGTAGCACAAGCTAATTATCCCTCACTGTACTTACATCTAGATGATTGCGCTAAACGCACTGCGCGGGTCTATAAGTTGTATCTATGACCGTGTAACGCAAGCTAATTAGCAATCACTGTACTTACATTTAGATGATGCAGCTAAACGCACTGCGCGGGTCTATAAGTTGTATCTATGGCCGTGTAGCACAAGCTAATTAGCCCTCACTGTACTTACATTTAGATGATGGCGCTAAACGCACTGCGTGGGTCTATAAGTTGTATCTATGGCCGTGTAGCGCAAGTTAATTAGCCCTCACTGTACTTACATTTATATGATGCAGCTAAACGCACTGCGCGGGTCTATAAGTTGTATCTATGTCCGTGTAGCACAAGCTTATTAGCCCTCACTGTACTTACATTTATATGATGTTGCTAAACGCACTGCGCGGGTCTATAAGTTGTATCTATGGCCGTGTAGCGCAAGTTAATTAGCCCTCACTGTACTTACATTTAGATGATGGCGCTAAATGCACTGCGCGGGTCTATAAGTTGTATCTATGTCCGTATAGCGCAAGCTAATTAGCCCTTCACTGTACTTACATTTAGATGATGGCGCTAAATGCACTGCGCGGGTCTATAAGTTGTATCTATGGCCGTGTAGCGCAAGCTAATTAGCCCTCACTGTACTTACATTTAGATGATGCAGCTAAACGCACTGCGCGGGTCTATAAGTTGTATCTATGGCCGTGTAGCGCAAGCTAATTAGCCCTTCACTGTACTTACATTTAGATGATGGCACTAAATGCACTGCGCGGGTCTATAAGTTGTATCTATGACCGTGTAGCGCAAGCTAATTAGCCCTCACTGTACTTACATTTATATGATGCAGCTAAGCGCACTGCGCGGGTCTATAAGTTGTATCTATGACCGTGTAGCACAAGTTAATTAGCCCTCACTGCACTTACATTTATATGATGCAGCTAAACGCACTGCGCGGGTCTATAAGTTGTATCTATGGCCGTGTAGCGCAAGCTAATTAGCCCTCACTGTACTTACATTTAGATGATGGCGCTAAACGCACTGCGCGGGTCTATAAGTTGTATCTATGGCCGTGTAGCGCAAGCTAATTAGCCCTTCACTGTACTTACATTTATATGATGCAGCTAAACGCACTGCGCGGGTCTATAAGTTGTATCTATGGCCGTATAGCGCAAGCTAATTAACCCTTCACTGTACTAACATTTAGATGATGGCGCTAAACGCACTGCGCGGGTCTATAAGTTGTATCTATGACCGTGTAACGCAAGCTAATTAGCCCTCACTGTACTTACATTTATATGATGCAGCTAAACGCACTGCGCGGGTCTATAAGTTGTATCTATGGCCGTGTAGCGCAAGCTAATTAGCCCTCACTATACTTACATTTAGATGATGGCGCTAAACGCACTGCGCGGGTCTATAAGTTGTATCTATGACCGTGTAGCGCAAGTTAATTAGCCCTCACTGTACTTACATTTATATGATGCAGCTAAACGCACTGCGCGGGTCTATAAGTTGTATCTATGGCCGTATAGCGCAAGCTAATTAACCCTTCACTGTACTAACATTTAGATGATGGCGCTAAACGCACTGCGCGGGTCTATAAGTTGTATCTATGACCGTGTAACGCAAGCTAATTAGCCCTCACTGTACTTACATTTATATGATGCAGCTAAACGCACTGCGCGGGTCTATAAGTTGTATCTATGACCGTGTAGCGCAAGCTAATTAGCCCTCACTGTACTTACATTTAGATGATGCAGCTAAACGCACTGCGCGGGTCTATAAGTTGTATCTATGGCCGTGTAGCACAAGCTAATTAGCCCTCACTGTACTTACATTTATATGATGCAGCTAAACGCACTGCGCGGGTCTATAAGTTGTATCTATGTCTGTGTAGCACAAGCTAATTAGCCCTCACTGTACTTACATTTAGATGATGCAGCTAAACGCACTGCGCGGGTCTATAAGTTGTATCTATGGCCGTGTAGCACAAGCTAATTAGCCCTCACTGTACTTACATTTATATGATGCAGCTAAACGCACTGCGCGGGTCTATAAGTTGTATCTATGGCCGTGTAGCACAAGCTAATTAGCCCTCACTGTACTTACATTTAGATGATGGAAATAAGCGCACTGCGCGGGTCTATAAGTTGTATCTATGGCCGTATTGCGCAAGCTAATTAACCCTTCACTGTAGTTACATTTATATGATGCAGCTAAACGCACTGCGCGGGTCTATAAGTTGTATCTATGGCCGTATTGCGCAAGCTAATTAACCCTTCACTGAACTTACATTTATATGATGCAGCTAAACGCACTGCGCGGGTCTATAAGTTGTATCTATGGCCGTATTGCGCAAGCTAATTAGCCCTCACTGTACTTACATTTAGATGATGCAGCTAAACGCACTGCGCGGGTCTATAAGTTGTATCTATGGCCGTGTAGCACAAGTTATTTAGCCCTCACTGTACTTACATTTAGATGATGGCGCTAAACGCACTGCGCGGGTCTATAAGTTGTATCTATGACCGTGTAGTGCAAGCTAATTATCCCTCACTGTAGTTACATTTAGATGATGGCGCTAAACGCACTGCGCGGGTCTATAAGTTGTATCTATGACCGTATAGCGCAAGCTAATTAGCCCTCACTGTACTTACATTTAGATGATGCAGCTAAACGCACTGCGCGGGTCTATAAGTTGTATCTATGGCCGTGTAGCACAAGCTAATTAGCCCTCGCTGTACTTACATTTATATGATGCAGCTAAACGCACTGCGCGGGTCTATAAGTTGTATCTATGGCCGCGTGACGCAAGTTATTTAGCCCTCACTGTACTTACATTTAGATGATGGCGCTAAACGCACTGCGCGGGTCTATAAGTTGTATCTATGTCCGTGTAGCACAAGCTAATTAGCCCTCACTGTACTTACATTTAGATGATGCAGCTAAACGCACTGCGCGGGTCTATAAGTTGTATCTATGGCCGTGTAGCGCAAGTTAATTAGCCCTCACTGTACTTACATTTAGATGATGCAGCTAAACGCACTGCGCGGGTCTATAAGTTGTATCTATGGCCGTGTAGCACAAGCTAATTAGCCCTCACTGTACTTACATTTAGATGATGGCGCTAAACGCACTGCGCGGGTCTATAAGTTGTATCTATGGCCGTGTAGAGCAAGCTAATTAACCCTCACTGTACTTACATCTAGATGATGGCGCTAAACGCACTGCGCGGGTCTATAAGTTGTATCTATGACCGTGTAGCGCAAGTTAATTAGCCCTCACTGTACTTACATTTAGATGATGCAGCTAAACGCACTGCGCGGGTCTATAAGTTGTATCTATGACCGTGTAGCGCAAGCTAATTAGCCCTCACTGTACTTACATTTATATGATGCAGCTAAACGCACTGCGCAGGTCTATCAGTTGTATCTATGGCCGTGTAGTGCAAGCTAATTAGCCCTCACTGTACTTACATTTATATGATGCAGCTAAACGCACTGCGCGGGTCTATAAGTTGTATCTATGACCGTGTAGCGCAAGCTAATTAGCCCTCACTGTACTTACATTTAGATGATGCAGCTAAACGCACTGCGCGGGTCTATAAGTTGTATCTATGACCGTGTAGCGCAAGCTAATTAGCCCTCACTGTACTTACATTTAGATGATGCAGCTAAACGCACTGCGCGGGTCTATAAGTTGTATCTATGACCGTGTAGCACAAGCTAATTAACCCTTCACTGTACTTACATTTATATGATGCAGCTAAACGCACTGCGCGGGTCTATAAGTTGTATCTATGACCGTGTAGCACAAGCTAATTAACCCTTCACTGTACTTACATTTAGATGATGCAGCTAAGCGCACTGCGCGGGTCTATAAGTTGTATCTATGACCGTGTAGCACAAGCTAATTAACCCTTCACTGTACTTACATTTAGATGATGCAGCTAAGCGCACTGCGCGGGTCTATAAGTTGTATCTATGACCGTGTAGCGCAAGCTAATTAGCCCTCACTGTACTTACATTTATATGATGCAGCTAAACGCACTGCGCGGGTCTATAATTTGTATCTATGACCGTGTAGCACAAGCTAATTAACCCCTCACTGTACTTACATTTATATGATGCAGCTAAATGCACTGCGCGGGTCTATAAGTTGTATCTATGACCGTGTAGCGCAAGCTAATTAACCCTTCACTGTACTTACATTTATATGATGCAGCTAAACGCACTGCGCGGGTCTATAAGTTGTATCTATGGCCGTGTAGCACAAGCTAATTAACCCTTCACTGTACTTACATTTAGATGATGCAGCTAAACGCACTGCGCGGGTCTATAAGTTGTATCTATGGCCGTATAGCGCAAGCTAATTAGCCCTCACTGTACATACATTTAGATGATGGCGCTAAGCGCACTGCGCGGGTCTATAAGTTGTATCTATGGCCGTGTAGCGCAAGCTAATTAACCCTCACTGTACTTACATTTAGATGATGCAGCTAAACGCACTGCGCGGGTCTATAAGTTGTATCTATGTCCGTGTAGCACAAGCTAATTAGCCCTCACTGTACTTACATTTATATGATGCAGCTAAACGCACTGCGCGGGTCTATAAGTTGTATCTATGGCCGTGTAGCACAAGCTAATTAACCCTTCACTGTACTTACATTTAGATGATGCAGCTAAACGCACTGCGCGGGTCTATAAGTTGTATCTATGGCCGTATAGCGCAAGCTAATTAGCCCTCACTGTACATACATTTAGATGATGGCGCTAAGCGCACTGCGCGGGTCTATAAGTTGTATCTATGGCCGTGTAGCGCAAGCTAATTAACCCTCACTGTACTTACATTTAGATGATGCAGCTAAACGCACTGCGCGGGTCTATAAGTTGTATCTATGTCCGTGTAGCACAAGCTAATTAGCCCTCACTGTACTTACATTTATATGATGCAGCTAAACGCACTGCGCGGGTCTATAAGTTGTATCTATGGCCGTGTAGCGCAAGCTAATTAGCCCTCACTGTACTTACATTTATATGATGCAGCTAAACGCACTGCGCGGGTCTATAAGTTGTATCTATGACCGTGTAGCGCAAGCTAATTAGCCCTCACTGTACTTACATTTAGATGATGCAGCTAAACGCACTGCGCGGGTCTATAAGTTGTATCTATGACCGTGTAGCGCAAGCTAATTAGCCCTCACTGTACTTACATTTAGATGATGCAGCTAAACGCACTGCGCGGGTCTATAAGTTGTATCTATGACCTTGTAGCACAAGCTAATTAACCCTTCACTGTACTTACATTTATATGATGCAGCTAAACGCACTGCGCGGGTCTATAAGTTGTATCTATGACCGTGTAGCACAAGCTAATTAACCCTTCACTGTACTTACATTTAGATGATGCAGCTAAGTCCACTGCGCGGGTCTATAAGTTGTATCTATGACCGTGTAGCGCAAGCTAATTAGCCCTCACTGTACTTACATTTATATGATGCAGCTAAACGCACTGCGCGGGTCTATAATTTGTATCTATGACCGTGTAGCACAAGCTAATTAACCCCTCACTGTACTTACATTTATATGATGCAGCTAAATGCACTGCGCGGGTCTATAAGTTGTATCTATGACCGTGTAGCACAAGCTAATTAACCCTTCACTGTACTTACATTTAGATGATGCAGCTAAGCGCACTGCGCGGGTCTATAAGTTGTATCTATGACCGTGTAGCACAAGCTAATTAACCCTTCACTGTACTTACATTTAGATATTGCAGCTAAGCGCACTGCGCGGGTCTATAAGTTGTATCTATGACCGTGTAGCGCAAGCTAATTAACCCTTCACTGTACTTACATTTATATGATGCAGCTAAACGCACTGCGCGGGTCTATAAGTTGTATCTATGACCGTGTAGCACAAGCTAATTAACCCTTCACTGTACTTACATTTAGATGATGCAGCTAAACGCACTGCGCGGGTCTATAAGTTGTATCTATGGCCGTGTAGCGCAAGCTAATTAGCCCTTCACTGTACTTACATTTAGATGATGCAGCTAAGCGCACTGCGCGGGTCTATAAGTTGTATCTATGGCCGTGTAGCACAAGCTAATTAGCCCTCACTGTACTTACATTTAGATGATGCAGCTAAACGCACTGCGCGGGTCTATAAGTTGTATCTATGGCCGTATAGCGCAAGCTAATTAGCCCTCACTGTACATACATTTAGATGATGGCGCTAAGCGCACTGCGCGGGTCTATAAGTTGTATCTATGGCCGTGTAGCGCAAGCTAATTAACCCTCACTGTACTTACATTTAGATGATGCAGCTAAACGCACTGCGCAGGTCTATAAGTTGTATCTATGTCCGTGTAGCACAAGCTAATTAGCCCTCACTGTACTTACATTTATATGATGCAGCTAAACGCACTGCGCGGGTCTATAAGTTGTATCTATGGCCGTGTAGCGCAAGCTAATTAGCCCTCACTGTACTTACATTTAGATGATGCAGCTAAGCGCACTGCGCGGGTCTATAAGTTGTATCTATGGCCGTGTAGCGCAAGCTAATTAGCCCTCACTGTACTTACATTTAGATGATGCAGCTAAACGCAATGCGCGGGTCTATAAGTTGTATCTATGGCCGTGTAGCGCAAGTTAATTAGCCCTCACTGTACTTACATTTAGATGATGCAGCTAAACGCACTGCGCGGGTCTATAAGTTGTATCTATGGCCGTGTAGCACAAGCTAATTAGCCCTCACTGTACTTACATTTAGATGATGGCGCTAAACGCACTGCGCGGGTCTATAAGTTGTATCTATGGCCGTGTAGAGCAAGCTAATTAACCCTCACTGTACTTACATCTAGATGATGGCGCTAAACGCACTGCGCGGGTCTATAAGTTGTATCTATGACCGTGTAGCGCAAGTTAATTAGCCCTCACTGTACTTACATTTAGATGATGCAGCTAAACGCACTGCGCGGGTCTATAAGTTGTATCTATGACCGTGTAGCGCAAGCTAATTAGCCCTCACTGTACTTACATTTATATGATGCAGCTAAACGCACTGCGCAGGTCTATCAGTTGTATCTATGGCCGTGTAGTGCAAGCTAATTAGCCCTCACTGTACTTACATTTATATGATGCAGCTAAACGCACTGCGCGGGTCTATAAGTTGTATCTATGACCGTGTAGCGCAAGCTAATTAGCCCTCACTGTACTTACATTTAGATGATGCAGCTAAACGCACTGCGCGGGTCTATAAGTTGTATCTATGACCGTGTAGCGCAAGCTAATTAGCCCTCACTGTACTTACATTTAGATGATGCAGCTAAACGCACTGCGCGGGTCTATAAGTTGTATCTATGACCGTGTAGCACAAGCTAATTAACCCTTCACTGTACTTACATTTATATAATGCAGCTAAACGCACTGCGCGGGTCTATAAGTTGTATCTATGACCGTGTAGCACAAGCTAATTAACCCTTCACTGTACTTACATTTAGATGATGCAGCTAAGCGCACTGCGCGGGTCTATAAGTTGTATCTATGACCGTGTAGCACAAGCTAATTAACCCTTCACTGTACTTACATTTAGATGATGCAGCTAAGCGCACTGCGCGGGTCTATTAGTTGTATCTATGACCGTGTAGCGCAAGCTAATTAGCCCTCACTGTACTTACATTTATATGATGCAGCTAAACGCACTGCGCGGGTCTATAATTTGTATCTATGACCGTGTAGCACAAGCTAATTAACCCCTCACTGTACTTACATTTATATGATGCAGCTAAATGCACTGCGCGGGTCTATAAGTTGTATCTATGACCGTGTAGCGCAAGCTAATTAACCCTTCACTGTATTTACATTTATATGATGCAGCTAAACGCACTGCGCGGGTCTATAAGTTGTATCTATGGCCGTGTAGCACAAGCTAATTAACCCTTCACTGTACTTACATTTAGATGATGCAGCTAAACGCACTGCGCGGGTCTATAAGTTGTATCTATGGCCGTATAGCGCAAGCTAATTAGCCCTCACTGTACATACATTTAGATGATGGCGCTAAGCGCACTGCGCGGGTCTATAAGTTGTATCTATGGCCGTGTAGCGCAAGCTAATTAACCCTCACTGTACTTACATTTAGATGATGCAGCTAAACGCACTGCGCGGGTCTATAAGTTGTATCTATGACCGTGTAGCACAAGCTAATTAACCCTTCACTGTACTTACATTTAGATGATGGCGCTAAACGCACTGCGCGGGTCTATAAGTTGTATCTATGGCCGTGTAGAGCAAGCTAATTAACCCTCACTGTACTTACATCTAGATGATGGCGCTAAACGCACTGCGCGGGTCTATAAGTTGTATCTATGACCGTGTAGCGCAAGTTAATTAGCCCTCACTGTACTTACATTTAGATGATGCAGCTAAACGCACTGCGCGGGTCTATAAGTTGTATCTATGACCGTGTAGCGCAAGCTAATTAGCCCTCACTGTACTTACATTTATATGATGCAGCTAAACGCACTGCGCAGGTCTATCAGTTGTATCTATGGCCGTGTAGTGCAAGCTAATTAGCCCTCACTGTACTTACATTTATATGATGCAGCTAAACGCACTGCGCGGGTCTATAAGTTGTATCTATGACCGTGTAGCGCAAGCTAATTAGCCCTCACTGTACTTACATTTAGATGATGCAGCTAAACGCACTGCGCGGGTCTATAAGTTGTATCTATGACCGTGTAGCGCAAGCTAATTAGCCCTCACTGTACTTACATTTAGATGATGCAGCTAAACGCACTGCGCGGGTCTATAAGTTGTATCTATGACCGTGTAGCACAAGCTAATTAACCCTTCACTGTACTTACATTTATATGATGCAGCTAAACGCACTGCGCGGGTCTATAAGTTGTATCTATGACCGTGTAGCACAAGCTAATTAACCCTTCACTGTACTTACATTTAGATGATGCAGCTAAGCGCACTGCGCGGGTCTATAAGTTGTATCTATGACCGTGTAGCACAAGCTAATTAACCCTTCACTGTACTTACATTTAGATGATGCAGCTAAGCGCACTGCGCGGGTCTATAAGTTGTATCTATGACCGTGTAGCGCAAGCTAATTAGCCCTCACTGTACTTACATTTATATGATGCAGCTAAACGCACTGCGCGGGTCTATAATTTGTATCTATGACCGTGTAGCACAAGCTAATTAACCCCTCACTGTACTTACATTTATATGATGCAGCTAAATGCACTGCGCGGGTCTATAAGTTGTATCTATGACCGTGTAGCGCAAGCTAATTAACCCTTCACTGTACTTACATTTATATGATGCAGCTAAACGCACTGCGCGGGTCTATAAGTTGTATCTATGGCCGTGTAGCACAAGCTAATTAACCCTTCACTGTACTTACATTTAGATGATGCAGCTAAACGCACTGCGCGGGTCTATAAGTTGTATCTATGGCCGTATAGCGCAAGCTAATTAGCCCTCACTGTACATACATTTAGATGATGGCGCTAAGCGCACTGCGCGGGTCTATAAGTTGTATCTATGGCCGTGTAGCGCAAGCTAATTAACCCTCACTGTACTTACATTTAGATGATGCAGCTAAACGCACTGCGCGGGTCTATAAGTTGTATCTATGACCGTGTAGCACAAGCTAATTAACCCTTCACTGTACTTACATTTATATGATGCAGCTAAACGCACTGCGCGGGTCTATAAGTTGTATCTATGACCGTGTAGCACAAGCTAATTAACCCTTCACTGTACTTACATTTAGATGATGCAGCTAAGCGCACTGCGCGGGTCTATAAGTTGTATCTATGACCGTGTAGCACAAGCTAATTAACCCTTCACTGTACTTACATTTAGATGATGCAGCTAAGCGCACTGCGCGGGTCTATAAGTTGTATCTATGACCGTGTAGCGCAAGCTAATTAGCCCTCACTGTACTTACATTTATATGATGCAGCTAAACGCACTGCGCGGGTCTATAATTTGTATCTATGACCGTGTAGCACAAGCTAATTAACCCCTCACTGTACTTACATTTATATGATGCAGCTAAATGCACTGCGCGGGTCTATAAGTTGTATCTATGACCGTGTAGCGCAAGCTAATTAACCCTTCACTGTACTTACATTTATATGATGCAGCTAAACGCACTGCGCGGGTCTATAAGTTGTATCTATGGCCGTGTAGCACAAGCTAATTAACCCTTCACTGTACTTACATTTAGATGATGCAGCTAAACGCACTGCGCGGGTCTATAAGTTGTATCTATGGCCGTATAGCGCAAGCTAATTAGCCCTCACTGTACATACATTTAGATGATGGCGCTAAGCGCACTGCGCGGGTCTATAAGTTGTATCTATGGCCGTGTAGCGCAAGCTAATTAACCCTCACTGTACTTACATTTAGATGATGCAGCTAAACGCACTGCGCGGGTCTATAAGTTGTATCTATGTCCGTGTAGCACAAGCTAATTAGCCCTCACTGTACTTACATTTATATGATGCAGCTAAACGCACTGCGCGGGTCTATAAGTTGTATCTATGGCCGTGTAGCGCAAGCTAATTAGCCCTCACTGTACTTACATTTATATGATGCAGCTAAACGCACTGCGCGGGTCTATAAGTTGTATCTATGACCGTGTAGCGCAAGCTAATTAGCCCTCACTGTACTTACATTTAGATGATGCAGCTAAACGCACTGCGCGGGTCTATAAGTTGTATCTATGACCGTGTAGCGCAAGCTAATTAGCCCTCACTGTACTTACATTTAGATGATGCAGCTAAACGCACTGCGCGGGTCTATAAGTTGTATCTATGACCTTGTAGCACAAGCTAATTAACCCTTCACTGTACTTACATTTATATGATGCAGCTAAACGCACTGCGCGGGTCTATAAGTTGTATCTATGACCGTGTAGCACAAGCTAATTAACCCTTCACTGTACTTACATTTAGATGATGCAGCTAAGCGCACTGCGCGGGTCTATAAGTTGTATCTATGACCGTGTAGCGCAAGCTAATTAGCCCTCACTGTACTTACATTTATATGATGCAGCTAAACGCACTGCGCGGGTCTATAATTTGTATCTATGACCGTGTAGCACAAGCTAATTAACCCCTCACTGTACTTACATTTATATGATGCAGCTAAATGCACTGCGCGGGTCTATAAGTTGTATCTATGACCGTGTAGCACAAGCTAATTAACCCTTCACTGTACTTACATTTAGATGATGCAGCTAAGCGCACTGCGCGGGTCTATAAGTTGTATCTATGACCGTGTAGCACAAGCTAATTAACCCTTCACTGTACTTACATTTAGATATTGCAGCTAAGCGCACTGCGCGGGTCTATAAGTTGTATCTATGACCGTGTAGCGCAAGCTAATTAGCCCTCACTGTACTTACATTTATATGATGCAGCTAAATGCACTGCGCGGGTCTATAAGTTGTATCTATGACCGTGTAGCGCAAGCTAATTAACCCTTCACTGTACTTACATTTATATGATGCAGCTAAACGCACTGCGCGGGTCTATAAGTTGTATCTATGACCGTGTAGCACAAGCTAATTAACCCTTCACTGTACTTACATTTAGATGATGCAGCTAAACGCACTGCGCGGGTCTATAAGTTGTATCTATGGCCGTGTAGCGCAAGCTAATTAGCCCTTCACTGTACTTACATTTAGATGATGCAGCTAAGCGCACTGCGCGGGTCTATAAGTTGTATCTATGGCCGTGTAGCACAAGCTAATTAGCCCTCACTGTACTTACATTTAGATGATGCAGCTAAACGCACTGCGCGGGTCTATAAGTTGTATCTATGGCCGTATAGCGCAAGCTAATTAGCCCTCACTGTACATACATTTAGATGATGGCGCTAAGCGCACTGCGCGGGTCTATAAGTTGTATCTATGGCCGTGTAGCGCAAGCTAATTAACCCTCACTGTACTTACATTTAGATGATGCAGCTAAACGCACTGCGCAGGTCTATAAGTTGTATCTATGTCCGTGTAGCACAAGCTAATTAGCCCTCACTGTACTTACATTTATATGATGCAGCTAAACGCACTGCGCGGGTCTATAAGTTGTATCTATGGCCGTGTAGCGCAAGCTAATTAGCCCTCACTGTACTTACATTTAGATGATGCAGCTAAGCGCACTGCGCGGGTCTATAAGTTGTATCTATGGCCGTGTAGCGCAAGCTAATTAGCCCTCACTGTACTTACATTTAGATGATGCAGCTAAGCGCACTGCGCGGGTCTATAAGTTGTATCTATGGCCGTGTAGCGCAAGCTAATTAGCCCTCACTGTACTTACATTTAGATGATGCAGCTAAATGCACTGCGCGGGTCTATAAGTTGTATCTATGGCCGTGTAGCGCAAGCTAATTAGCCCTCACTGTACTTACATTTAGATGATGCAGCTAAACGCACTGCGCGGGTCTATAAGTTGTATCTATGTCCGTGTAGCACAAGCTAATTAGCCCTCACTGTACTTACATTTAGATGATGCAGCTAAACGCACTGCGCGGGTCTATAAGTTGTATCTATGGCCGTGTAGCGCAAGCTAATTAGCCCTCACTGTACTTACATTTAGATGATGCAGCTAAACGCACTGCGCGGGTCTATAAGTTGTATCTATGGCCGTGTAGCACAAGCTAATTAGCCCTCACTGTACTTACATTTAGATGATGGCGCTAAACGCACTGCGCGGGTCTATAAGTTGTATCTATGGCCGTGTAGCACAAGCTAATTAGCCCTCACTGTACTTACATTTAGATGATGCAGCTAAACGCACTGCGCGGGTCTATAAGTTGTATCTATGTCCGTGTAGCACAAGCTAATTAGCCCTCACTGTACTTACATTTAGATGATGCAGCTAAACGCACTGCGCGGGTCTATAAGTTGTATCTATGACCGTGTAGCGCAAGCTAATTAGCCCTCACTGTACTTACATTTAGATGATGGGGCTAAATGCACTGCGCGGGTCTATAAGTTGTATCTATGGCCGTGTAGCGCAAGCTAATTAGCCCTCACTGTACTTACATTTAGATGAGGCAGCTAAACGCACTGCGCGGGTCTATAATTTGTATCTATGTCTGTGTAGCACAAGCTAATTAGCCCTCACTGTACTTACATTTATATGATGCAGCTAAACGCACTGCGCGGGTCTATAAGTTGTATCTATGGCCGTGTAGCGCAAGTTAATTAGCCCTCACTGTACTTACATTTAGATGATGCAGCTAAACGCACTGCGCGGGTCTATAAGTTGTATCTATGGCCGTGTAGCACGAGCTAATTAACCCTTCACTGTACTTACATTTATATGATGCAGCTAAGCGCACTGCGCGGGTCTATAAGTTGTATCTATGGCCGTGTAGCGCAAGTTAATTAGCCCTCACTGTACTTACATTTAGATGATGCAGCTAAACGCACTGCGCGGGTCTATAAGTTGTATCTATGGCCGTGTAGCACAAGCTAATTAACCCTTCACTGTACTTACATTTAGATGATGCAGCTAAACGCACTGCGCGGGTCTATAAGGTGTATCTATGGCCGTGTAGCACAAGTTAATTAGCCCTCACTGTACTTACATTTAGATGATGCAGCTAAACGCACTGCGTGGGTCTATAAGTTGTATCTATGTCCGTGTAGCGCAAGCTAATTAGCCCTCACTGTACTTACATTTAGATGATGGGGCTAAATGCACTGCGCGGGTCTATAAGTTGTATCTATGTCCGTGTAGCGCAAGCTAATTAGCCCTCACTGTACTTACATTTAGATGATGGGGCTAAATGCACTGCACGGGTCTATAAGTTGTATCTATGGCCGTGTAGCGCAAGCTAATTAGCCCTCACTGTACTTACATTTAGATGATGGCGCTAAACGCACTGCGCGGGTCTATAAGTTGTATCTATGTCCGTGTAGCACAAGTTAATTAGCCCTCACTGTACTTACATTTATATGATGCAGCTAAACGCACTGCGCGGGTCTATAAGTTGTATCTATGTCCGTGTAGCACAAGTTAATTAGCCCTCACTGTACTTACATTTATATGATGCAGCTAAACGCACTGCGCGGGTCTATAAGTGGTATCTATGGCCGTGTAGCAC
>NC_069506.1:7816961-7871961 GCF_027579735.1 Bombina bombina | reverse complement strand
AAAAAATGTAAAAAGCACATATAAATAAAATTACAAATACAGGAATATCTTACAGAAGCGGCTCAAAGGGCCAAAGCTGATAATTACAATAAAAACAGAGGTAATAACAGGTGATCAGTGTGAGTGGTACACCAGAATAAGAGTGTATACTAATAAAACAGAATTAGCCTAAGTACAACTATAACAAGTGCATCAAACAAAAAACTAATAAACAATAATACAAACAATAGTGTTCAAAAATAGTGTTTCAAAAATAGTGTTCCAAAAAATAGAAAAATGCACTGCAGTGCAAAAAAAAGGGGGGTAGCAAAATAATTGTATAGACACGATCAAATAGTGAGTGAGTGCAAATGGATATAAAAATGCTAGCTACTTAATCCAGTGAGGTTAAGATATAATTAAATAAAATACACAATATGCAATAACATAAAAAATAAAATACACAATATGCAATAACATAAAAAATAAAATATAATCCAAAAAAAGTGTTCAAAAAGTTGATCAACAAATGTTAGTGAAGAACAAAAATAAGTCAATCAAAACTAAAAAATGGAAAAAATGGGTGATGAAAAGCAAGGTGAAAGTGAGGAAATTGATTCCTTCCAATGTTAGTTACTTTAACAGATCCAAATTCCTGAGTGTGGTAGCTGAAGTAGCTGATTGGATCCTAGCACCTGTCAGCTGCTTGCTAGTCTTGAGAAAGGCCCTTTTTTGAGGGCAGAAACGCGTTGACATATTGGTAAGCATTACTTTAATCTTTACTTCATTCTCATATTGGATACACTATGTTGTGAATTTCTTTTTTTACAGGGACACTTTTTAGGATACCATAGGAGCAGCTGACAGGTGCTAGGATCCAATCCAATCAGCTACTTCAGCCAATCGGAATTCAAGGGACGCCATCTTGGATGACGTCACTAAAAGGAACATTCATTCAGGAAGAAGACTTTGTTTGAAGAGGATGCTCCGTGCCGGATGTCTTGAAGATGGACCCACTCCTCGCCGGATGGATGAAGATAGAAGATGCCATCTGGATGAAGACTTCTGCCCGTCTGGAGAACCACTTCTGCCGGCTTGGATGAAGACTTCTCCCGGCATCGTTGAGGACTTATTGTCGCTTCGATGAGGACTTCTCCTGGCTTTGTTGAGGATGGATGTCCGGTCTTCAAAACTGTAAGTTGATCTTTAGGGGTTAGTGTTAGGTTTTTTTAAGGGTTTATTGGGTGGGTTTTAGTTTTAGATTAGGCTTTGGGCAATAGAAAAAGAGCTAAATGGCCTTTTTGGTTGTGTGGGTGGTGGGTTTTACTGTTGGGGGGTGTTTGTATTTTTTTTACAGGTAAAAGAGCTGATTTCTTTGGGGCAATGCCCCGCAAAAGGCCCTTTTAAGGGCCTATTGGTAGTTTATTGTAGGCTAGGTTTTTATTTTATTTTTGGGGGGGGGGCTATTTTATTTTGATTGGGCTATTAGATTAGGTGTAATTAGTTTAAATATCTGATAATTTCTTTTTTCATTTTGTGTAATTTAGTGGGGTTTTTTTGTAATTTAGGTAATTGTATTTAATTTAGGTAATTGATTTAATTGTAGTGTAATGTTAGGTGTTAGTGTATCTCAGGTTAGGTTTTATTTTACAGGTAAATTTGTATTTATTTTAGCTAGGTAGTTAGTAAATATTTAATAACTATTTAGTAACTATTCTACCTAGTTAAAATAAATACAAACTTGCCTGTAAAATAAAAATAAACCATAAGCTAGCTACAATGTAACTATTAGTTATATTGTATCTAGCTTAGGGTTTATTTTATAGGTAAGTATTTATTTCGTTTTAAATAGGAATTATTTAGGTAATAATAGGAATTTTTATTTAGATTTATTTTAATTATATTTAAGTTAGGGGGTGTTAGGGTTAGGGTTAGACTTAGGTTTAGGGGTTAATAACTTTAGTATAGTGGCGGCGATGTTGGGGGCGGCAGATTAGGGGTTAATAAATGTAGGTAGGTGGTGGCGATGTTAGGGGCAGCAGATTAGGGGTTAATAATATTTAACTAGTGTTTGCGATGCGGGAGTGCGGCGGTTTAGCGGTTAATATGTTTATTATAGTGGCAGCGATGTCGGGAGCAGCATATTAGGGGTTAATCATTTTATTTTAATGTTTGCGATGCGGGAGGGCCTCGGTTTAGGGGTTAATAGGTAGTTTATGGGTGTTAGTGTACTTTTTAGCACTTTAGTTATGAGTTTTATGCTACAGCTTTGTAGTGTAAAACTCATAACTACTGACTTTAGATTGCGTTACGAATCTTGCGGAATAGGCTGTACCGCTCACTTTTTGGCCTCCCAGAAAAAGCTTGTAATACCAGCGCTATGGAAGTCCCATTGAAAAAAGACTTTACGCAAATTGCGTAAGTTAATTTGCGGTACGGCCAAAAAAGTGTGCGGTGCCCCTAAATCTGCAAGGCTCGTAATACCAGCGGTAGTGAAAAAGCAGCGTTATGAGCCTTAACGTTGCTTTTTTACTCATACCGCAAAACTCGTAATCTAGCCGTTAGGTTTTTATTTTATTTTACAGGTAAGTTTGTATTTATTTTAACTAGGTAGACTAGTTAGTAAATAGTTAACTATTTACTAGCTAATTAGTTAAAATAAATACAGTTACCTGTAAAATAAAACCTAACCTGTCTTTCACTAAAACCTAACATTATACTACAATTAAATAAATTTTAAAAATACATTTATCTAAATTACAAAAAATAATAAAGACTAAATTACACAAAATAAAAAAGAAATTATCAAATATTTAAACTAATTACACCTAATCTAATAGCCCTATCAAAATAAAAAAGCCCCCCCAATAAAAAAAACCCTAGCCTACACTAAACTGCCAATGGCCCTTAAAAGGGCCTTTTGCGGAACATTGCCCCAAAGAAATCAGCTCTTTTACCTGTAAAAAAAAATATACAAACAACCACCCAACAGTAAAACCCACCACCCACACAACCAACCCCCCCCCCCCCACAAAAAAACTACCTAAAAAACCTAAGCTCTCCATTGCCCTGAAAAGGGCATTTAGCTTCTTTACGGTGCCCAAAGTCCCTAATCTAAAAATAAAACCCACCCAATAAACCATTAAAAAAACCTAACACTAACCCCCAAAGATCCACTTACAGTTTTTGAAGACCGGACATCCATCCTCATCCAGCCAGGAGAAGTCTTCATCCAAGCGGCAAGAAGTCCTAAATGAAGCCAGGAGAAGTATTCATCCTATTCGGCAAGAAGTCGTCCTCCAGGGGGCAGAAGTCTTCATCCAGATGGCATCTTCTATCTTCATCCTTCCAACACGGAGCGGCTCCATCTTCAAGACATCCGGAACGGAGCATCCTCTTCTTTCGATGGCTAGAAGAATAAAGTATCCCTTTAAATGACGTCATCCAAGATGGCGTCCCTTGAATTCCGATTGGCTGATAGAATTCTATCAGCCAATTGGAATTAAAGGGTAAAAAAATCCTATTGGCTGATGCAATCAGCCAATAGGATTGAGCTTGCATTCTATTGGCTGTTCCAATAGGAGTTTTTACCCTTTAATTCCGATTGGCTGATAGAATTCTATTAGTCAATCGGAATTCAAGGAACGCCATCTTGGATGACGTCATTTAAAGGGAAAATTCATTCTTCAATAGCCATCAAAAGAAGAGGATGCTCCGCGCCGGATGTCTTGAAGATGGAGCCGCTCCGCGTCGGAAGGATGAAGATAGAAGATGCCGTCTGAATGAAGACCTCTGCCCGCCTGGAGGATGACTTCTTGCCGCTTGGATGAAGACTTCTCCCGGCTTCGTTGAGGACTTCTTGCCGCTTGGATGAAGACTTCTCCCGGCTGGATGAGGATGGATGTACGGTCTTCAAAAACTGTAAGTGGATCTTCGGGGGTTAGTGTTAGGTTGTTTTAAGGGTTTATTGGGTGAGTTTTATTTTTAGATTAGGGACTTTGGGCACCGTAAAAGAGCTAAATGCCCTTTTAAGGTCAATGCCCATACAAATGCCCTTTTCAGGGCAATGGGGAGCTTAGGTTTTTTAGGTAGGTTTTTATAGGGGGGGTTGGATGTGTGGGTGGTGGGTTTTACTGTTGGGAGGTTGTTTGTATTTTTTTTTACAGGTAAAAGCTGATTTCTTTGGGGCAATGCCCTGTAAAAGGCCGTTTTAAGGGCCATTGGCAGTATAGGCTAGGGTTTTTTTATTTTGGGGGGGCTTTTTTATTTTGATAGGGCTATTAGATTAGGTGTAATTAGTTTTAATATTTGATCATTTCTTTTTTATTTTGTGTAATTTAGTGTTTATTACTTTTTGTAATTTAGATAAAAAAAAATTTTTTATTTAATTTATTTAATTTTAGTGTAATGTTAGGTTTTAGTGTAAGACAGGTTAGGTTTTATTTTACAAGTAACTTTGTATTTATTTTAGCTAGGTAGTTAGTAAATAGTTAATAACTATTTACTAACTAGTCTACCTAGTTAAAATAAATACAAACTTACCTGTGAAATAAAAATAAAACGTAAGCTAGATACAATATAAATTTAGTTATATTGTAGCTAGCTTAGGTTTTATTTTACAGGTAAGTATTTATTTAGTTTTAAATAGGAATAATTTAGGTATTAATTGTAATTTTTATTTGGAATTATTTTAATTATGTTTTAGTTAGTTAGTGGGTGTTAGGGTTAGGGTTACGTTAGGGTTAGGGTTAGGTTTAGGGGTTAATAACTTTAGTATAGTTGCGGCGACATTGGGGGCAGCAGATTAGGGATTAATAACAGTAATGTTATGATATGTGATGTACGGATATGTGATGTACTGATATGTGATGTACTGATACGTGATGTACTGATATGTAATGTACTGATGTGTGATGTATTGATATGTGATGTACTGATATGTAATGTACTGATATGTAATGTACTGATATGTGATACACTGATATGTAATGCACTGATATGTGATACACTGATATGTAATGTACTGATATGTAATGTACTGATATGTGATACACTGATATGTAATGTACTGATATGTGATACACTGATATGTAATGTACTGATATGTGATGTACTGATATGTGAAGTACTGATATGTAATGTACTGATATGTGATGTACTGATACGTAATGTACTGATATGTGATGTACTGATATGTGATGTACTGATATGTGATGTACTGATACGTGATGTACTGATATGTAATGGACTGATATGTGATACACTGATATGTGATGTACTGATATGTAATGTACTGATATGTGATGTACTGATACGTAATGTACTGATATGTAATGTACTGATATGTGATGTACTGATATGTGATGTACTGATACGTGATGTACTGATACGTGATGTACTGATATGTAATGTACTGATATGTGATACACTGATATGTAATGTACTGATATGTAATGTACTGATATGTAATGTACTGATATGTGATACACTGATATGTGATGTACTGATATGTAATGTACTGATATGTAATGTACTGATAGGTGATACACTGATATGTAATGTACTGATATGTGATACACTGATATGTAATGTACTGATATGTGATGCACTGATATGTGATGTACTGATACGTGATGTACTGATACGTAATGTACTGATATGTGATGTACTGATTACGTGATGTACTGATATGTAATGTACTGATATGTGATGTACTGATATGTGATGTACTGATATGTGATGTACTGATATGTGATACACTGATATGTAATGTACTGATATGTAATGTACTGATATGTAATGTACTGATATGTGATACACTGATATGTGATGTACTGATGTGTGATGTACTGATATGTAATGTACTGATATGTGATACACTGATATGTAATGTACTAATTAGTTTTAATATTTGATCATTTCTTTTTTATTTTGTGTAATTTAGTGTTTATTACTTTTTGTAATTTAGATAAAAAAAATTTTTTTTATTTAATTTATTTAATTTTAGTGTAATGTTAGGTTTTAGTGTAAGACAGGTTAGGTTTTATTTTACAAGTAACTTTGTATTTATTTTAGCTAGGTAGTTAGTAAATAGTTAATAACTATTTACTAACTAGTCTACCTAGTTAAAATAAATACAAACTTACCTGTGAAATAAAAATAAAACGTAAGCTAGATACAATATAAATTTAGTTATATTGTAGCTAGCTTAGGTTTTATTTTACAGGTAAGTATTTATTTAGTTTTAAATAGGAATAATTTAGGTATTAATTGTAATTTTTATTTGGAATTATTTTAATTATGTTTTAGTTAGTTAGTGGGTGTTAGGGTTAGGGTTACGTTAGGGTTAGGGTTAGGTTTAGGGGTTAATAACTTTAGTATAGTTGCGGCGACATTGGGGGCAGCAGATTAGGGATTAATAACAGTAATGTTATGATATGTGATGTACGGATATGTGATGTACTGATATGTGATGTACTGATACGTGATGTACTGATATGTAATGTACTGATGTGTGATGTATTGATATGTGATGTACTGATATGTAATGTACTGATATGTAATGTACTGATATGTGATACACTGATATGTAATGCACTGATATGTGATACACTGATATGTAATGTACTGATATGTAATGTACTGATATGTGATGTACTGATACGTAATGTACTGATATGTAATGTACTGATATGTGATGTACTGATATGTGATGTACTGATACGTGATGTACTGATACGTGATGTACTGATATGTAATGTACTGATATGTGATACACTGATATGTAATGTACTGATATGTAATGTACTGATATGTAATGTACTGATATGTGATACACTGATATGTGATGTACTTATATGTAATGTACTGATATGTAATGTACTGATAGGTGATACACTGATATGTAATGTACTGATATGTGATACACTGATATGTAATGTACTGATATGTGATGCACTGATATGTGATGTACTGATACGTGATGTACTGATACGTAATGTACTGATATGTGATGTACTGATTACGTGATGTACTGATATGTAATGTACTGATATGTGATGTACTGATATGTGATGTACTGATATGTGATGTACTGATATGTGATACACTGATATGTAATGTACTGATATGTAATGTACTGATATGTAATGTACTGATATGTGATACACTGATATGTGATGTACTGATGTGTGATGTACTGATATGTAATGTACTGATATGTGATACACTGATATGTAATGTACTAATTAGTTTTTAATATTTGATCATTTCTTTTTTATTTTGTGTAATTTAGTGTTTATTACTTTTTGTAATTTAGATAAAAAAATTTTTTTTATTTAATTTATTTAATTTTAGTGTAATGTTAGGTTTTAGTGTAAGACAGGTTAGGTTTTATTTTACAAGTAACTTTGTATTTATTTTAGCTAGGTAGTTAGTAAATAGTTAATAACTATTTACTAACTAGTCTACCTAGTTAAAATAAATACAAACTTACCTGTGAAATAAAAATAAAACGTAAGCTAGATACAATATAAATTTAGTTATATTGTAGCTAGCTTAGGTTTTATTTTACAGGTAAGTATTTATTTAGTTTTAAATAGGAATAATTTAGGTATTAATTGTAATTTTTATTTGGAATTATTTTAATTATGTTTTAGTTAGTTAGTGGGTGTTAGGGTTAGGGTTACGTTAGGGTTAGGGTTAGGTTTAGGGGTTAATAACTTTAGTATAGTTGCGGCGACATTGGGGGCAGCAGATTAGGGATTAATAACAGTAATGTTATGATATGTGATGTACGGATATGTGATGTACTGATATGTGATGTACTGATACGTGATGTACTGATATGTAATGTACTGATGTGTGATGTATTGATATGTGATGTACTGATATGTAATGTACTGATATGTAATGTACTGATATGTGATACACTGATATGTAATGCACTGATATGTGATACACTGATATGTAATGTACTGATATGTAATGTACTGATATGTGATACACTGATATGTAATGTACTGATATGTGATACACTGATATGTAATGTACTGATATGTGATGTACTGATATGTGAAGTACTGATATGTAATGTACTGATATGTGATGTACTGATACGTAATGTACTGATATGTGATGTACTGATATGTGATGTACTGATATGTGATGTACTGATACGTGATGTACTGATATGTAATGGACTGATATGTGATACACTGATATGTGATGTACTGATATGTAATGTACTGATATGTGATGTACTGATACGTAATGTACTGATATGTAATGTACTGATATGTGATGTACTGATATGTGATGTACTGATACGTGATGTACTGATACGTGATGTACTGATATGTAATGTACTGATATGTGATACACTGATATGTAATGTACTGATATGTAATGTACTGATATGTAATGTACTGATATGTGATACACTGATATGTGATGTACTGATATGTAATGTACTGATATGTAATGTACTGATAGGTGATACACTGATATGTAATGTACTGATATGTGATACACTGATATGTAATGTACTGATATGTGATGCACTGATATGTGATGTACTGATACGTGATGTACTGATACGTAATGTACTGATATGTGATGTACTGATTACGTGATGTACTGATATGTAATGTACTGATATGTGATGTACTGATATGTGATGTACTGATATGTGATGTACTGATATGTGATACACTGATATGTAATGTACTGATATGTAATGTACTGATATGTAATGTACTGATATGTGATACACTGATATGTGATGTACTGATGTGTGATGTACTGATATGTAATGTACTGATATGTGATACACTGATATGTAATGTACTAATTAGTTTTAATATTTGATCATTTCTTTTTTATTTTGTGTAATTTAGTGTTTATTACTTTTTGTAATTTAGATAAAAAAAATTTTTTTTATTTAATTTATTTAATTTTAGTGTAATGTTAGGTTTTAGTGTAAGACAGGTTAGGTTTTATTTTACAAGTAACTTTGTATTTATTTTAGCTAGGTAGTTAGTAAATAGTTAATAACTATTTACTAACTAGTCTACCTAGTTAAAATAAATACAAACTTACCTGTGAAATAAAAATAAAACGTAAGCTAGATACAATATAAATTTAGTTATATTGTAGCTAGCTTAGGTTTTATTTTACAGGTAAGTATTTATTTAGTTTTAAATAGGAATAATTTAGGTATTAATTGTAATTTTTATTTGGAATTATTTTAATTATGTTTTAGTTAGTTAGTGGGTGTTAGGGTTAGGGTTACGTTAGGGTTAGGGTTAGGTTTAGGGGTTAATAACTTTAGTATAGTTGCGGCGACATTGGGGGCAGCAGATTAGGGATTAATAACAGTAATGTTATGATATGTGATGTACGGATATGTGATGTACTGATATGTGATGTACTGATACGTGATGTACTGATATGTAATGTACTGATATGTAATGTACTGATATGTGATGTACTGATATGTAATGTACTGATATGTAATGTACTGATATGTGATACACTGATATGTAATGCACTGATATGTGATACACTGATATGTAATGTACTGATATGTAATGTACTGATATGTGATGTACTGATACGTAATGTACTGATATGTAATGTACTGATATGTGATGTACTGATATGTGATGTACTGATACGTGATGTACTGATACGTGATGTACTGATATGTAATGTACTGATATGTGATACACTGATATGTAATGTACTGATATGTAATGTACTGATATGTAATGTACTGATATGTGATACACTGATATGTGATGTACTTATATGTAATGTACTGATATGTAATGTACTGATAGGTGATACACTGATATGTAATGTACTGATATGTGATACACTGATATGTAATGTACTGATATGTGATGCACTGATATGTGATGTACTGATACGTGATGTACTGATACGTAATGTACTGATATGTGATGTACTGATTACGTGATGTACTGATATGTAATGTACTGATATGTGATGTACTGATATGTGATGTACTGATATGTGATGTACTGATATGTGATACACTGATATGTAATGTACTGATATGTAATGTACTGATATGTAATGTACTGATATGTGATACACTGATATGTGATGTACTGATGTGTGATGTACTGATATGTAATGTACTGATATGTGATACACTGATATGTAATGTACTAATTAGTTTTAATATTTGATCATTTCTTTTTTATTTTGTGTAATTTAGTGTTTATTACTTTTTGTAATTTAGATAAAAAAAATTTTTTTATTTAATTTATTTAATTTTAGTGTAATGTTAGGTTTTAGTGTAAGACAGGTTAGGTTTTATTTTACAAGTAACTTTGTATTTATTTTAGCTAGGTAGTTAGTAAATAGTTAATAACTATTTACTAACTAGTCTACCTAGTTAAATTAAATACAAACTTACCTGTGAAATAAAAATAAAACGTAAGCTAGATACAATATAAATTTAGTTATATTGTAGCTAGCTTAGGTTTTATTTTACAGGTAAGTATTTATTTAGTTTTAAATAGGAATAATTTAGGTATTAATTGTAATTTTTATTTGGAATTATTTTAATTATGTTTTAGTTAGTTAGTGGGTGTTAGGGTTACGTTAGGGTTAGGGTTAGGTTTAGGGGTTAATAACTTTAGTATAGTTGCGGCGACATTGGGGGCAGCAGATTAGGGATTAATAACAGTAATGTTATGATATGTGATGTACGGATATGTGATGTACTGATATGTGATATACTGATACGTGATGTACTGATATGTAATGTACTGATGTGTGATGTATTGATATGTGATGTACTGATATGTAATGTACTGATATGTAATGTACTGATATGTGATACACTGATATGTAATGCACTGATATGTGATACACTGATATGTAATGTACTGATATGTAATGTACTGATATGTGATGTACTGATATGTGATGTACTGATATGTGATGTACTGATACGTGATGTACTGATATGTAATGGACTGATATGTGATACACTGATATGTGATGTACTGATATGTAATGTACTGATATGTGATGTACTGATACGTAATGTACTGATATGTAATGTACTGATATGTGATGTACTGATATGTGATGTACTGATACGTGATGTACTGATACGTGATGTACTGATATGTAATGTACTGATATGTGATACACTGATATGTAATGTACTGATATGTAATGTACTGATATGTAATGTACTGATATGTGATACACTGATATGTAATGTACTGATATGTGATACACTGATATGTGATGTACTGATATGTAATGTACTGATATGTAATGTACTGATATGTGATACACTGATATGTAATGTACTGATATGTGATACACTGATATGTAATGTACTGATATGTGATGTACTGATATGTGATGTACTGATACGTGATGTACTGATACGTAATGTACTGATACGTAATGTACTGATATGTGATGTACTGATACGTGATGTACTGATATGTAATGTACTGATATGTGATGTACTGATATGTGATGTACTGATATGTGATGTACTGATATGTGATACACTGATATGTAATGTACTGATATGTAATGTACTGATATGTAATGTACTGATATGTGATACACTGATATGTGATGTACTGATATGTAATGTACTGATATGTGATACACTGATATGTAATGTACTGATATGTAATGTACTGATGTGTGATGTACTGATATGTGATGTACTGATATGTGATACACTGATATGTAATGTACTGATATGTGATGTACTGATATGTGATGTACTGATATGTGATGTACTGATACATGATGTACTGATATGTGATGTACTGATACGTGATGTACTGATACGTGATGTACTGATATGTGATGTACTGATATGTGATACACTGATACGTGATGTACTGATACGTGATGCACTGATACGTGATGTACTGATACGTGATGTACTGATACGTGATGTACTGATATGTGATGTACTGATACGTGATGTACTGATATGTGATGTACTAATATGTGATGTACTGATGTGTGATGTACTGATATGTGATGTACTGATATGTGATGCACTGATACGTGATGTACTGATACGTGATGTACTGATACGTGATGTACTGATATGTGATGTACTGATACGTGATGTACTGATATGTGATGTACTAATATGTGATGTACTGATACGTGATGTACTGATACGTGATGTACTGATATGTAATGTACTGATATGTGATGTACTGATACGTGATGTACTGATACGTGATGTACTGATATGTGATGTACTGATATGTAATGTATTGATACGTGATGTACTGATGTGTGATGTACTGATATGTGATGTACTGATGTGTGATGTACTGATGTGTGATGTACTGATATGTGATGTACTGATACGTGATGTACTGATATGTGATGTACTGATATGTGATGTACTGATATGTGATGTACTGATACGTGATGTACTGATATGTAATGTACTGATATGTAATGTACTGATATGTGATGTACTGATATGTAATGTACTGATATGTAATTTACTGATATGTAATGTACTGATGTGTGATGTACTGATATGTGATGCACTGATATGTAATGTACTGATATGTAATGTACTGATATGTGATGTACTGATACGTGGTGCACTGATACGTGATGCACTGATACGTAATGTACTGATACGTGGTGGACTGATACGTTATGCACTGATACGTAATGTACTGATACGTGATGCACTGATACGTGATGCACTGATACGTGATGCACTGATACGTAATGCACTGATACGTAATGTACTGATACGTGATGCACTGATACGTGATGCACTGATACGTGATGCACTGATACGTTATGTACTGATACGTTATGTACTGATACGTGATGTACAGATACGTTATGTACTGATACGTGATGCACTGATACGTGATGCACTGATACGTTATGTACTGATACGTAATGCACTGATACGTGATGTACTGATACGTGATGCACTGATACGTGATGCACTGATATGTTATGATGCACTAAGACTGCTTCTTTGTACACACTGCAGGTATTTAGAAACAGTTCAGGGCTCTATCATTAGAATTGTGCGGTTTATCTTCCTTGGTGAGCTCTGGTGTTTGGGTTCTTTGTGTATTCACTGACGAAGGTCAGAGTTCATTTACCAAACCTGAGTGCTTGATCTGAACACATAATCCTTCTCTTTCATAAGAGCCAGAGAGTGTTTAACCCTTTCATACCAAAGGCCCAGCAGCTAGGAAGTGTCTTTAGCTTGAGGGATGTAAATATAAGGAGATTTAGACCTTCACATACCTGGAGGCCATTTATTTCTGTAAACTAGCAGGATACAGACCATTTAAAAAAAGAAATCAAAATGTTTCTGTCATGATTCAGATAGAGGGGCCTATCTATCCCCGTGTTTATGGCGAGCCTGCAGTCTTTGTGACCGCTGCTCCATAACCCTGTCCGCCTGCTCTGAGCAGGCGGACAGACATCGCCAATTGATTAAGATCGGGTTGATTGACACCTCCCTGCTGGTGGCCCATTGGCCGCGAGTCTGCAGGGGGCGGCGTTGCACCAGCAGCTCTTGTGAGCATATTGCTCTCCGTATTCAGCGAGGTCTGGCGGACCTGATCCGCAGTGTCGGATCAGGTCTGGCAGACTTTGTTAAATAGAGGCCAGAGCATAACATTTGTAGACAACTTTCTAATGTACTTCTTTTATCAATTTTGCTTAATTCTCTTGGTATCCTTTTTTGAAGCAGTAGCAATGCACTACTGGGAGCTAGCCAAACACAACAGATGAGCTATTGACAAGAGGAATATATGTGCAGCCATCGTTCAGCAGCTAGCTCCCAGCTCCTCTGCCTACCTAGGTATGCTTTTCCATAACGGATACTAAGTGAACTAAGCAAATTAGATAATAGAAGTAAATTGGAAAGTTGTGTAAAATTGTATGTTCTATCTGAATCATGAGATTCATATCCCTTTAGCAATGGAAAAGTAAAAGTAACTTCATAAACCCTCTCTGTCACATGGAGATGGCTGATGAGATTCCCCCCGGGTGATTGACAAGCCCTGCTCTCATGCAATTGGTTGTGTTAGGGTAGGGGGCGGTATTACACAAGTGCGCCCTCCTGCAATGAAAAATATGGGGAACACATTCGCCTCACAATTTGCGATAAGATGTGGACAGTTTCCCTACTTGTGAATCCTGTGCATTTGCAAATTGATAAATTGTGTCCTTTATAGGGGTAAAACCGCGTCTTGTTTAACACTAAGTCTGTGTAAATAAACAAAGGAATATTGAATTTATGGAAAAAAGGGAAATCCCAGATTATAATGTGTAGGTCATTTATTATTAGAGAACATTACATAAAAGGGGGAAATAGAGGTGTATAGATCCTTAATGTCTTTAGGGAATACTATTAATAGTATTTAAAGGGACAGCTTATCCTAAATTATTTAAAGGTGAGCTCTAAACATTTCTATCATGTTCTATTTAATATTAGTATTATTTTTGTTCTATTTGGTTTTGTTTTGTGAGAAACATAAGTTTAAAGGGACAATAAAATGAAAATGAAACTTTCATGGATCAGACTAAGAAGCAATTTTAACAGCCATTGATTAATCCTAATAAGACAAGTCATGAGAGGAGTTTGTCTATTGAAAACCAATTGCAGCAAACAAGGTTATAATGCACTCTATAAACATGAAGACAATTTGATAATAGAAATACATTAGAAAGTTGTTTAAAATTGCACATTCTATTAGATTCCTTAAAGAAAAAAAATTGAGTTTCATGTCCCTTTAATAAGTGTTTACTGTGCATAATTAGATATGTATAGTAGTGTTTCACATCCAGTTAACCTGTGCAGATGATTGTCAACATCTGAATCTACCATATAATTGTGTATACAAAAGTGTTAATAATTAAAAGTCAGTCTAAAGCCTTTCTGAGTTGCTTTATCAACTGGAGAGCAATTTTACCTACTTGAGCGGATTAATGCTCTATGCAGATAGGTAACCTAACCCACAGGGAGGCGCTGACACTCACTGCAGGCCAGCTGTACTCACTCAAAGCTTGTCTCACTCTTTGAAGGTTAGTTTGAGCAATTGGACAGCAGTCTTGCTCAATGGAAGACGGTCTCTCTAATTGGAAGTACACCAGTCTAATTTCAAAGCCTTCTTTAGCATCTACATCACAAAGAGCACAGACTCACTTCAGCAGTGAAAGGGTTTTCATACCATTCACACTGATAAAGGCCTTCCCAGTGGCAAAGCCGTGAATAAGTACTGATAATGAGTTAACGCGCTGCTAATGAGTGACTGATTCACTACCAGAGTTATGTAAATCAGCTTGTGAAGAATCTAAACAAAATACAAACTGAGCTGTAGTTCTGTCTGTACATCCAACCTAAAGGTAATAGTGACACAAACAAAGCTTAAGGACAATGACAAGGACAGTGTTGTCTAATGCCCCATATTGCCATAGTGTGTCTGGTCATATAACAGAAATACATTTACAACAATATCATTGTATTGATAGTTATAGATGTGGGATGAGTCTGAAATGTAAAAAAAACAATCATTAGATCAGCACAATAACATCTACTTTATAGACTCACAAACAAAGCCTGTAAAGCAATGAAAACCATTCACACAATGCCCCTTTAACAGTTGCACACACAGTAGGAGGTGCTAAAAGTTTTCTGTTCTGTCCTTGTCCAGGTATGAAAAATGTTTTGTTTTTTAACCATTACATCACTTGATGCACCCCCCATACACACACAGATTTAAAGGGCCATTATAGTAGAGAAATGACATGCTATAATCTGTTAGAGAATGTCATTTTCTGAGTATTGTCCATACATTTAAACACTCAGTAGAAGTTCTGCTTTTGCAACTAGTGCTGCTGATTGGATCAGTGGCGGGTAGGGATGGGCGAATGTGTTTATATTCGAATTCGAATGTTAGAACAAATGTTATTGTAGAAATTCGATTTACATAACAGAATGTTGATACGAACGAATATTCTTAAAAATTATTATCGAATGCTATTTACAGTTTTCTAATGTCCCATTTGAATTCGAATATTACATTTATAAAACACAATTGTAGACTAGAAATACTATTTCGAATTCGAATATTACATTTTGAAATTGAATAAATACATAGCTAAACATTCTATTATTTAAACAAATAATTTCAAATTTTATTGAAAAATTTGAAAACAAAATTTCGAAAATAGAATGTTAGAATGTTATGTAATCATTCAAAATTTGATTTGATTTGAACAAAGGTATGTATCAAAATTTGTTTTAAATTTCAAATTTTTAGAAACCTTCGCCCATCCCTAGTGGCGGGTTCTGTTCAAGACCCGCAGTGCACTACAGAACGTCTATTGTGTGCTTAAACCTTTTTGCGGGAGTTAAATACACAGCAGAGCAAGGTCAACAGTGGTAGAATTACACGCTATAACTGATCAGTGTATATAATGAATTGGTGTATGTCATTTTGTGACTATATTAATAGAATTATTGTTGTATTTGTCGGTATTTCAGGTGTGTTTACAATCTGACAGTAAATAACATTTTATATACATGTGTCTAGAGTGTATGTACAAAAATATATTTTATATACGTGTCTAGAGTGTATGTACAAGAATATATTTTATATACATGTGTCTAGAGCAGTGCTTTCCAAACTGTGTGTTGTGACACATTAGTGTGTCGGCAGCAGTGTGTAGGTGTGTCCCTGCTTCAGCCCAATTTTTTTTTAATTTAACATTTTTTAAAAAATTTTTTTTTGCTGGTTTCTGACTTTCCGCCTGCCTGCTACGCATATCATGTGGTTGACACATGATTGATACCTAGTGGGTCACAGATCATCTTAACCGATTGGCACAGCTCAACGGGAACTGAAACTATACCCATTGGCGACTTTGGTGGGAAAATTGGCTCCTGACTGCACGTGTAGTCTCCTCGGCTTGTGACTGCGTGTATAGTCAGTGAGTGGGACAGCAGTGTGTTTGCAGCACGGGCAATAGTCAGTCGGACACACAGAGCTCTGAGGGCAGCAGCTTAAACGCTGAGCTGAAGTCAGAAGTCAAAGTGGGTTTTTTGCAGCTAGCTCCCAGTAGTACATTGCTACTCCTGCTTTTGATATATGGATAGGAAGTATAAGCTTAAAAATGCTTGATGATGAAGTGTGAGTCTCTTTAGCTAATATTCCACTAAATATTCAGAAACTGTGTTCATCCCATCAACCTCATACATCCCATTAAAATAGTAAGTAGCTATTGGTGTTAAACATTTTTTTTTAATCCTTGCACATACTTACTGTTACTTGTAAATACATTTCATTATTATATAATTTATGTATGTGTCTGTATCTCTTAAAACAAGTTAGTGTAACCTCCTGTTTGCTTGTACAACTGAATTACTGTGTCACGAAATTATGTAGGTTTAAAAAGTGTGTCACCAACATGAGAAGTTTGGAAAGCTCTGGTCTAGAGTGTATGTACATGAATATATTTTATATACATGTGTCTAGGGAGTGTATGTACAAGAATATATTTTATATACATGTGTCTAGAGTGTATGTACAAGAATATATTTTATATACATGTGTCTAGAGTGTATGTACAAGAATATATTTTATATACATGTGTCTAGAGTATATGTACAAGAATATATTTTATATACATGTGTCTAGAGTGTATGTACAAGAATATATTTTATATACATGTGTCTAGAGTGTATGTACATGAATATATTTTATATACATGTGTCTAGAGTGTAAGTACAAGAATATATTTTATATACGTGTCTAGAGTGTATGTACAAGAATATATTTTATATACATGTGTCTAGAGTGTATGTACAAGAATATATTTTATATACATGTGTCTAGAGTGTATGTACAAGAATATATTTTATATACATGTGTCTAGAGTGTATGTACAAGAATATATTTTATATACATGTGTCTACAGTGTATGTACAAGAATATATTTTATATACGTGTCTAGAGTGTATGTACAAGAATATATTTTATATACATGTGTCTTCAGTGTATGTACAAGAAAATATTTTATATACATGTGTCTAGAGTGTATTATTTTATATACATGTGTCTAGAGTGTAAGTACAAGAATATATTTTATATACGTGTCTAGAGTGTATGTACAAGAATATATTTTATATACATGTGTCTAGAGTTTATGTACAAGAATATATTTTATATACATGTATCTAGAGTGTATGTACAAGAATATATTTTATATACATGTGTCTAGAGTGTATGTACAAGAATATATTTTATATACGTGTCTAGAGTGTATGTACAAGAATATATTTTATATACATGTATCTAGAGTGTATGTACAATAATATATTTTATATACATGTGTCTAGAGTGTATGTACAAGAATATATTTTATATACATGTGTCTAGAGTGTATGTACAAGAATATATTTTATATACATGTGTCTAGAGTGTATGTACAAGAATATATTTTATATACATGTGTCTAGAGTGTATGTACAAGAATATATTTTATATACGTGTCTAGAGTGTATGTACAAGAATATATTTTATATACATGTGTCTAGGGAGTGTATGTACAAGAATATATTTTATATACATGTGTCTAGAGTGTATGTACAAGAATATATTTTATATACATGTATCTAGAGTGTATGTACAAGAATATATTTTATATACATGTGTCTAGGGAGTGTATGTACAAGAATATATTTTATATACATGTATCTAGAGTGTATGTACAAGAATATATTTTATATACATGTGTCTAGAGTGTATGTACAAGAATATATTTTATATACATGTATCTAGAGTGTATGTACAATAATATATTTTATATACATGTGTCTAGAGTGTATGTACAAGAATATATTTTATATACATGTGTCTAGAGTGTATGCACAAGAATATATTTTATATACATGTGTCTAGAGTGTATGTACAAGAATATATTTTATATACATGTGTCTAGAGTGTATGTACAAGAATATATTTTATATACGTGTCTAGAGTGTATGTACAAGAATATATTTTATATACATGTGTCTAGGGAGTGTATGTACAAGAATATATTTTATATACATGTATCTAGAGTGTATGTACAAGAATATATTTTATATACATGTATCTAGAGTGTATGTACAAGAATATATTTTATATACATGTGTCTAGGGAGTGTATGTACAAGAATATATTTTATATACATGTATCTAGAGTGTATGTACAAGAATATATTTTATATACATGTGTCTAGAGTGTATGTACAAGAATATATTTTATATACATGTGTCTAGAGTGTATGTACAAGAATATATTTTATATACATGTGTCTAGAGTGTATGTACAAGAATATATTTTATATACATGTGTCTAGAGTGTATGTACAAGAATATATTTTATATACATGTGTCTAGAGTATATGTACAAGAATATATTTTATATACATGTGTCTAGAGTGTATGTACAAGAATATATTTTATATACATGTGTCTAGGGAGTGTATGTACATGAATATATTTTATATACATGTGTCTAGAGTGTATGTACAAGAATATATTTTATATACATGTGTCTAGAGTGTATGTACAAGAATATATTTTATATACATGTGTCTAGAGTATATGTACAAGAATATATTTTGGAGCTTTTAGACCACCTAAAAAACAATGAATAAATAAAACATTTTGAAGTAGGTTTTATAACAGAGAATTACCCTGAAACATTGCTGCCCTTGTATCTGGCCCTATGTTCAGTTAAAGCTCACATACAGGGTAAATAAATGGGACTGATTTTGACAAGTTCAGTAGATCTGAAACTTGTGCAGTGGTGGTTTTGGGGGCTGCGGTGGTAGTGGTACTGTGTACCCCAATTATTATTGCAGCCTCACAAATTCTTAAAGAGCAATTAAACCCAATTTGTTTCTTTCATTTGTTAAGATAGAGATTACAATTCTAAAACAGTTTTCAATTTACTTCTATTATCAAATTTGCTTTGTTCTAATGTTATTCTTTGTTGAAGAGATACCTAGATAGGTAGCGTGCGCATGCCTGAAGCACTACATGACAGGAAATAGTACTGCCATCTAGTGCTCTTGCTAATTATAACATTGTTGCTGCCATATGGAGCTGCACACACGTGCACACTCCTGAACTTACCTTCCTGTAAAAACTGATGACCCCCTTGTTAATATGTAGCTTGATAAGGTAATTTATTAGGGCCCCCGGCCATAAACACCTAAATACTTCACAGGACTTGCACTTGTACACGAATGATGCTCATACAGACATCTATAGGTACACGGCTGATGCTCATACAGACATCTATATGTACACAACTGATGATCATACAGACATCTATAGGTACACGACTGATGATCATACAGACATCTATATGTACAAAACTGATGATCATACAGACACCTATAGGTACACGACTGATGATCATACAGACATCTATATGTACACGAATGATGCTCATACAGACATCTATAGGTACACGACTGATGCTCATACAGACATCTATAGGTACATGACTGATGCTCATACAGACATCTATAGGTACACGACTGATGCTCATACAGACATCTATAGGTACACGACTGATGCTCATACAGACATCTATAGGTACACGACTGATGCTCTTACAAACATCTATATGTACACGACTGATGCTCATACAGACATCTATAGGTACACGACTGATGCTCATACAGACATCTATATGTACACGACTGATGCTCATACAAACATCTATAGGTACACGACTGATGCTCATACAGACATCTATATGTACACAACTGATGCTCATACAGACATCTATAGGTACACGACTGATGCTCATACAGACATCTATAGGTACACGACTGATGCTCATACAGACATCTATAGGTACATGACTGATGCTTCTCATACAGACATCTATAGGTACACGACTGATGCTCATACAGACATCTATAGGTACACGACTGATGATCATACAGACATCTATATGTACACGAATAATGCTCATACAGACATCTATAGGTACACGACTGATGCTCATACAGACATCTATAGGTACATGACTGATGCTTCTCATACAGACATCTATAGGTACACGACTGATGCTCATACAGACATCTATAGGTACACGACTGATGCTCATACAGACATCTATAGGTACACGACTGATGCTCATACAGACATCTATATGTACACGACTGATGCTCATACAGACATCTATATGTACACAACTGATGCTCATACAGACATCTATATGTACACGTCTGATCCTCATACAGACATCTATATGTACACGACTGGTGCTCATACAGACATCTATATGTACACGACTGATGCTCATACAGACATCTATATGTACATGACTGATGCTCATACAGACATCTATATGTACACGACTGATGATCATACAAAAATCTATAGGTACACGGCTGATGCTCATACAGAAATCTATATGTACACGTCTGATGGTCATACAGACATCTATATGTACATGACTGATGCTCATACAGACATCTATATGTACATGACTGATGATCATACAGACATCTATATGTACATGACTGATGATCATACAGACATCTATATGTACACGACTGATGCTCATACAGATATCTATAGGTACATGACTGATGATCATACAGACATCTATATGTACATGACTGATGATCATACAGACATCTATATGTACACGACTGATGCTCATACAGACATCTATATGTACACGACTGATGCTCATACAGACATCTATAAGTACACGTCTGATCCTCATACATACATCTATATGTACACGACTGGTGCTCATACAGACATCTATATGTACACGACTGATGATCATACAGACATCTATATGTACATGACTGATGCTCATACAGACATCTATATGTACACGACTGATGATCATACAGAAATCTATAGGTACACGGCTGATGCTCATACAGACATCTATAGGTACAAGACTGATGCTCATACAGACATCTATATGTACACAACTGATGATCATAAAGACATCTATATGTACACGACTGATGCTCATACAGACATCTATATGTACACGACTGATGCTCATACAGACATCTATATGTACACAACTGATGATCATACAGACATCTATATGTACACGACTGATGCTCATACAGACATCTATATGTACACGACTGATGATCATACAGACATCTATATGTACACGACTGATGCTCATACAGACATCTATATGTACAAGACTGATGCTCATACAGACATCTATATGTACACAACTGATGATCATACAGACATCTATATGTACACAACTGATGATCATACAGACATCTATATGTACACGACTGATGATCATACAGACATCTATATGTACACGACTGATGCTCATACAGACATCTATATGTACACAACTGATGATCATACAGACATCTATATGTACACGACTGATGCTCATACAGACATCTATATGTACACGACTGATGCTCATACAGACATCTATATGTACACGACTGATGATCATACAGACATCTATATGTACACGACTGATGCTCATACAGACATCTATATGTACACAACTGATGATCATACAGACATCTATAGGTACACGACTGATGCTCATACAGACATCTATATGTACACAACTGATGATCATACAGACATCTATATGTACACAACTGATGCTCATACAGACATCTATATGTACACAACTGATGATCATACAGACATCTATATGTACACGACTGATGCTCATACAGACATCTATAGGTACACAACTTATGATCATACAGACATCTATATGTACACGACTGATGCTGATACAGACATCTATAGGTACATGACTGATGATCATACAGACATCTATAGGTACACGACTGATGCTCATACAGACATCTATAGGTACACAACTGATGATCATACAGACATCTATATGTACACAACTGATGCTCATACAGACATCTATAGGTACACAACTGATGATCATACAGACATCTATATGTACACGACTGATGCTCATACAGACATCTATAGGTACACAACTGATGATCATACAGACATCTATATGTACATGACTGATGCTCATACAGACATCTATATGTACACGACTGATGCTCATACAGACATCTATATGTACACGACTGATGATCATACAGACATCTATAGGTACACGACTGATGATCATACAGACATCTATATGTACACAACTGATGATCATACAGACATCTATATGTACACGACTGATGCTCATACAGACATCTATATGTACACGACTGATGATCATACAGACATCTATATGTACACGACTGATGATCATACAGACATCTATATGTACACAACTGATGATCATACAGACATCTATATGTACACAACTGATGATCATACAGACATCTATATGTACACGTCTGATCCTCATACAGACATCTATATGTACACGTCTGATCCTCATACAGACATCTATATGTACACGTCTGATCCTCATACAGACATCTATATGTACACAACTGATGATCATACAGACATCTATATGTACACGTCTGATCCTCATACAGACATCTATATGTACACGTCTGATCCTCATACAGACATCTATATGTACACAACTGATGATCATACAGACATCTATATGTACACGTCTGATCCTCATACAGACATCTATATGTACACGACTGATGCTCATACAGACATCTATATGTACACGACTGATGCTCATACAGACATCTATAGGTACACGACTGATGATCATACAGACATCTATATGTACACGACTGATGCTCATACAGACATCTATATGTACACGACTATAACACTGATGCTTTTGCACATGGCTGCTTCTGACTCACACAAAGCTCAGCAGGATCTGTAACTTCTGGCTTTACATTTTACTGGGAATCAAATACACAGAGTATCATTGTAGTTATAATTCCTCTCTGGGCTAATGCACTCCCTCCCCCCTCACCTCTTTAAGGTTTCACCTTGGGGCCAAAGGGCAGCGTTTCCTCTGTGACAACAGACAGAACTGACCTATTCTTTTACATTATACAAGTGCATTACAAACAGCAAGCAGATGTGTAATGCTGCAGCTGTACCGGTGTGCAACCGAATATAAACATTTTGTGTCTGAATCTCAGTTCTGTGGTAACTGGTAAATAAATATAGTATTTCAAATCTGATAAGGAGCCCTTCTGCAGTTGTGTAGCATTGTCACAAGTCTCTTCAAACGTCTCACACATATAAATGTCCTTTTTTCATTAGAGACAACTGGTACTGCCCAAACTCTGCAACACCCACAACAGCCCATCAAAACATCACTGCCTACTGCCTGTCCCAAAAAATATAGCCTGCCCTGACACTTACTGTATGTAACATGACATGTAATAAACACACTAACTATATGACACAAGACCTGCTGCATGTAACAGGTGACACATATGTAACATGACATGTAATACACACACTGACTGTATAACACATGATCTGCTGCATGTAACAGGTGACACATATGTAACATGACATGTAATACACACACTGACTGTATAACACATGACCTGCTGCATGTAACAGGTGACACATATGTAACATGACATGTAATACACACACTGACTGTATAACACATGACCTGCTGCATGTAACAGGTGACACATATGTAACATGACATGTAATACACACACTGACCGTATAACACATGATCTGCTGCATGTAACAGGTGACACATATGTAACATGACATGTAATACACACACTGACTGTATAACACATGACCTGCTGCATGTAGCAGGTGACACATATGTAACATGACATGAAATACACACACTGACTGTATAACACATGACCTGCTGCATGTAACAGGTGACACATATGTAACATGACATGTAATACACACACTGACTGTATAACACATGACCTGCTGCATGTAACAGGTGACACATATGTAACATGACATGTAATACACACACTGACTGTATAACACATGACCTGCTGCATGTAACAGGTGACACATATGTAACATGACATGTAATACACACACTGACTGTATAACACATGATCTGCTGCATGTAACAGGTGACACATATGTAACATGACATGTAATACACACACTGACTGTATAACACATGACCTGCTGCATGTAACAGGTGACACATATGTAACATGACATGTAATACACACACTGACTGAATAACACATGGCCTGCTGTATGTAACAGGTAACACATATGTAGTATAACATGCAATACACACACTGACTGTATAACATGTGACGTGCTGCATGTAACAGGTGACACACATGTAGTATAACATGTAATACACACACTGACTGTATAACACATGACCCGTTGCATGTAACAAGTGACACACATGTAGTATAACATGTAATACACACACTGACTGTATAACATATGACCTGCTGCATGTAACAGGTTACACATATGTAGTATAACATGTAACATTCACACTGACTGTATAACACATGACCTGCTGCATGTAACAGGTGACGCATATATAACATGACATGTAATACACACACTGACTGTATAACACATGATCTGCTGCATGTAACAGGTGACACATATGTAACATGACATGTAATACACACACTGACTGTATAACACATGATCTGCTGCATGTAACAGGTGACACATATGTAACATGACATGTAATACACACACTGACTGTATAACACATGACCTGCTGCATGTAACAGGTGACACATATGTAACATGACATGTAATACACACACTGACTGTATAACACATGACCTGCTGCATGTAACAGGTGACACATATGTAACATGACATGTAATACACACACTGACTGTATAACATATGACCCGCTGCATGTAACAGGTGACACATATGTAACATGACATGTATTACACACACTGACTGTATAACACATGACCTGCTGCATGTAACAGGTGACACATATGTAACATGACATGTAATACACACACTGACTGAATAACACATGGCCTGCTGTATGTAACAGGTAACACATATGTAGTATAACATGCAATACACACACTGACTGTATAACATGTGACGTGCTGCATGTAACAGGTGACACACATGTAGTATAACATGTAATACACACACTGACTGTATAACACATGACCCGTTGCATGTAACAAGTGACAAACATGTAGTATAACATGTAATACACACACTGACTGTATAACATATGACCTGCTGCATGTAACAGGTTACACATATGTAGTATAACATGTAACACACACACTGACTGTATAACACATGACCTGCTGCATGTAACAGGTGACACATATATAACATGACATGTAATACACACACTGACTGTATAACACATGATCTGCTGCATGTAACAGGTGACACATATGTAACATGACATGTAATACAAACACAGACTGTATAACACATGATCTGCTGCATGTAACAGGTGACACATATGTAACATGACATGTAATACACACACTCACTGTATAACATATGATCTGCTGCATGTAACAGGTGACACATATGTAACATGACATGTAATACACACACTGACAGTATAACACATGATCTGCTGCATGTAACAGGTGGCACATATGTAACATGATATGTAATACACTCACTGACTGTATAAAACATGACCTGCTGCATGTAACAGGTGACACATATGTAACATGACATGTAATACACACACTCACTGTATAACACATGATCTGCTGCATGTTACAGGTGACACATATGTAACATGACATGTAATACACACACTGACTGTATAACACATGATCTGCTGCATGTTACAGGTGACACATATGTAACATGACATGTAATACACACACTGACTGTATAACACATGACCTGCTGCATGTAGCAGGTGACACATATGTAACATGACATGAAATACACACACTGACTGTATAACACATGACCTGCTGCATGTAACAGGTGACACATATGTAACATGACATGTAATACACACACTGACTGTATAACACATGACCTGCTGCATGTAACAGGTGACACATATGTAACATGACATGTAATACACACACTGACTGTATAACACATGATCTGCTGCATGTAACAGGTGACACATATGTAACATGATATGTAATACACACACTGACTGTATAACACATGGTCTGCTAAATGTAACAGGGAAACACATATGTAACATGACATGTAATACACATACTGACTGTATAACACAGGATCTGCTGCATGTAACAGGTGACACATATGTAACATGACATGTAATACACACACTGACTGTATAACACATGATCTGCTGTCATGTTACATATGTGTCTCCAGGTTACATGCAGCAGGTCATGTGTTATACAGTCAGTGTGTGTATTACATGTCATGTTACATATGTGTCACCTGTTACATGCAGCAGATCATGTGTTATGCAGTCAGTGTGTGTATTACATGTCATATTACATATGTGTCTCCCTGTTACATGCAGCAGGTAATGTGTTATACAGTCAGTGTGTGTATTACATTTTATACTACATGTGTGTCACCTGTTACATGCAGCAGGTCATGTGTTATACAGTCAGTGTGTGTATTGCATGTCATGTTACATATTTGTCACCTGTTACATGCAGCAGATCCTGTGTTATTCCGTCAGTGTGTGTATTACATGTCATGTTACATATGTGTCTCCCTGTTACTTGCAGCAGATCATGTGTTATACAGTCAGTGTGTGTCTTACATGTCATGTTACATATGTGTCACCTGTTACATGCAGCAGATCCTGTGTTATACAGTCAGTATGTGTATTACATGTCATGTTACATATGTGTCTCCCTGTTACATGCAGCAGATCATGTGTTATACAATCAGTGTGTGTATTACATGTCCTGTTACATATGTGTCACCTGTTACATGCAGCAGGTCTTGTGTTATACAGTCAGTGTGTGTAGTACATGTCATGTTACATATGTGTCTCCCTGTTACATGCAGCAGATCATGTGTTATACAATCAGTGTGTGTATTACATGTCCTGTTACATATGTGTCACCTGTTACATGCAGCAGGTCATGTTTTATACAGTCAGTGAGTGTATTACATGTCATGTTACATATGTGTCTCCCTGTTACATGCAGCAGATCATGTGTTATACAATCAGTGTGTGTATTACATGTCATGTTACATATGTGTCTCCCTGTTACATGCAGCAGTATAACTGTATAACACATGACCTGCTGCATGTAACAGGTGACACATATGTAACATGACATGTAATGCACACACTCACTGTATAACACATGATCTGCTGCATGTAACAGGTGACACATATGTAACATGACAGGTAATACACACACTGACTGTATAACACAAGACCTGCTGCATGTAACAGGTGACACATATGTAACATGACATGTAATACACACACTGACTGTATAACACATGATCTGCTGCATGTAACAGGGAGACACATATGTAACATGACATGTAATACACATACTGACTGTATAACACATGACCTGCTGCATGTAACAGGTGACACATATGTAACATGACATGTAATGCACACACTCACTGTATAACACATGATCTGCTGCATGTAACAGGTGACACATATGTAACATGATATGTAATACACTCACTGACTGTATAAAACATGACCTGCTGCATGTAACAGGTGACACATATGTAACATGACCTGTAATACACACACTGACTGTATAAAACATGACCTGCTGCATGTAACAGGTTACACATATGTAACATGACATGTAATACACACACTCACTGTATAACACATGATCTGCTGCATGTAACAGGTGACACATATGTAACATGACATGTAACACACACACTGACTGTATAACACATGATCTGCTGCATGTAACAGGTGGCACATATGTAACATGACATGTAATACACACACTGACTGTATAACACATGACCTGCTGCATGTAGCAGGTGACACATGTGTAACATGACTTGTAATACACACACTGACTGTATAACACATGACCTGCTGCATGTAACAGGTGACACATATGTAACATGACATGTAATACACACACTGACTGTATAACACATGACCGCTGCATGTAACAGGTGACACATATGTAACATGACATATAATACACACACTGACTGTATAACACATGACCTGCTGCATGTAGCAGGTGACACATGTGTAACATGACTTGTAATACACACACTGACTGTATAACACATGACCTGCTGCATGTAACAGGTGACACATATGTAACATGACATGTAATACACACACTGACTGTATAACACATGACCTGCTGCATGTAACAGGTGACACATATGTAACATGACATGTAATACACACACTGACTGTATAACACATGACTTGCTGCATGTAACAGGTGACACATATGTAACATGACATGTAATACACACACTGACTGTATAACACATGACCTGCTGCATGTAACAGGTGACACATATGTAAGATGACATGTAATACACACACTGACTGTATAACACATGGTCTGCTAAATGTAACAGGGAAAAACATATGTAACATGACATGTAATACACACACTGACTGTATAACACATGACCTGCTGCATGTAACAGGTGACACATATGTAACATGACATGTAATACACACACTGACTGTATAACACATGATCTGCTGCATGTAACAGGTGACACATATGTAACATGACATGTAATACACACACTGACTGTATAACACATGACCTGCTGCAAGTAACAGGTGACACATATGTAAGATGACATGTAATACACACACTGACTGTATAACACATGACCTGCTGCATGTAACAGGTGACACATATGTAAGATGACATGTAATACACACACTGACTGTATAACACATTACCTGCTGCATGTAAAAAGGGACATATATGTAACAAATTAGTGCATGTAACGAATTAATGTATGTAACGAATTAGTGCATGTAACGAATTAGAGCATGTAACGAATTAGTGTATGTAACAAGTTAGTGTATGTAACAAATTAGAGCATGTAACAAATTAGTGTATGTAACGAATTAGAGCATGTAACGAATTAGTGTATGTAACGAGTTAGAGCATGTAACAAAGTAGTGTATGTAACAAGTTAGAGCATGTAACAAATTAGTGTATGTAACGAGTTAGAGCATGTAACAAATTAGTGTATGTAACGAATTAGAGCATGTAACAAATTAGTGTATGTTACGAGTTAGAGCATGTAACAAATTAGTGTATGTAACGAGTTAGAGCATGTAACGAATTAGTGTATGTAACGAGTTAGAGCATGTAACAAATTAGTGTATGTAACGAGTTAGAGCATGTAACGAATTAGTGTATGTAACGAGTTAGAGCATGTAACAAATTAGTGTATGTAACGAGTTAGAGCATGTAACGAATTAGTGTATGTAACGAGTTAGAGCATGTAACAAATTAGTGTATGTAACGAGTTAGAGCATGTAACAAATTAGTGTATGTAACGAGTTAGAGCATGTAACGAATTAGTGTATGTAACGAGTTAGAGCATGTAACAAATTAGTGTATGTAACGAGTTAGAGCATGTAACAAATTAGTGTATGTAACGAGTTAGAGCATGTAACAATTTAGTGTATGTAACGAGTTAGAGCATGTAACGAATTAGTGTATGTAACGAGTTAGAGCATGTAACAAATTAGAGCATGTAACAAATTAGAGCATGTAACAAATTAGTGTATGTAACGAATTAGAGCATGTAACAAATTAGTGTATGTAACGAGTTAGAGCATGTAACGAATAAGTGTATGTAACGAGTTAGAGCATGTAACAAATTAGAGCATGTAACAAATTAGTGTATGTAACGAATTAGAGCATGTAACAAATTAGTGTATGTTACGAGTTAGAGCATGTAACAAATTAGTGTATGTAACGAGTTAGAGCATGTAACAAATTAGTGTATGTAACGAGTTAGAGCATGTAACAAATTAGTGTATGTAACAAGTTAGTGTATGTAACGAATTAGAGCATGTAACAAATTAGAGCATGTAACGAATTAGTGTATGTAACGAGTTAGAGCATGTAATGAATTAGAGCATGTAACAAATTAGAGCATGTAACAAATTAGTGTATGTAACGAGTTAGTGTATCTAACAAATTAGAGCATGTAACAAATTAGTGTATGTAACGAGTTAGAGCATTTAACAAATTAGTGTATGTAACGAGTTAGAGCATGTAACAAATTAGTGTATGTAACGAGTTAGAGCATGTAACAAATTAGTGTATGTAACGAGTTAGAGCATTTAACAAATTAGTGTATGTAACGAGTTAGAGCATGTAACAAATTAGAGCATGTAATGAATTAGAGCATGTTACAGATTAGAGCATGTAACAAATTAGAGCATGTAACAAATTAGAAAAAGTAACGAATTAGGACAAGTAACAAATTAGTGTATGTAAAGAGTTAGAGCATGTAATGAATTAGAGCATGTAACAAATTAGAGCATGTAACGAGTTAGTGTATGTAAAGAGTTAGAGCATGTAATGAATTAGAGCATGTAATGAGTTAGTGTATGTAACAAATTAGAGCATGTAACAAATTAGTGTATGTAACGAGTTAGAGCATGTAACAAATTAGTGTATGTAACGAGTTAGAGCATGTAACAAATTAGAGCATGTAACGAATTAGAGCATGTTACAGATTAGAGCATGTAACAAATTAGAGCGTGTAACGAATTAGAAAAAGTAACGAATTAGGACAAGTAACAAATTAGAGCATGTAACAATTTAGTTTATGTAACGAGTTAGAGCATGTAATGAATTAGAGCAAGTAACAAATTAGAGCATGTAACGAATTAGAGCATGTAACAAATTAGTGTATGTAACGAGTTAGTGTATGTATCAAATTAGAGCACGTAACAAATTAGTGTTTGTAACGAATTAGAGCATGTAACAAATTAGTGTATGTGACGAGTTAGAGCATGTAACAAATTAGTGTATGTTACGAGTTAGAGCATGTAACGAATTAGTGTATGTAACGAGTTAGAGCATGTAACAAATTAGTGTATGTAACGAGTTAGAGCATGTAACAAATTAGTGTATGTAACGAGTTAGAGCATGTAACAAATTAGTGTATGTTACGAGTTAGAGCATGTAACAAATTAGTGTATGTAACGAGTTAGAGCATGTAACAAATTAGTGTATGTAACGAGTTAGAGCATGTAACAAATTAGTGTATGTAACGAGTTAGAGCATGTAACAAATTAGAGCATGTAACGAATTAGAGCATGTAACGAATTAGAACAAGTAACGAATTAGGACAAGTAACAATTTAGAGCATGTAACAAATTAGAGCATGCAACGAATTAGAGCATGTAACGAATTAGAACAAGTAACAAATTAGGACAAGTAACGATTTAAAGCATGTAACAAATTAGAGCATGTAACGAATTAGAGCATGTAACAAATTAGAACAAGTAACAAATTAGAGCATGTAACAATTTAGTGTATGTAACGAGTTAGAGCATGCAACAAATTAGTGTATGTAACGAGTTAGAGCATGTAACAAATTAGTGTATGTAACGAGTTAGAGTATGTAACAAATTAGTGTATGTAACGAGTTAGAGCATGTAACAAATTAGTGTATGTTACGAGTTAGAGCATGTAACAAATTAGTGTATGTAACGAGTTAGAGCATGTAACAAATTAGTGTATGTAACGAGTTAGAGCATGTAACAAATTAGTGTATGTAACGAGTTAGAGCATGTAACAAATTAGAGCATGTAACGAATTAGAGCATGTAACGAATTAGAACAAGTAACGAATTAGGACAAGTAACAATTTAGAGCATGTAACAAATTAGGACAAGTAACGATTTAAAGCATGTAACAAATTAGAGCATGTAACAAATTAGAGCATGTAACAAATTAGAACAAGTAACATATTAGGACAAGTAACGATTTAGAGCATGTAACAAATTTGAGCATGTAACGAATTAGTGCATGTAACAAATTAGAACAAGTAACAAATTAGGACAAGTAACGATTTAGAGCATGTAACGAATTAGAGCATGTAACAAATTAGAGCATGTAACGAATTAGAGCATGTAACAAATTAGAGCATGTAATGAATTAGAGCATGTAACGAATTATAACAAGTAACAAATTAGGACAAGTAACGATTTAGAGCATGTAACAAAATAGAGAATGTAACAAATTAGAACAAGTAACAAATTAGGACAAGTAACGATTTAGAGCATGTAACAAATTAGAGCATGTAACAAATTAGAGCATGTAACGATTTAGAGCATGTAACAAATTAGAGCATGTAACGATTTAGAGCATGTAACAAATTAGAGCATGTATTGAATTAGAGCATGTAACAAATTAGAGCATGTAACAAATTAGAGCATGTAACGAATTAGAGCATGTAACAAATTAGAGCATGTAACAAATTAGAGCATGTAATGAATTAGAGCATGTAACAAATTATAACAAGTAACAAATTAGGACAAGTAACGATTTAGAGCATGTAACAAATTAGAGCATGTAACAAATTAGAGCATGTAACGAATTAGAGCATGTAACAAATTAGAGCATGTAATGAATTAGAGCATGTAACAAATTAGAGCATGTAACAAATTAGAGCATGTAACGAATTAGAGCATGTAATGAATTAGAGCATGTAACAAATTAGAACAAGTATCAAATTAGGACAAGTAACGATTTAGAGCATGTAACGATTTAGAGCATGTAACAAATTAGAGCATGTAACGAATTAGAACATGTAACAAATTAGAGCATGTAATGAATTAGAGCATGTAACAAATTAGAGCATGTAACGAATTAGAGCATGTAATGAATTAGAGCATGTAACGAATTAGAGCATGTAACGAATTAGAACATGTAACAAATTAGAGCATGTAACGAATTAGAACATGTAACAAATTAGAGCATGTAACGAATTAGAGCATGTAACAAATTAGAACAAGTAACAAATTAGGACAAGTAACGATTTAGAGCATGTAATGAATTAGAGCATGTAATGAATTAGAGCATGTAACGAATTAGAGCATGTAATGAATTAGAGCATGTAACGAATTAGAGCATGTAACGAATTAGAACAAGTAACAAATTAGGACAAGTAACGATTTAGAGCATGTAATGAATTAGAGCATGTAATGAATTAGAGCATGTAACGAATTAGAGCATGTAATGAATTAGAGCATGTAATGAATTAGAGCATGTAACGAATTTGAGCATGTAATGAATTAGAGCATGTAATGAATTAGAGCATGTAACGAATTTGAGCATGTAATGAATTAGAGCATTTAATGAATTAGAGCATGTAACGAATTAGAGCATGTAATGAATTAGAGCATGTAATGAATTAGAGCATGTAACGAATTTGAGCATGTAATGAATTAGAGCATGTAATGAATTAGAGCATGTAACGAATTTGAGCATGTAATGAATTTGAGCATGTAATGAATTAGAGCATGTAACAAATTAGAGCATGTAATGAATTAGAGCATGTAACAAATTAGAGCATGTAATGAATTAGAGCATGTAACGAATTAGAGCATGTAACGAATTAGAGCATGTAACGAATTAGAGCATGTAATAAATTAGAACAAGTATCAAATTAGGACAAGTAACAAATTAGAGCATGTAACAAATTAGAGCATGTAACGAATTAGAGCATGTAACAAATTAGAACAAGTAACAAATTAGAGCATGTAACGAATTAGAACAAGTAACGAATTAGAGCATATAACAAATTAGAACAAGTAACAAATTAGGACAAGTAACGAATTAGAGCATGTAACAAATTAGAACAAGTAACAAATTAGGACAAGTAACGAATTAGAACAAGTAACGAATTTGGGAGACAACAGGGGGTACAGGGGGGGTAACAGGGGGTATAGGGGGGGTAACAGGGGGTACAGGGGGGTAACAGGGGGTATAGGGGGGTAACAGGGGGTACAGGGGGGTAACAGGGGGTATAGGGGGGTAACAGGGGGTACAGGGGGGTAACAGGGGGTATAGGGGGTAACAGGGGGTATAAAGCTTTTCCTTTTGAAGCTGAACTAACAGAATGTGAATATTTGTGCTGGTTCATGGAACAGACGCTCACTGGTTAACAGGGAAAATCCCCCGTTCTATTGGCTGAAAGTGATGTATACCAGAAGCACAGCAACAAGGAATGTGTTTGCTCAGTACAGTAACAAACCTGTAATACAAACTAATATCTCTAAGTTAAAGGAACAAACTACTTTTTCATCTAAAAGAGAATGCGGCTAAATGTATTATGTTGTTTGTGTGATGATCAAACGTTTTCTGTGGGAGATGTCCCCATCAGCCAATGAGCAAGAGTCATGCATTTTAACAGATTTTACTCAAACTTTATTTCATACAAAAACTGTTTATAACAAACTGATCTTTAATATACATGATACAAATAATGATTATGTCCCTTTAAATTAGTTTATGGACAAGTTTCCATACCATATACAGCTATCGAATATTGGTTTAAATGTGACCCCTAGTGGTGAGAGTGAATACAGATCAATCATTGCACAGAAATCAACTCCAGGGCTGAAAACATACAACAGACATTAACCATTGAATGCTAACGACGGCTCTGAGCCGTCACAAGCACTCACCCACCTGGAGGGCAATCTGGGGGCTACCACCTACTCCCACCTGGCAATCTGGCCTGAATAGTGAGTGGCAACACCGGGGCTTCAGGTTCGGCGCAGTGACGTCACACGCAAAACATGATAACATCACCACGCAACTTTATTGACAATGGACAAATATAGGGAGATGGGGGCATGCTGCTTAGAACCCTGTATCTCAGGCATCTAAGCAGCTACAGACCCCCAAGACCCACAGTTAGAAAGGTAATCACTTATCCTTTCCAAACAGGGCTTATTCACCCACAGAGACCGCGTCTGTAAGGCTTATTGATGTTTGCGCTGTATAACCCGTACACAGTTAAAAAACAGTACACAAAAACACTTCCTAAAATCTGTTCTGTTTCTACTGTACATATATAATTACTATATTTTCTAAAGCTCTAAAAACATATCATTTTAAAATACAAAATACAATATAATAAATCAATACTATCTTTATGACAGTTCAGTTACCAACTATTGAAGTTTTGCATTGTAACTTGTGTTGGCAATCTTTAGCTAATCAAATGCCATATATGTAATTGTTGCCATAAAAAAAGGATCAGTGATAAGGATGAAATTTGTGCCGATGCTTCTATTACAATATAATGCCGGCCCACAGGGATACACTCGTTTTTTTAATGACAATTCCAATGAACATCCAATCAGTGTGTGTGTCATATGACACTCTTGAAGTCCAGCCCTTAGAAAGCCCTTAGGAAGCCTATGTAGAGAGTGGGTGGGACTGGTCTCTATGTCACAGCCCAGCCAAAAGAGGAAATGAAGGGGGGCGGAGGAACAGAAGATAGCAAGTAGGTTAATAAATCTTCTATTATAAAATATATGTACACATTTTAAAAAAACAATTATGCGGTTTTGCTTGTGCACTCATATAAATATAACAATCAGAACACTTTTTATTTGCTATTCTGATTTTTTGAGCATGAATGAAATTTGCGCTTGAGGGAAAAGCTTTACTTTTAATGTTTAATACAAGTGCAGAGAAGCTCACGTTTTTTTGTATCAGTTTCACTCGAGCGCAATTACCACAAAACAGAGCTCTGCTAGTAATCTGTTCCAAGATGGTTAATCAGACATAAATACAAATATTCATTGCACTTTATTTATTTGGCTATCTTTTCCTATAAATTTAACTATGAATATTGTACTATTTTACCTAAACCTTAACTTTTTTTAGTTACAATATTTGTAATCATAAACTAAAACATGGGGACTTTCATTTATGAAAGGCTTTGGAAACGCCCGTAACGGATAGTCTATTTCCTGCTTCCCTGAAGATTCAGTCTTATTGCACCCCCTTAGCTGGACGCCAAAGGGGGTGCGATAAAACTGGCTACAGCCTGAATCATCAGTGAAGTAGAAAATAGACTATCCGTTATGGGCAAAGGAACAGCGCCATATAGGAAAACATGAAAGGGTAATTAATAGAAAAAATAAAAAGCATTTCCAGTGTTATTATGAGTGTAACTCTACTGTTAAAGGTATTTTTGTGACACTTTTTAGTCTTGTGTAACAGTTAACTAAAGCTCTGAAGTCACACTAATCTTACGAGCAAAAATGGCGATTACCCTCACGCATTCACTTTTACTTTAAACTTTTAATAAACGTACTATTTCATTTGCAAGTAAAATATCCAACATAGCTCGTGTGCAACGGTTAGCGCTCAACCCGTAATCTAGCCCTTCATTCCCCCATCCCCCCGTAAACATTTCTGTGGCCGCCCCTGCTTCTACCGTCCCTAACTGGTCACATTAAAAAGAGTAAGACAAAGATTCAAGGTCTGCAGAACAATGCACATATTACTAACAAAAAGGCAGTTATAAATTCCCTTAAAACATTTCTTTTACATGCAGATATTTTGTAAAGCTGTGATGCATATAAAAAATGGCTTTAGTGACCCTATGAACTGATAAAAGTGCCCCTTATCTATAAGCAGCAGAGTGTGAGGGTCAGAGAGTGACCAAAGCACTGGCACATTCTGCAGGGATTCGTTTTATAGTCACCTCAGTCACAGCCGCGGGTAGGACAGAATGTAAGTGTGACCTTAAACAGTCTCTTTCTGTCCATCACATCCCATAATGAAGTTAGTGGCTATTTATTTGATGTGTGCAAAGCGTAGGGAGCTAACAGATGTTGTGCACTGGGTGGGATAGGAATAGCATAAAATGCCTTGTGGCAATATGGTTAACCCTTTAACCTAATCATGACCCGCCTCATGCTGGATAATTGCCATTATAACCATATGTGACATATCAACATCTCCAGTGACCTTGTGTCATGTCTTCTACAAATAATATCTCTTGAGGATGAAGGAATTTGTGCACAATTGCTATTAAATTATAGTCCTTTTAAGCTATCATTCAGTGACAAGAAACTACTAATTTGTTATTATTAAACCGCAGATGTATTGTTGTAAGTAGAAACTGGTAATGTGTCAGACAGAAATATCTGGTTAGAACAGACAGTGTGAGTCTGTACCAAACAGAGTAGTGTGTGTCTGTACCGTGTAGAGCAGTGTGTGTCTGTACCATACAGAGCAGTGTGTGTTTGTACCATATAGAGCAGTGTGTGTCTGTACCGTGTAGAGGAGTGTATGTCTGTACAATACAGAGCAGTGTGTGTCTGTACTATACAGAGCAGTATGTGTCTGTACCGTATAGAGCAGTGTGTGTCTGTACCGTGTAGAGCAGTGTATGTCTGTACCATACAGAGCAGTATGTGTCTGTACCGTGTAGAGCAGTGTATGTCTGTACAATACAGAGCAGTGTGTGTCTGTACTATACAGAGCAGTATGTGTCTGTACCGTATAGAGCAGTGTGTGTCTGTACCATACAGAGCAGTGTGTGTCTGTACCGTATAGAGCAGTGTGTGTCTGTACCGTGTAGAGCAGTGTATGTCTGTACCATACAGAGCAGTGTGTCTGTACTATACAGAGCAGTATGTGTCTGTACCGTATAGAGCAGTGTGTGTCTGTACCATACAGAGCAGTGTGTGTCTGTACCGTATAGAGCAGTGTGTGTCGTGTCTGTACCATACAGAGCAGTGTGTGTCGTGTCTGTACCATGCAGAGCAGTGTGTGTCTGTACCATACAGAGCAGTGTGTGTCTGTACCTTACAGAGCAGTGTGTGTCTGTACCATATAGAGCAGTGTGTGTCTGTACCATACAGAGCAGTGTGTGTCTGTACCGTATAGAGCAGTGTGTGTCGTGTCTGTACCATACAGAGCAGTGTGTGTCTGTACTATACAGAGCAGTGTGTGTCTGTACCATACAGAGCAGTGTGTGTCTGTACCAAACAGAGTAGTGTGTGTCTGTACCGTATAGAGCAGTGTGTGTCGTGTCTGTACCATACAGAGCAGTGTGTGTCGTGTCTGTACCATGCAGAGCAGTGTGTGTCTGTACCATACAGAGCAGTGTGTGTCTGTACTATACAGAGCAGTGTGTGTCTGTACTGCAGAGCTTTCCAAACTTGTTATATTAGTGACACACTTTTTAGACCTACATCATTTCGCGACACAGCAATTCAGTTGTACTAGCAAAAAGGAGGTTAAACTACTTTGTTTTAAGAGATATGGACACATACATAAATTATATAATAACAAAATGTATTTACAAGTAACAGTATGTATGTGCAAGAATTAAAAAAAGTTTAATAACACCAATAGCTACTTGCTATTTTAATGGGATGTATGAGGTTGATGGGATGAACACGGTTTCTGAATATTTAGTGGAATATTAGATAAAGACACTCGCATTTCATCATCAAGCATTTTTAAAGCTTCCACTTCCTATCCATATATCAAGAGCAGGAGCAGCAATGCACTACTGGGAGCTAGTTGCCAAAAAAACCCCACTGACTTCAGCTCAGCATTTAAGCTGCCGCCCTCAGAGCTCGGTGAGTCCGATTGACTACTGCCCGCGCTGCAAACACACTGCTGTCCCACTCACTGACTACACATGCAGTCATGACCGAATTAAGGAGACTACACGTGCAGTCAGGAGCCAATGTGCCACCAATGGGAATAATTTCAGTTCCCATTGAGCTGTGCCAATAGGTTAAGATGATCTGTATCACCCTAGGTATCAATCACATGTCAACCATGTGATATGAGTAGCAGGCAGGCGGAAAGTCAGAAACCAAAAAAAAAATTGTGCTGAAGCAGGGACACACCTACACACTGCTGCCGACACACTAGTGTGTCCCGACACACAGTTTGGAAAGCACTGCTGTACTGTATAGAGCAGTGTGTGTCTGTACCATACAGAGCAGTGTGTGTCTGTACCGTATAGAGCAGTGTGTGTCGTGTCTGTACCATACAGAGCAGTGTGTGTCTGTACTATACAGAGCAGTGTGTGTCTGTACCATACAGAGCAGTGTGTGTCTGTACCAAACAGAGTAGTGTGTGTCTGTACCGTATAGAGCAGTGTGTGTCGTGTCTGTACCATACAGAGCAGTGTGTGTCGTGTCTGTACCATACAGAGCAGTGTGTGTCTGTACTATACAGAGCAGTGTGTGTCTGTACTATACAGAGCAGTGTGTGTCTGTACCATATAGAGCAGTGTGTGTCTGTACCATACAGAGCAATGTGTGTCTGTACCATATAGAGCAATGTGTGTCTGTACCATACAGAGCAGTGTGTGTCTGTACCATACAGAGCAGTGTGTGTCTGTACCATACAGAGCAATGTGTGTCTGTACCTAAAGAGCAGTGTGTGTCTGTACCATACAGAGCAGTGTGTCTGTACCATACAGAGCAATGTGTGTCTGTACCATATAGAGCAGTGTGCGTCCATACCATACAGAGCAGTGAGTTTCTGTACCATATAGAGCAGTGTGTGTCTGTACCATATAGAGCAGTGTGTGTCTGTACTGTATAGAGCAGTGTGTGTCTGTACCATACAGAGCAGTGTGTGTCTGTACCATACAGAGCAATGTGTGTCTGTACCATACAGAGCAATGTGTGTCTGTACCATATAGAGCAGTGTGTGTCTGTACCATACAGAGCAGTGAGTTTCTGTACCATATAGAGCAGTGTGTGTCTGTACCATATAGAGCAGTGTGTGTCTGTACTGTATAGAGCAGTGTGTGTCTGTACCATACAGAGCAGTGTGTGTCTGTACCATACAGAGCAATGTGTGTCTGTACCATATAGAGCAGTGTGTGTCTGTACCATACAGAGCAATGTGTGTCTGTACCATACAGAGCAATGTGTGTCTGTACCATATAGAGCAGTGTGTGTCTGTACCATACAGAGCAGTGAGTTTCTGTACCATATAGAGCAGTGTGTGTCTGTACCATACAGAGCAGTGTGTGTCTGTACCATATAGAGCAGTGTGTGTCTGTACCATACAGAGCAGTGTGTGTCTGTACCATATAGAGCAGTGTGTGTCTGTACCATATAGAGCAGTGTGTGTCTGTACCATACAGAGCAGTGTGTGTCTGTACCATATAGAGCAGTGTGTGTCTGTACCATATAGAGCAGTGTGTGTCTGTACCATATAGAGCAGTGTGTGTCTGTACCATACAGAGCAGTGTGTGTCTGTACCATACAGAGCAAAGTGTGTCTGTACCATATAGAGCAGTGTGTGTCTGTACCATACAGAGCAGTGAGTTTCTGTACCATATAGAGCAGTGTGTGTCTGTACCATACAGAGCAGTGTGTGTCTGTACCATATAGAGCAGTGTGTGTCTGTACCATACAGAGCAGTGTGTGTCTGTACCATACAGAGCAGTGTGTGTCTGTACCATACAGAGCAGTGTGTGTCTGTACCATACAGAGCAGTGTGTGTCTGTACCATATAGAGCAGTGTGTGTCTGTACCATACAGAGCAGTGTGTGTCTGTACCATACAGAGCAGTGTGTGTCTGTACCATACAGAGCAGTGTGTGTCTGTACCATATAGAGCAGTGTGTGTCTGTACCATACAGAGCAGTGTGTGTCTGTACCATACAGAGCAGTGTGTGTCTGTACCATACAGAGCAGTGTGTGTCTGTACCATACAGAGCAGTGTGTGTCTGTACCATACAGAGCAGTGTGTGTCTGTACCATATAGAGCAGTGTGTGTCTGTACCGTATAGAGTAGTGTGTGTCTGTACCATATAGAGCAGTGTGTGTCTGTACCGTATAGAGCAGTGTGTGTCTGTACCATACAGAGCAGTGTGTCTGTACCATATAGAGCAGTGTGTGTCTGTACCATACAGAGCAGTGTGTGTCTGTACCATACAGAGCAGTGTGTGTCTGTACCATACAGAGCAGTGTGTGTCTGTACCATACAGAGCAGTGTGTGTCTGTACCATACAGAGCAGTGTGTGTCTGTACCATACAGAGCAGTGTGTGTCTGTACCATATAGAGCAGTGTGTGTCTGCACCGTATAGAGCAGTGTGTGTCTGTACCATATAGAGCAGTGTGTGTCTGTACCATACAGAGCAGTGTGTGTCTGTACCATATAGAGCAGTGTGTGTCTGTACCGTATAGAGCAGTGTGTGTCTGTACCATACAGAGCAGTGTGTGTCTGTACCGTATAGAGCAGTGTGTGTCGTGTCTGTACCATACAGAGCAGTGTGTGTCGTGTCTGTACCATGCAGAGCAGTGTGTGTCTGTACCATACAGAGCAGTGTGTGTCTGTACCATACAGAGCAGTGTGTGTCTGTACCATATAGAGCAGTGTGTGTCTGTACCATATAGAGCAGTGTGTGTCTGTACCTTATAGAGCAGTGTGTGTCGTGTCTGTACCATACAGAGCAGTGTGTGTCTGTACTATACAGAGCAGTGTGTGTCTGTACCATACAGAGCAGTGTGTGTCTGTACCAAACAGAGTAGTGTGTGTCTGTACCGTATAGAGCAGTGTGTGTCTGTACCATACAGAGCAGTGTGTGTCTGTACCATACAGAGCAATGTGTGTCTGTACCATATAGAGCAGTGTGTGTCTGTACCATACAGAGCAGTGAGTTTCTGTACCATATAGAGCAGTGTGTGTCTGTACCATACAGAGCAGTGTGTGTCTGTACCATATAGAGCAGTGTGTGTCTGTACCATATAGAGCAGTGTGTGTCTGTACCATACAGAGCAGTGTGTGTCTGTACCATACAGAGCAGTGTGTGTCTGTACCATACAGAGCAGTGTGTGTCTGTACCATACAGAGCAGTGTGTGTCTGTACCATATAGAGGAGTGTGTGTCTGTACCATACAGAGCAGTGTGTGTCTGTACCATACAGAGCAGTGTGTGTCTGTACCATACAGAGCAGTGTGTGTCTGTACCATATAGAGCAGTGTGTGTCTGTACCATATAGAGCAGTGTGTGTCTGTACCATACAGAGCAGTGTGTGTCTGTACCATACAGAGCAGTGTGTGTCTGTACTATACAGAGCAGTGTGTGTCTGTACCATACAGAGCAGTGTGTGTCTGTACCAAACAGAGTAGTGTGTGTCTGTACCGTATAGAGCAGTGTGTGTCGTGTCTGTACCATACAGAGCAGTGTGTGTCGTGTCTGTACCATACAGAGCAGTGTGTGTCTGTACTATACAGAGCAGTGTGTGTCTGTACTATACAGAGCAGTGTGTGTCTATACCATATAGAGCAGTGTGTGTCTGTACCATACAGAGCAATGTGTGTCTGTACCATATAGAGCAATGTGTGTCTGTACCATACAGAGCAGTGTGTGTCTGTACCATACAGAGCAGTGTGTGTCTGTACCATACAGAGCAATGTGTGTCTGTACCTAAAGAGCAGTGTGTGTCTGTACCATACAGAGCAGTGTGTCTGTACCATACAGAGCAATGTGTGTCTGTACCATATAGAGCAGTGTGCGTCCATACCATACAGAGCAGTGAGTTTCTGTACCATATAGAGCAGTGTGTGTCTGTACCATATAGAGCAGTGTGTGTCTGTACTGTATAGAGCAGTGTGTGTCTGTACCATACAGAGCAGTGTGTGTCTGTACCATACAGAGCAATGTGTGTCTGTACCATACAGAGCAATGTGTGTCTGTACCATATAGAGCAGTGTGTGTCTGTACCATACAGAGCAGTGAGTTTCTGTACCATATAGAGCAGTGTGTGTCTGTACCATATAGAGCAGTGTGTGTCTGTACTGTATAGAGCAGTGTGTGTCTGTACCATACAGAGCAGTGTGTGTCTGTACCATACAGAGCAGTGTGTGTCTGTACCATACAGAGCAATGTGTGTCTGTACCATATAGAGCAGTGTGTGTCTGTACCATACAGAGCAATGTGTGTCTGTACCATACAGAGCAATGTGTGTCTGTACCATATAGAGCAGTGTGTGTCTGTACCATACAGAGCAGTGAGTTTCTGTACCATATAGAGCAGTGTGTGTCTGTACCATACAGAGCAGTGTGTGTCTGTACCATATAGAGCAGTGTGTGTCTGTACCATACAGAGCAGTGTGTGTCTGTACCATATAGAGCAGTGTGTGTCTGTACCATATAGAGCAGTGTGTGTCTGTACCATACAGAGCAGTGTGTGTCTGTACCATATAGAGCAGTGTGTGTCTGTACCATATAGAGCAGTGTGTGTCTGTACCATATAGAGCAGTGTGTGTCTGTACCATACAGAGCAGTGTGTGTCTGTACCATACAGAGCAATGTGTGTCTGTACCATATAGAGCAGTGTGTGTCTGTACCATACAGAGCAGTGAGTTTCTGTACCATATAGAGCAGTGTGTGTCTGTACCATACAGAGCAGTGTGTGTCTGTACCATATAGAGCAGTGTGTGTCTGTACCATATAGAGCAGTGTGTGTCTGTACCATACAGAGCAGTGTGTGTCTGTACCATACAGAGCAGTGTGTGTCTGTACCATACAGAGCAGTGTGTGTCTGTACCATACAGAGCAGTGTGTGTCTGTACCATATAGAGCAGTGTGTGTCTGTACCATACAGAGCAGTGTGTGTCTGTACCATACAGAGCAGTGTGTGTCTGTACCATACAGAGCAGTGTGTGTCTGTACCATATAGAGCAGTGTGTGTCTGTACCATACAGAGCAGTGTGTGTCTGTACCATACAGAGCAGTGTGTGTCTGTACCATACAGAGCAGTGTGTGTCTGTACCATACAGAGCAGTGTGTGTCTGTACCATACAGAGCAGTGTGTGTCTGTACCATATAGAGCAGTGTGTGTCTGTACCGTATAGAGCAGTGTGTGTCTGTACCATATAGAGCAGTGTGTGTCTGTACCGTATAGAGCAGTGTGTGTCTGTACCATACAGAGCAGTGTGTCTGTACCATATAGAGCAGTGTGTGTCTGTACCATACAGAGCAGTGTGTGTCTGTACCATACAGAGCAGTGTGTGTCTGTACCATACAGAGCAGTGTGTGTCTGTACCATACAGAGCAGTGTGTGTCTGTACCATACAGAGCAGTGTGTGTCTGTACCATACAGAGCAGTGTGTGTCTGTACCATATAGAGCAGTGTGTGTCTGTACCATATAGAGCAGTGTGTGTCTGTACCATACAGAGCAGTGTGTGTCTGTACCATACAGAGCAGTGTGTGTCTGTACCATACAGAGCAGTGTGTGTCTGTACCAACAGTTATGTATTTTGGCCTAGGCAAACAAGGCACTTGGCTAGGGTGCTAGATTGAGGGGAGGCAGAACTTTTTGTGTCGCTGTTGGGAGCAGCAAGTGACTTATCTAGCGCTAGAAGTCTGTATTTAATTTATATATATATATAAGATATTGTTACTGCTCACATGTATACTGTGTATGCAAGTGTTTTGCAACATTTACTTTGGAAATGCCATGAAAACAAAAGTAACGTTTAACCCTGACCACAAAAAAGAATGGCTAAAAAAGGCCTAAAACCTGGGGGGTGGGGGCAGGAGAATTTTGAGTACCTAGGGCAGCACAAAACCTCAATATGCCATTGATCTGTACCATGCAAAGCAGCATGTGTCTGTAGCATATAATTATATTTTTAAACCCTTAGTGAGCCAAGGACAAGAGACATATGTGTGGCCTCCAATCAGCAGCTAGCTTCCAGTACTGCCTACCTAGGTATGCTTTTAAACAAAGGTTACTAAGAGAATGTAAAGTAGAACTGATATAAGAAGTAAGCTGACAAGTGTTACAATTGGCTTCTCTCTCTTGCACGTTAATCGTGTCCTATTAAAACATCTTGAAGATAAATGAATATTTTGATGAAACTGGTAGAAATGTATTCTTACAAAGACAAAAAGAAGATGTGCTGGTTAGTTTGTTGTTAGACATTTACAGACATTTCTTCTTCCAAATGTTATTGTTCCTTGTGGAATTGTCAGAGACAGATCAATGCTGCTCACCGCTATTTCATTATACTAATTGATTTTTTAATAGCATCACCCTAAAGAATATAGAAACAATGACTGTACTTATCATCTGTCTGTGTGTGTCTTTACCATATAGAGCAGTGTAGCGGGTCTCGGTACCCCGGACTGGGTATACCTGCTGAAGTCGGTTCCCACCAAACACCGACCGATGAACCTCTACTGGATACCGGCTGCTATTAGAATAATGGCCGCTGCAAGTTGTTATAGCTACCACTAAGAAGATTAGCCAACATTGAATACTTGAGGGTCAAAACAGGAACTTCAACTCTGTATTAGAGCCCTCCAGTTCTCAGAGTCTTTGGGAATTCAGGGAAATTGGGTAAACCTGAATCCAGGGTTAAAGTACTCCAAATTTCCCCTGGGCACCCGCCTCCCAAAAAACAGAATCGCCTCAAAATCCAGGGTCCATAGTCGGTGAGGAGGAGGCTGGGCTGCAGTCCTCTCCAAGTACAATAGTACGGAGGCTTCCATTACAAGTGGCGTGTGTCTGTACTGTATAGAGCAGTGTGTGTCTGTACTGTATAGAGCAGTGTGTGTCTGTACAATATAGAGCAGTGTGTGCCTGTACTGTATAGAGCAGTGTGTGCCTGTACAATATAGAGCAGTGTGTGTCTGTACTGTATAGAGCAGTGTGTGTCTGTACAATATAGAGCAGTGTGTGCCTGTACTGTATAGAGCAGTGTGTGTCTGTACTGTATAGAGCAGTGTGTGCCTGTGCTGTATAGAGCAGTGTGTGCCTGTACTGTATAGAGCAGTGTGTGTCTGTACAATATAGAGCAGTGTGTGTCTGTACTGTATAGAGCAGTGTGTGCCTGTGCTGTATAGAGCAGTGTGTGCCTGTACTGTATAGAGCAGTGTGTGTCTGTACAATATAGAGCAGTGTGTGCCTGTACTGTATAGAGCAGTGTGAGTCTGTACAATATAGAGCAGTGTGTGCCTGTACTGTATAGAGCAGTGTGTGCCTGTACTGTATAGAGCAGTGTGTGTCTGTACTGTATAGAGCAGTGTGTGTCTGTACTGTATAGAGCAGTGTGTGTCTGTACAATATAGAGCAGTGTGTGCCTGTACTGTATAGAGCAGTGTGTGTCTGTACTGTATAGAGCAGTGTGTGTCTGTACTGTATAGAGCAGTGTGTGCCTGTACTGTATAGAACAGTGTGTGTCTGTACTGTATAGAACAGTGTGTGTCTGTACAATATAGAGCAGTGTGTGTCTGTACTGTATAGAGCAGTGTGTGTCTGTACTGTATAGAGCAGTGTGTGCCTGTACTGTATAGAGCAGTGTGTGTCTGTACTGTATAGAACAGTGTGTGTCTGTACAATATAGAGCAGTGTGTGTCTGTACTGTATAGAGCAGTGTGTGTCTGTACTGTATAGAGAAGTGTGTGCCTGTGCTGTATAGAGCAGTGTGTGCCTGTACTGTATAGAGCAGTGTGTGTCTGTACTGTATAGAGCAGTGTGTGTCTGTACTGTATAGAGCAGTGTGTGTCTGTACTGTATAGAGCAGTGTGTGCCTGTACTGTATAGAGCAGTGTGTGTCTGTACTGTATAGAGCAGTGTGTGCCTGTGCTGTATAGAGCAGTGTGTGCCTGTACTGTATAGAGCAGTGTGTGTCTGTACAATATAGAGCAGTGTGTGCCTGTACTGTATAGAGCAGTGTGTGTCTGTACTGTATAGAGCAGTGTGTGTCTGTACTGTATAGAGCAGTGTGTGTCTGTACTGTATAGAGCAGTGTGTGTCTGTACAATATAGAGCAGTGTGTGCCTGTGCTGTATAGAGCAGTGTGTGCCTGTACTGTATAGAGCAGTGTGTGTCTGTACAATATAGAGCAGTGTGTGCCTGTACTGTATAGAGCAGTGTGTGCCTGTACTGTATAGAGCAGTGTGTGTCTGTACAATATAGAGCAGTGTGTGCCTGTACTGTATAGAACAGTGTGTGCCTGTACTGTATAGAGCAGTGTGTGTCTGTACTGTATAGAGCAGTGTGTGTCTGTACAATATAGAGCAGTGTGTGCCTGTACTGTATAGAGCAGTGTGTGCCTGTACTGTATAGAGCAGTGTGTGTCTGTACAATATAGAGCAGTGTGTGCCTGTACTGTATAGAGCAGTGTGAGTCTGTACAATATAGAGCAGTGTGTGTCTGTACTGTATAGAGCAGTGTGTGTCTGTACAATATAGAGCAGTGTGTGTCTGTACTGTATAGAGCAGTGTGTGCCTGTACTGTATAGAGCAGTGTGTGCCTGTACAATATAGAGCAGTGTGTGTCTGTACTGTATAGAGCAGTGTGTGTCTGTACAATATAGAGCAGTGTGTGCCTGTACTGTATAGAGCAGTGTGTGTCTGTACTGTATAGAGCAGTGTGTGCCTGTGCTGTATAGAGCAGTGTGTGCCTGTACTGTATAGAGCAGTGTGTGTCTGTACAATATAGAGCAGTGTGTGTCTGTACTGTATAGAGCAGTGTGTGCCTGTGCTGTATAGAGCAGTGTGTGCCTGTACTGTATAGAGCAGTGTGTGTCTGTACAATATAGAGCAGTGTGTGCCTGTACTGTATAGAGCAGTGTGAGTCTGTACAATATAGAGCAGTGTGTGCCTGTACTGTATAGAGCAGTGTGTGCCTGTACTGTATAGAGCAGTGTGTGTCTGTACTGTATAGAGCAGTGTGTGTCTGTACAATATAGAGCAGTGTGTGCCTGTACTGTATAGAGCAGTGTGTGTCTGTACTGTATAGAGCAGTGTGTGTCTGTACTGTATAGAGCAGTGTGTGCCTGTACTGTATAGAACAGTGTGTGTCTGTACTGTATAGAACAGTGTGTGTCTGTACAATATAGAGCAGTGTGTGTCTGTACTGTATAGAGCAGTGTGTGTCTGTACTGTATAGAGCAGTGTGTGCCTGTACTGTATAGAGCAGTGTGTGCCTGTACTGTATAGAACAGTGTGTGTCTGTACAATATAGAGCAGTGTGTGTCTGTACTGTATAGAGCAGTGTGTGTCTGTACTGTATAGAGCAGTGTGTGCCTGTGCTGTATAGAGCAGTGTGTGCCTGTACTGTATAGAGCAGTGTGTGTCTGTACTGTATAGAGCAGTGTGTGTCTGTACTGTATAGAGCAGTGTGTGTCTGTACTGTATAGAGCAGTGTGTGCCTGTACTGTATAGAGCAGTGTGTGTCTGTACTGTATAGAGCAGTGTGTGCCTGTGCTGTATAGAGCAGTGTGTGCCTGTACTGTATAGAGCAGTGTGTGTCTGTACAATATAGAGCAGTGTGTGCCTGTACTGTATAGAGCAGTGTGTGTCTGTACTGTATAGAGCAGTGTGTGTCTGTACTGTATAGAGCAGTGTGTGTCTGTACTGTATAGAGCAGTGTGTGTCTGTACAATATAGAGCAGTGTGTGCCTGTGCTGTATAGAGCAGTGTGTGCCTGTACTGTATAGAGCAGTGTGTGTCTGTACAATATAGAGCAGTGTGTGCCTGTACTGTATAGAGCAGTGTGTGTCTGTACTGTATAGAGCAGTGTGTGTCTGTACTGTATAGAGCAGTGTGTGTCTGTACAATATAGAGCAGTGTGTGCCTGTACTGTATAGAGCAGTGTGTGCCTGTACTGTATAGAGCAGTGTGTGTCTGTACAATATAGAGCAGTGTGTGCCTGTACTGTATAGAACAGTGTGTGCCTGTACTGTATAGAGCAGTGTGTGTCTGTACTGTATAGAGCAGTGTGTGTCTGTACAATATAGAGCAGTGTGTGCCTGTACTGTATAGAGCAGTGTGTGTCTGTACTGTATAGAGCAGTGTGTGTCTGTACTGTATAGAGCAGTGTGTGCCTGTACTGTATAGAGCAGTGTGTGCCTGTACTGTATAGAGCAGTGTGTGCCTGTGCTGTATAGAGCAGTGTGTGCCTGTACTGTATAGAGCAGTGTGTGTCTGTACAATATAGAGCAGTGTGTGTCTGTACTGTATAGAGCAGTGTGTGCCTGTGCTGTATAGAGCAGTGTGTGCCTGTACTGTATAGAGCAGTGTGTGTCTGTACAATATAGAGCAGTGTGTGCCTGTACTGTATAGAGCAGTGTGAGTCTGTACAATATAGAGCAGTGTGTGCCTGTACTGTATAGAGCAGTGTGTGCCTGTACTGTATAGAGCAGTGTGTGTCTGTACTGTATAGAGCAGTGTGTGTCTGTACTGTATAGAGCAGTGTGTGTCTGTACAATATAGAGCAGTGTGTGCCTGTACTGTATAGAGCAGTGTGTGTCTGTACTGTATAGAGCAGTGTGTGTCTGTACTGTATAGAGCAGTGTGTGCATGTACTGTATAGAACAGTGTGTGTCTGTACTGTATAGAACAGTGTGTGTCTGTACAATATAGAGCAGTGTGTGTCTGTACTGTATAGAGCAGTGTGTGTCTGTACTGTATAGAGCAGTGTGTGCCTGTACTGTATAGAGCAGTGTGTGTCTGTACTGTATAGAACAGTGTGTGTCTGTACAATATAGAGCAGTGTGTGTCTGTACTGTATAGAGCAGTGTGTGTCTGTACTGTATAGAGCAGTGTGTGCCTGTGCTGTATAGAGCAGTGTGTGCCTGTACTGTATAGAGCAGTGTGTGTCTGTACTGTATAGAGCAGTGTGTGTCTGTACTGTATAGAGCAGTGTGTGTCTGTACTGTATAGAGCAGTGTGTGCCTGTACTGTATAGAGCAGTGTGTGTCTGTACTGTATAGAGCAGTGTGTGTCTGTGCTGTATAGAGCAGTGTGTGCCTGTACTGTATAGAGCAGTGTGTGTCTGTACAATATAGAGCAGTGTGTGCCTGTACTGTATAGAGCAGTGTGTGTCTGTACTGTATAGAGCAGTGTGTGTCTGTACTGTATAGAGCAGTGTGTGTCTGTACTGTATAGAGCAGTGTGTGTCTGTACAATATAGAGCAGTGTGTGCCTGTGCTGTATAGAGCAGTGTGTGCCTGTACTGTATAGAGCAGTGTGTGTCTGTACAATATAGAGCAGTGTGTGCCTGTACTGTATAGAGCAGTGTGTGTCTGTACTGTATAGAGCAGTGTGTGTCTGTACTGTATAGAGCAGTGTGTGTCTGTACAATATAGAGCAGTGTGTGCCTGTACTGTATAGAGCAGTGTGTGCCTGTACTGCATAGAGCAGTGTGTGTCTGTACAATATAGAACAGTGTGTGCCTGTACTGTATAGAACAGTGTGTGCCTGTACTGTATAGAGCAGTGTGTGTCTGTACTGTATAGAGCAGTGTGTGTCTGTACAATATAGAGCAGTGTGTGCCTGTACTGTATAGAGCAGTGTGTGCCTGTACTGTATAGAGCAGTGTGTGTCTGTACAATATAGAGCAGTGTGTGCCTGTACTGTATAGAGCAGTGTGAGTCTGTACAATATAGAGCAGTGTGTGTCTGTACTGTATAGAGCAGTGTGTGTCTGTACAATATAGAGCAGTGTGTGTCTGTACTGTATAGAGCAGTGTGTGTCTGTGCAATATAGAGCAGTGTGTGCCTGTACTGTATAGAGCAGTGTGTGTCTGTACTGTATAGAGCAGTGTGTGCCTGTACAATATAGAGCAGTGTGTGTCTGTACTGTATAGAGCAGTGTGTGTCTGTACAATATAGAGCAGTGTGTGTCTGTACTGTATAGAGCAGTGTGTGTCTGTACTGTATAGAGCAGTGTGTGTCTGTACTGTATAGAGCAGTGTGTGTCTGTACAATATAGAGCAGTGTGTGCCTGTACTGTATAGAGCAGTGTGTGTCTGTACTGTATAGAGCAGTGTGTGTCTGTACTGTATAGAGCAGTGTGTGCCTGTACTGTATAGAGCAGTGTGTGCCTGTACTGTATAGAGCAGTGTGTGTCTGTACTGTATAGAGCAGTGTGTGTCTGTACTGTATAGAGCAGTGTGTGTCTGTACTGTATAGAGCAGTGTGTGTCTGTACTGTATAGAGCAGTATGTGTCTGTACTGTATAGAGCAGTGTGTGTCTGTACTGTATAGAGCAGTATGTGTCTGTACTGTATAGAGCAGTGTGTGACTGTACTGTATAGAGCAGTGTGTGTCTGTACCATACAGAGGAACATTGGAATGTAAAATATTTTCAGTAAAGTCAGTAAAAAACATATTCAATATTAACATTTAATTAAAATGCTTTTTCAAGTTTTCAGGTATTTAAGTAGAAACTATATAAATATATATATATATATATACACTGCTCAAAAAAATAAAGGGAACACTTAAACAACACAATTGTAACGGTACCAACCGGATACCAAGGGTTAACACCAGGGAACAATGTCCTGCATAGGGAATCAGCAATTCACAACCCAGCCAGTTTTCAGGTTTTAAACAGAATGATTTTTATTAAGGCTCATATGCCTAGTATTTATGCAGGTCTGACCCCCCCAGAAGGGGGGTTGAAAGAATGTTGTACATTGAATGGAGGGAACACGCCCTTTTACATGATACAATAGAATACCTTGCTCAAGCTGATAACAATTTAAACACAGACACACACTTGTCTTTCCTTATCATCTAGGGTCTGCTCTCTGAGGTTGATTAAACAATGGACTGTGTATCAATAACATTAATGACAGTGCACAATAGCTGAACACAGTTAACTCTTTCAGTGCTGACAGAAGGGTCTGTCACATCTACATAGCACAATATACAGCCTATAGACAACCTTTCTTATGTTATAGTCCAGAAGTGGCTAGGTTTGCCACAACAATGTATCTCCAAGTCAATCACACTTCTGTGAAATCAAACTGTCCACTTAGGAAGCAACACTGAGTGACAATCAATTTCACATGCTGTTGTGCAAATGGGATAGACAACAGGTGGAAATTATAGGCAATTAGCAAGACACCCCCAATAAAGGAGTGGTTCTGCAGGTGGTGACCACAGACCACTTCTCAGTTCCTATGCTTTCTGGCTGATGTTATGGTCACTTTTGAATGCTGGTGGTGCTTGCACTCTAGTGGTAGCATGAGACGGAGTCTACAACCCACACAAGTGGCTCAGGTAGACGTAGTGCAGCTCATCCAGGATGGCACATCAGTGCGAGCTGTGGCAAGAAGGATTGCTGTGTCTGTCAGCGTAGTGTCCAGAGCATGGAGGCGCTACCAGGAGACAGGCCAGTACATCAGGAGACGTGGAGGAGGCCGTAGGAGGGCAACAACCTAGCAGCATGACCGCTACCTCCGCCTTTGTGCAAGGAGGAACAGGAGGAGCACTGCCAGAGCCCTGCAAAATGACCTCCAGCAGGCCACAAATGTGCATGTGTCTGCTCAAACGGTCAGAAACAGACTCCATGAGGGTGGTATGAGGACCCAACGTCAACAGGTGGGGGTTGTGCTTACAGTCCAACACCGTGCAGGACGTTTGACATTTGCCAGAGAACACCAAGAGTGGCAAATTCGCCACTGGCGCCCTGTGCTCTTCACAGATGAAAGCAGGGGCACACTGAGCACATTTGACAGACGTGACAGTCTGGAGACGCCGTGGAGAACGTTCTACTGCTGCAACATCCTCCAGCATGGCCAGTTTGGCAGTGGGTCAGTAATGGTGTGGGGTGGCATTTCTTTGAGGGGCCGAACAGCCCTCCATGTGCTCGCCAGAGGTAGCCTGACTGCCATTAGGTATCAAGATGAGATCCTCAGACCCCTTGTGAGACCATATGCTGGTGCGGTTGGCCCTGGGTTCCTCCTAATGCAAGACAATGCTAGACCTCATGTGGCTGGAGTGTGTCAGCAGTTCCTGCAAGACAAAGGCATTGATGCTATGGACTGGCCCTCCCGTTCCCCAGACCTGAATCCAATTGAGCACATCTGGGACATCATGTCTCGCTCCATCCACCAACTTCACTTTGCACCACAGACTGTCCAGGAGTTGGTGGATGCTTTAGTCCAGGTCTGGGAGGAGATCCCTCAGGAGACCATCCGCCACCTCATCAGGAGCATGCACAGGCGTTGTAGGGAGGTCATACAGGCACGTGGAGGCCACACACACTACTGAGCCTCATTTTGACTTGTTTTAAGGACATTACATCAAAGTTGGATCTGCCTGTAGTGTGTTTTTCCACTTTAATTTTGAGTGTGACTCCAAATCCAGACCTCCATGGGTTGAAAATTTTGATTTCCATTTTTTAATTTTTGTGTGATTTTGTTGTCAGCACATTCAACTATGTAAAGAACAAAGTATTTAATTAGAATATTTTATTCATTCAGATCTAGGATGTGTTATTTTAGTGTTCCCTTTATTTTTTTGAGCAGTGTATATATATATATATATATATATACATACAAAGATATAAATACACATGTATTATATACATGCATACATACAGTACATACACATATTTAGAAATGTATATCCAATATAACGCTTTCAATTCAACTACCTTGTCACATACCATATAACTTTTAACTCTTATAAAAAATGTTTATATGTATATTTTTTATTGTATAATGTATAGTGTTTATATGAGTGTAACACTTTATTTTTATGTATTTATGTTGTGTTTGGTGGACATTTATTTTTAGCCATAACCCTTAAAGCAAGGTCTTCAGTCGCACAAACCCAGCAGCGACACATGTTTACTTTACAATATTGCGCCCGCGCTAACATTAAGCGTACATTTATAATCTAGCCCTATATGAAAAATAAATCATTATATTATTCTTTTAGCATTTTGTGGCCATATTTTACAAATTAAAAACAAATTAAATATATATATACTGGTCTGAGGAAGGGGAGCATTCCCCGAAACATCACTGAATAAATCTCCTGTTGTATTAAGACCAGAGAGTGCTGTCTTCTATTTGATACATATATAGATAGATAGATAGATAGATAGATAGATAGATAGATAGATAGATATACAGTATATATAAAGTATGCAAAGGGCCAGCCTTTGCATACTTTGATTTATCCTGCTGAGCACCCGGAATATTTGGAGCCTACAAGTAACTTAAGATATATATATATATATATATATATATATATATATATATATATATATATAGGTTACCAAACAGAAGAGTATTCCAAAGGTCTAATACATAACAGTCACCTTTAATGTGAACGTTTTCGGGTCAATAC
>NC_069506.1:7216961-7441961 GCF_027579735.1 Bombina bombina | reverse complement strand
GAATTTCAATCTCCCTGGTCTCGTCCAACCAGGGAGATTGACAGCCAATAGCTCGAGTGCAATATTAAATTCCGCCAGGGGAATTTAATACGCCAGAGGCGGATAGGAGCGCATATGTACGCCCCTGTCCGCCGCAGATTGATAAATCAAGCCCAATATAGGCTAACAATTTAGTTACAGTAAAATGCTGTAGTTTGAAGTTATAAACCTATCTAACTTCTCCTTCAGTGTCTCCTTCCCTGGTACTATATCACCACCTCTCCCACCGTCTGATGGTTTATCACAAGGCTCAGTCTGTTGTTCTTTTCAAACTAAACTTTTCACTTGTGAAACTCATAAAATTATAAGGGTTCCAACACACCTTAAAGTACAAACACTCAAATCTATGGGTCCCATGTAACAAAAGCCAAATGGGCAAGTTTTGCTTCCAAAAAACCTGTCCCCCTGGCATCGCAGCCAGCAGGTAGCAGTGCACTGCCCACATTTAATATTGCACAAGCCGACCTCCGATCATGCAAGGCCAATCACATGCGAGCAGGGGCTGTCAATCACCCCGGTTGGACTTGTCCAGGGGGATTTTAATCTACCAGCTAATAGCTGGCGTACAGGTGAGGAAGCAGCGTTCTGATGGCAACTGCTTCTTAACTATTCGCTGCAGGCTTGCTTATGCACATTTAATATTGCACAAGCCGACCTCCGATCATGCAAGGCCAATCACATGCGAGCAGGGGCTGTCAATCACCCCGGTTGGACTTGTCCAGGGGGATTTTAATCTACCAGCTAATAGCTGGCGTACAGGTGAGGAAGCAGCGTTCTGATGGCAACTGCTTCTTAACTATTCGCTGCAGGCTTGCTTATGCTAGCCTACACCAAAAGTACGGCAAAGCTGCATACTCAGCTCAGTAAATGTAGCCCTATATATCTTCTCCTACCCTTGTCCCTAACTTCAACCCTGTGTCCCACATGTTCTTACTAAATCGAAGAGTAAACTTCTACAACAAATAAAAACATAATTTATGTAAGAACTTACCTGATAAATTCATTTCTTTCATAGTGGCAAGAGTCCATGAGCTAGTGACGTATGGGATATACATTCCTACAAGGAGGGGGCAAAGTTTCCCAAACCTCAAAATGCCTATAAATACATCTCCCACCACACACATACTTCAGTTTTAACGTATAGCCAAGTAGTGAGGTGTAAAAATGAGTAAAAAAGCATACAAAAAAGAGGAACTGGAAAAAAATAATGTGCTTTTATATAAAAAAAATCATAACAACCAAAAAATAGGGTGGGTCTCATGGACTCTTGCCATTATGAAAGAAATGAATTTATCAGGTAAGTTCTTACATAAATTATGTTTTCTTTCATGTAAGTGGCAAGAGTCTATGAGCAAGTGACGTATGGGATACAATACCCAAGATGTGGATATCCACAGAGTCACTAGAGAGAGAGGGATAAAATAACAACAGCTACTTCCGCTGAAAAAATTAAATCCAAATAATAAATAAGTTTTCTTAAATTTCAAAAAACTCAAATCATAGGCAAAAGGAATCAGACAGACAGCTGCCTGAAGAACTTTTCTACCAAAGACTGCTTCTAAAGAAGCAAATACATCAAAATGGTAAAAATTTAGTAAATGTATGCAAAGAAGACCAAGTTGCTGCTTTGCAAATCTGATCAACTGAAGCTTCATTCTTAAAAGCCCAATAAGTGGCAACTGATCTGGTAGAATGAGCTATAATTCTCTGAGGCGGAGACTGCCCCGCCTCCAAATAAGCCTTGTGAATCAAAAGTTTCAACCAAGATGCCAAAGAAATGGCAGAGGCTTTCTGACCTTTCCTGGAACCAGAGAAAATAACAAATAGACTAGAAGTCTTTCTGAATTGCTTAGTAGCTTCAACATAGTATTTCAAAGCTCTTACCACATCCAAAGAATGAAGAGATCTCTCAAGAGAATTCTTAGGATTAGGACACAAAGAAGGAACAACAATTTCCCTAATAATGTTGTTAGAATTCACAACTTTAGGCAAAAACAAAGTCTGTAAAACCGCTTTATCTTGATGAAATAACAGATAAGGAGACTCACAGGAGAGAGCCGACAACTCAGAAACTCTTCTAGCAGAAGAGATAGCCAAAAGAAATAACACTTTCCAAGAAAGTAGTTTAATATCCAAAGAATGCAAAGGCTCAAAAGGAGGAGCCTGCAAAATCCTTAAAACCAAATTAAGACTCCAAGGAGAAGAAATAGACTTAATAACAGGTTTGATACGAATCAAAGCCTGAACAAAACAGTGAATATCAGGAAGCTTAGCAATCTTTCTATGAGATAAGATAGAAAGAGCAGAGATTTGTCCATTCAAAGATAAACCCTTATCCAAACCAGCCTAAAGAAACTAAAATCTGAGGAATTCTAAAAGAATGCCAAGAAAAATTATGAGAGGAGCGCCATAAAATATAGGTTTTCCAAACCCGATAAATCTTCCTCGAAACAGACTTAAGAGCCTGAAACATAGTGTCAATTATTGAATCAGAGAAACCTCTAGGACTAAGAACTAAGCGTTCAATTTTCATACCTTCAATTTTAGAGATTTGAGATCCTGATGAAAAAACGGCCCTTGAGAGAGAGAAGGTCTGGCCTTAAAGGAAGCGGCCAAGGCTGGCAACTGGACATCCAGACAAGATCTGCATACCAAAACCTGTGAGGCCATGCAGGTACTATCAGAAACACATGAGATTGTTCCAATAGGATCTTGGAGATCACCCTTGGGAGAAGAACTAGAGGTGGAAAAATGTAAGCAGGTTGGTAAAACCAAGGAACAGCCAAAGCATCCACTATCTCTGCCTGAGGATCCTTGGACCTGGAAAGATATCTGGGAAGTTTCTTGTTCAAATGAGAGGCCATCAGATCTATTTCTGGAAGACCACTGAAAGACTTGCATCTGTTGAGATCACAGTCCAGGAAGGGCGAACAAAAGAGGTCCCTTGAATAATCCGATGATGGTCTAACCACCAAGACAGAGAGAGTTGAATGTTGGGATTTAAGTATATCAACTGTGATATCCGAGTATAATCCCTGCACCATTGATTCAACATGCAAAGCTGCAGAGGTCTCATATGAAAAAGAGCAAAGGGGATCGTGTCCAATGCTGCAGTCCATAAGACCTAAAAACTTCCATGCACATAGCCACTGAAGGGAATGATCGAGACTGAAAGTTTAGACAAGCTAAAGCCAATTTCATTCACCTCTTTTAAAAACAGTCATGGACACTGAATCTATCTGGAAACCTAAAAAGGTGACCTTTGTTTGAGGAATCAAGAAACTCTTTTGTAAATTGATCCTCCAACCATGCCTTTGAAGAAACGACACTAGTTGTGTTCTGCTAAATGAAAAGACTGAGCTAGTATCAAGATATCGTCCAAATAAGGAAACACAGCAATACCCTGCTCTATGATTACAGATAGAAGGGCACCAAGAACCATCGAAAAGATTCTTGGAGCTGTCGCTAAGCCAAATGAAAGAGCGAAAAAACATAATTTATGTAAGAACTTACCTGATAAATTCATTTCTTTCATATTAGCAAGAGTCCATGAGCTAGTGACGTATGGGATATACATTCCTACCAGGAGGGGCAAAGTTTCCCAAACCTTAAAATGCCTATAAATACACCCCTCACCACACCCACAATTCAGTTTAATGAATAGGCAAGAAGTGGGGTGATAAAAAAGTGCGAAAGCATATAAAATAAGGAATTGGAATAATTGTGCTTTATACAAAAAAATCATAACCACCACAAAAAAAGGGTGGGCCTCATGGACTCTTGCTAATATGAAAGAAATGAATTTATCAGGTAAGTTCTTACATAAATTATGTTTTCTTTCATGTAATTAGCAAGAGTCCATGAGCTAGTGACGTATGGGATAATGACTACCCAAGATGTGGATCTTTCCACACAAGAGTCACTAGAGAGGGAGGGATAAAATAAAGACAGCCAATTCCTGCTGAAAATAATCCACACCCAAAATAAAGTTTAATAAAAAACATAAGCAGAAGATTCAGACTGAAACTGCTGCCTGAAATACTTTTCTACCAAAAACTGCTTCAGAAGAAGAAAATACATCAAAATGGTAGAATTTAGTAAAAATATGCAAAGAGGACCAAATTGCAACTTTGCAAATGTGATCAACCGAAGCATCATTCCTAAACGCCCAGGAAGTAGAAACTGACCTGGTAGAATGAGCTGTAATCCTCTGAGGCGGAGTTTTACCCGACTCAACATAGGCAAGATGAATTAAAGATTTCAACCAAGATGCCAAAGAAATGGCAGAAGCTTTCTGGCCTTTTCTAGAACCGGAAAAGAGAACAAATAGACTAGAAGTCTTTCAGAAAGACTTAGTAGCTGCAACATAATATTTCAAAGCTCTAACAACATCCAAAGAATGCAATGATTTCTCCTTAGAATTCTTAGGATTAGGACATAATGAAGGAACCACAATTTCTCTACTAATGTTGTTGGAATTCACAACTTTAGGTAAAAATTCAAAAGAAGTTCGCAACACCACCTCATCCTGATGAAAAATCAGAAAAGGAGACTCACAAGAAAGAGCAGATAAATCAGAAACTCTTCTGGCAGAAGAGATGGCCAAAAGGAACAAAACTTTCCAAGAAAGTAATTTAATGACCAATGAATGCATAGGTTCAAAGGGAGGAGCTTGAAGAGCTCCCAGAACCAAATTCAAACTCCAAGGAGGAGAAATTGACTTAATGACAGGTTTTATACGAACCAAAGCTTGTATAAAACAATAAATATCAGGAAGAATAGCAATCTTTCTGTGAAAAAGAACAGAAAGAGCAGAGATTTGTCCTTTCAAGGAACTTGCAGACAAACCCTTATCTAAACCATCCTGAAGAAACTGTAAAATTCTCGGTATTCTAAAAGAATGCCAAGAAAAAAGATGAGAAAGACACCAAAAAATATAAGTCTTCCAGACTCTATAATATATCTCTCTAGATACAGATTTACGAGCCTGTAACATAGTATTAATCACAGAGTCAGAGAAACCTCTTTGACCAAGAATCAAGCGTTCAATCTCCATACCTTTAAATTTAAGGATTTGAGATCCTGATGGAAAAAAAGGACCTTGCGACAGAAGGTCTGGTCTTAACGGAAGAGTCCACGGCTGGCAAGAGGCCATCCGGACAAGATCCGCATACCAAACCTGTAAGGCCATGCCGGAGCTACCAGCAGAACAAACGAGCATTCCTTCAGAATCTTGGAGATTACTCTTGGAAGAAGAACTAGAGGCGGAAAAATATAGACAGGATGATACTTCCAAGGAAGTGATAATGCATCCACTGCCTCCGCCTAAGGATCCCGGGATCTGGACAGATATCTGGGAAGTTTCTTGATTAGATGAGACGCCATCAGATCTATTTCTGGAAGTTCCCACATTTGAACAACCTGAAAAAATACCTCTGGGTGAAGAAACCATTCGCCCGGATGCAACGTTTGGCGACTTAGATAAACCGCTTCCCAATTGTCTACACCTGGGATATGAACCGCAGAGATTAGACAGGAGCTGGAATCCGCCCAAACCAAAAAAATTTGAGATACTTCTTTCATAGCCAGAGGACTGTGAGTCGCTCCTTGATGATGTATGCCACAGTTGTGACATTGTCTGTCTGAAAACAAATGAACGATTCTCTCTACAGAAGAGGCCAAAACTGAAGAGCTCTGAAAATTGCACGGAGTTCCAAAATATTTATCGGTAATCTCACCTCCTGAGATTCCCAAACTCCTTGTGCCGACAGAGATCCCCACACAGCTCCCCAACCTGTGAGACTTGTATCTGTTGAAATTACAGTCCAGGTTGGAAGCACAAAAGAAGCCCCCTGAATTAAACGATGGTGATCTGTCCACCACGTTAGAGAGTGTCGAACAATCGGTTTTAAAGATATAAATTGAAATATCTTTGTGTAATCCTTGCACCATTGATTCAGCATACAGAGCTGAAGAGTTCGCATGTGAAAAACAAGCAAAGGGGATTGCGTCCAATGCAGCAGTCATAAGACCTAGAATTTCCATGCATAAGGTTACCGAAGGGAATGATTGTGACTGAAGGTTTCGACAAGCTGAAAACAATTTAGACGTCTCTTGTCTGATAAAGACAGAGTCATGGACACTGAATCTATCTGGAAACCCAGAAAGATTACCCTTGACTGAGGAATCAATTAACTTTTTGGTAAATTGATCCTCCAACCATGATCTTGAAGAAACAACACAAGTCGAATCGCATGAGATTCTTTGAATGAGAAGACTGAGCAAATACCAAGATAATCGTCCAAATAAGGAAAAACAAAAACCCTGTTCTCTGAATACAGAAAGAAGGGCACCGAGAATCTTTGAAAAAAATTCTTGGAACTGAGGCTAGGCCAAACAGTAGAGCCACAAAACTGGTAATGCTTGTCTAAAAAGAGAATCTCAAACACTAAAAGTGATCTGAATGAATCGGAATATGCAGATACACATCCTGCAAAACTATTGTAGACATAAAATGCCCTTGCTAAACAAAAGGCAGAATAGTCCTACAGTAACCATCTTGAATGTTGGTATACATAACGATTCAATATTGATAGATCCGGAACTGGTCTAAAGGAATTGACCTTCTTTGGTACAATGAAGAGATAAAATAAAACCCTAGCCCCTGTTCCAGAACTGGAACTGGCATAATTACTCCAGCCAACTCTAGATCTGAAACACATTTCAGAAATGCTGAGCCTTGCTGTGTTAACTGGGACACGGGAAGAAAAAAAAAAATCTCTTAGCAGGAGGCCTTAACTGAAGCCAATTCTGTACCTTTCTGAAACAATGTTCTGAAACCAGAGTTTGAGAACGGAATTGATCCAAACTCCTTTGAATAAAACGTAATCTGCCCCATACCAGCTGAACTGGAAAAAAGGGCCGCACCTTCATGGGTACTTAGGAGCTGACTATAGGTTTCTATAAGGCTTGGATATATTCCAAACTGGAAATAGTTTCCAAACTGAAACCGCTCCTGAGGATGAAGGATCAGGCTTTTGCTCCTTATTATGAGAAAAAGAACGAAAAAATGATTATTACCCTGGAAAGAAAGGGAAAAACAAAGTTAACTTTAGAAGACATATCAGCATTCCAAGTTAAATCCATAAAGCTTTTCTAGCTAAAATAGCTAGAGACATATACCTGACATCAACTCAAATGATATCAAAAGATGGTATCACCAATAAAATTATTAGCATGTTATAGAATAAAAATAATGCTATAAAATTATGATCTGATACTTGTTGCGCTAAAACTTCTAACCAAAAAAATGAAGCTGCAGCAACATCCGGTAAAAATATAGCAGGTCTAAGAAGATTACCTAAACATAAGTAAACTTTTCTTAGAAAGGATTCAAATTTCTTATCTAAAGGATCCTTAAATTTAGTAGTATCTGCCGTAAGAATAGTAGTACATTTTAGCAGGAATAGAGACAGCCCCAAACCTTAGGGATTTTGTCCCAAAAAACTCTAATCTGTCAGATGGCACAGAATATAATTGCTTAAACGTTTAGAAGGAGTAAAAGAATTACCCAAATTATTCCATTCCCTGGAAATTACTTCAGAAAAAGCATCAGGGAGATTAAACACTTCTAGAATAAATACAGGAGATTTAAAAAACCCTATTTAAACGTTTAGATTTAGTATCAAGAGGACCAGAATCCTCCATATCTAAAGCAATTAATACGTCTTTAAATAAAGAACGAATAAATTCCATCTTGAACAAATACAAAGATTTATCAGCATCAACCTCTGAGACAGAAACTTCTGAACCAGAAGAACCATTATCAGTATCAGAACGATGATGTTCATTTAAAAATTCATCTGAAAAAAAGAGAAGTTTTAAAAGACTTTTATGTAAACTAGAAGGAGAAATAACAGACATAGCCTTCTAAATGGATTTAAAAAATAAAATCTCTTATGTTTATCAGGAACACTCTGAAAATTAAATGTTGACGGAACAGCAACAGGTAATATAACAGTACTAAAGGAAATTTTATCTGCATTAATAAGTTTGTCATGACATACAATGCAAACAACAGCTGGAGAAACAGGTACCAAAAATTTATAGCAGATACACTTAGCTTGGTAGCTCCAGCCCCGGGCAGTGATTTTCCTCAAGTAACTTCTGACTCAGTTGCAACGTGGAACATCTTGCAATATGTAATAGAAAAAACAACATATAAAGCAAATTGATCAAAATCCTTAAATGACAGTTTCAGGAATGGGAAAAAAAATGCCAGTGAACAAGCTTCTAGCAACCAGAAGCAATAAATAATGAGACTTAAATAATGTGGAGACAAAAGCGACGCCCATATTTTTTTAGCGCCAAACAAGACGCCCACATTATTTGGCGCCGAAATGCCTTTTGGCGCCAAAAATGACGCCACATCCGGAACGCCGACATTTTTGGCGCAAAATAACGTCAAAAAAATGACGCAACTTCCGGCGACACGTATGACGCCGGAAACGGAAAAGAATTTTTGCGCCAAAAAAATCCGCGCCAAGAATGACGCAATAAAATTAAGCATTTTCAGCCCCCGCGAGCCTAACAGCCCACAGGGAAAAAAGAGTCAAATTTTTGAAGGTAAGAAAAAATGATTAATTCAAATGCATTATCCCAAATATGAAACTGACTGTCTGAAAAATAAGGAAAGTTGAACATTCTGAGTCAAGGCAAATAAATGTTTGAATACATATATTTAGAACTTTATAAACAAAGTGCCCAACCATAGCTTGGAGTGTCACAGAAAATAAGATTTACTTACCCCAGGTCACTCATCTACATGTTTGTAGAAAGCCAAACCAGTACTGAAACGAGAATCAGTAGAGGTAATGGTATATATAAGAGTATATCGTCGATCTGAAAAGGGAGGTAAGAGATGAATCTCTACGACCGATAACAGAGAACCTATGAAATAGACCCCGTAGAAGGAGATCACTGCATTCAAAATAGGCAATACTCTCTTCACATCCCTCTGACATTCACTGCACGCTGAGAGGAAAACCGGGCTCCAACTTGCTGCGGAGCGCATATCAACGTAGAATCTAGCACAAACTTACTTCACCACCTCCATCGGAGGCAAAGTTTGTAAAACTGAATTGTGGGTGTGGTGAGGGGTGTATTTATAGGCATTTTAAGGTTTGGGAAACTTTGCCCCTCCTAGTTGGAATGTATATCCCATACGTCACTAGCTCATGGACTCTTGCTAATTACATGAAAGAAACTTGTAATGCTTGACTAGAAAAGAGAATCTTAGAAACCGATAGTGGTCTGGATGAATTGGAACATGAAGATAAGCATCCTGTAAGTCTATTGTGGACATAAAATGCCCTTGCTGAACAAAAGGCAGAGTAGTCCTTATAGTCACCATTTTGAAAGTTGGGACTCTTACAAAACGATTTAAAAACTTTCAGATCCAGAACTGGTTTGAAAGAATTCTCTTTCTTTGGGACAATGAATAGATTTGAATAAAACCCCAAACCCTGTTCCTGTAGAGGAACCGGAACAATCACCCATGAAAGATCTAGATCTGAAACGCATTTCAGAAAAGCCTGAGCTTTCACAAGATTTGTTGGAATATGAGAAAGAAAGAATCTTCTCACAGGAGGCCTATTCTGAACATTCGATTCCCTTGAGACACAATATTCTGAATCCACTGATTCCGAAAAGAACCTGACCAAATTTCCTGAAACAATTTCAATCTGCCCCCACCAGCAGAACTGGATTGAGGGCTGCACCTTCGTGCAGTCTTGGGGGCTGGATTTGGTCTTTTATAAGGCTTGGTTTTATTCCAATTTGAGGACGGTTTCCAATTGCAACCAGAGGCCTTAGGGGAAGGAGTAGACATTTGTTCCATATTCTGACGAAAGGAACGAAAATGATTAGGAGCCTTAAATTTACCCTTAGATTTTTTATCTTGAGGTAAGAAAACTCCCTTCCCCCACCAATAACAGAGGAAATAATAAAATCTAATTGAGTACCAAATAAATTCTTACCCTGGAAAGATAGAGATAGTAATCTAGAATTAGACACCATGTCAGCATTCCAAGATTTAAGCCATAAAGCTCTTCTGGCTAAAATAGCTAAAGACATAGATTTAACATCAATCTTAATAATGTCAAATAATGTCAAATATAGCATCACAAATTAAATTATTAGCATGTTGAAGCAAAAGAATAATGCTGGACAAATCATGATCTTCTACCTGACGGCTAAACTATCCAACCAAAAAGTTGAAGCAGCAGCCACATCAGCCATTGAAATAGCAGGTCTAAGAATATAGCCAGAATGTAAATATGCCCTTCTAAGATAAGATTCAATCTTCCTATCAAAAGGATACTTAAAAGAAGTACTATATTCCATAGGAATAGTAGTACTTTTGGCAAGAGTGGAAATAGCCCCATCAACCTTAGGAACTTTTTCCCAAAACTCTAAATTAGCCACAGGTAAAGGATACGACTTCTTAAACCTAGAAGAAGGATTGAAAGAAGAACCAGGCTTAGACCATTCCTTAGTAATCATTTTAGAAACAGCATCTGGAACAGGAAAAACCTCAGGAGCAAAAACAGTATTCAAACGTTCACTGGCTTTATTATCAAGAGGATTAGACTCTTCAATACCCAAAGTAACCAGAACTTCCTTCAATAAAGAACAAATATAATCAATCTTAAACAGATAGGAAGATTTGTCAAATTCAGAATCTGATTCAGGATCTTCTGAACCAGAAAAATCCTCATCAGCAGAGGATATTTAAGTATGCTGTCGGTCAATACAAATGTCATCAGATTTATGAGTTTTTAAAGACCTTTTACGTTTATTTGAAGGAGGAATAGCAGACATAGCCTTATCTATAGCTGCAGCAATATAATTATTTACATCTGCAGGAATATCAGGTACTTTAGACGTTGAAGGAACAACAGACGTATTAGTACAAATAGAAACATTATCGGCATGCAAAAGCTTATCATGACAGATTCCACATAATTGGGCTGAAGAAATAATATCAGTTGATTTACAACAGACACACTTAGCTTTGGTAGAACTGTGTTCAGGCAGCATGGTTTCTACAGCAACATCAGAGTCAGGATCAGATTGAGACATCTTGCAAAATGTAAAAAGAAAAAAACAACATTTAAACAAAATATCCAATTTCTTCATATAGCAGTTTCAGGAATGGGAAAAAATGCTTATGCAAAAGTAGGATACAAAAAAATAAGCATCATAGCTCTTAACATGGGGAGAACCAGGAGCAAAAAGGAAAAGGGGTTATATACAAAAAAGATTTCTGGCGCCAAGGATGATGCAAGACGCAAAAAGGAAAAAAATATTTTGGCGCCAAAGTTAACACCAGGAAATGACGCAACTCGCGTCATAACAAGCATGACTCTGTGCCCAAACAATGCACGTCAACAAAGACGCAGGAAATGACAAAACTTACATAACCTTAACTTTCGCGCCAAAAAAATTTCCGCGCCAAGAATGACGCCATAAAAAAATGCATTTTGCGTCCCTGCGAGCCTAGTTTTATAAAAACAAAAAATAATCTTCCCAAATAAAAATTCCATACTGAAACTGATAGTCTGCAGAAAAGGGAAATATACATAGACCTGACTCTTGGCAAATATAAGCAAATACATATATTTAAAACTTAATAACATAAAGCGCCAAACATAGCTAAGAGTGTCTTAAAATAATGATACACACTTACCGGAAGACACCCATCCACATATAGCAGACAGCAAAACGAGTACCGAAAAATATCAGCAGAGGTAATGGTACATGAGTATATCGTCGATCTGAAAAGGGAGGCAAGGAATAAATCCCTACGACCGATTACAGAGAGCCTTTGAAAGGATTTCCCATGGGTGAAACCACTTAATCAACAGGCAATACTCCCTTCACATCCCTCTGACAAACACTGTACTCTGAGAGGAATTGGGCTTCAAAATGCTTAGAAGGGCTTATCATAGAAGAAATCAAGCATGACTTGCTTCACCCACCTCCACAGGGAGGCAAAGTTTGTAAAACTAAGGTATGAGTGTGGTGGGAGGTGTATTTCTAGGCATTTTGAGGTTTGGGAAACTTTTCCCCCTCCTGGTAGGAATGTATATCCCATACGTCACTAGCTCATGGACTCTTGCCACTTACATGAAATAAATATCCTTTCCTGATGATAACTTCAGTATAACACATCCATTTAATCCATTACATTGGAGTGTAAGTGGATCATACCCTCTTGTTTGCCATCTACATATAGTCTTTCATCAAGGCATGCCTCTTCTATCTCTGGAACATTGCCACAATGTATCTGCTCCTCACTAAAGACACAAAATAAAATGTAATCCACTTTATTTATTATCATATCATGACTACTGCAAAACCTAACTGATTCACCAGTCAAAAGACTATGAGGCCAATTTATTAAAGGTCTTGCAGACCTGATCCGACAGTGCGGATCAGGTCCGCAAGACCTCGCTGAATGCGGAGAGCAATACGCTCTCCGTATTCAGCATTGCACCAGCAGGCAGCAACACCGCCCCCTGCAGACTCGCGGCCAATGGGCCGCCAGCAGGGGGTGTCAATCAACCCGATCGGGTTGATTTTCGGCGATGTCTGTCCGCCTGCTCAGAGCAGGCGGACAGGGTTATGGAGCAGTGGTCTTTAGACCGCTGCTTCATAACTGCTGTTTCTGGCGAGTCTGAAGACTCGCCAGAAACACGGCCCTTCAAACTTCGTTCGGAGCTTGATAAATGGGCCTCTATGTCTACTTTAGGCTGATACACTTTAGCCACTGTTCCTCCTCTCCTGCTCCTCTATGCCAGTCTCTAACTCTCACCTACTTGACCAAATAACCACGCACACTTCATTAAACAAATATGTAATGCTTCATGTACTAATCCAATAAAACAAATTAAACACTCTTTGTACCCAAAGTGCTAAAGATCACAGATTCTACAGAGAAATGTTCAGCCTCTCCAGACTTGCAAAGCCCTTGCTGTGTGAAATGTTATAAAAAGGTAGACTGGCCGTTGCTGTAGAGATGAGTGGTGATGTGTCTTCCATAGGAAAGTATAGGGCATTTTGCCTGCACTGCATATGACTACTCTGCTTTGAGCATTCCCCCAGTGGCAGAAAAACCTCACATCCAACAGTGAAGTGTAGTAGAACATCTCTTAGTGAGACTACCTACAAACAGTGATTAGATCCTATTAGAACTTTCACTTGAAATGTTGATTGTGACACGGATACCTTTACAATATAGTGCTGCTGTGACTTTTTATCGTTTGCCTTTCTGTAACATCACATATAAAAGATAAGACAAATTATTACTCACTTGTCCTTCCCAAACTCAAATTTGCCAGGTCCGTTACGCAGCAGGCTGCCATTTATCCACTCAGGTATTGTCCCAGTAACCTGGGTTGGAATAGGCTGTGGAGTTGCTTGCACAGTTTGAAATAGGGAAGCAATGCATTCTAGATTTGTCTGGGATGAAAAGCATAGCTGTTTCTTTTCTTCTGTAAAAAATCTCTTCAATACTGAAACAAAATAGCATTAGCAAGTGACAGATTATTTAATAAATATATGTTTCATGTAAAAAAACACTACTTCTAATATAAAAAATATCCACTGTTTAACAATTTGGTAGCTTAAATGCCCTCTGTGTTACTTCATGAAAATGAAGGTTATCTGTGAATTAATTGTGAAAATATCATAAAACCTCATCTGACAATTGATGATAATACTTTGAGATATAAAATAATCTTTATCATTGTACCTTAAGTTACATATTGTACCAAGTAAATTATATTTGACTATTTCAAGACACGTTTTTTACAATTGGTTTTTTTAATGTGCCTTTTTTAAAAAAAAAAATTTAAAGGAATATTCTAGCTTACAATATACAGCGACTAATTAACATATGAAGGGTTGGTCACTAATGGTAGAATTTTCCATATTACATTATTCTCATACTTATGCTAAAATATAACACCTTAAAATAAAATTAGTTTATAATCAGAATAGTTAGAAATTACACAAGGCATTATTTACTATAAATGAATTTTATTTAACTGTTTAAACAAAAACTGTACAAAACTTGGTACAAAATGCGCTAATTACCCAATGAGAAGTGAACACCTGCTTTTTGGATAACAAATGACTGATTTCTGTTTTCTACTTATTGTTAATGAGGCTGCACAAAAACCTTTGTCATGTCATAAATATGTTTGATAGCAAATCCCCTTAAAGGAAAGACAATCTACTCACAGAAAGAATAGCAGATGCCAAGCTGGCATTCAGCAAAACGGTCCTCTCTGGCTAAATCCCTGGTCTTGAACAGATCTATTACCACCTGCTGCAAGACCTACTTACATATACTAGGGTTCAATTGTTTAATAGTGATATCAAATCCTCCTTTACTGTTAAGTACAGTAACGTATAGTATTTCTAAGAGGCAATGTCTATGCCACTATCAGTTACTGCCCATTGAAATTGTAATTTAATAACTAAATGCACCAATATTTTTATTACAGGCTTATCATATCATGTTCTAACCATGGCAAGAAAGCAAAGAAACAATAATACAATATCTGCCTCTGTAGTTCCATCAGCTAGTACATGCAGTAACTAGAAATGTTATATTCTGGGAAACGCATGGCAATCCAATTAAACTGCATCTATGATTATTTTATTTATATTAAATCCCTCAGGGCTTGGTTACAAGTGGAGCGCTAAATGATCGGGTGCCCTCAAACAGACAAATTTCATGAGACATCTTTATGTGTAAGCAGCATAACTCACGGGACTGGTCATGTCTTTAGGGTGAGGGGACATTTCAAGCTACACAGACAACATTGAGCAAAGGGGGCATTATTAAAAATGAAGCAAATGTCAGTTTGGGAGGTTGCCAGTGTTATATTGTTGGGACTTTTCTTTCTTGCTCTCTTCCATATATTTGATCTGATATTGTGAAGTCTCTTTGTTTTTTTTCTGAAGGTTTGGATATCCTGGGCCTTTGATGGACCTGAAGAATTCTACCAGAAAACATGCAGTACTGGCCCTATGGTATTAAAAAAACATGCAGTATTGGCCCTATGCTATTAAAAAAACATGCATTATTGGCCATATGGTATTAAAAAAACATGCACTATTGGCCCTATGGTATTAAAAAAAACATGCACTATTGGCCCTATGGTATTAAAAAACATGCACTATTGGCCCTATGGTATTAAAAAAACATGCACTATTGGCCATATGGTATTAAAAAAACATGCACTATTGGCCCTATGGTATTAAAAAAACATGCAGTATTGGCCCTATGGCATTAAAAACATGCAGTATTGGCCCTATGGTATTAAAAAAACATGCACTATTGGCCCTATGGTATTAAAAAAACATGCAGTATTGGCCCTATGGTATTAAAAAAACATGCAGTATTGGCCCTATGGTATTAAAAAAACATGCAGTATTGGCCCTATGGTATTAAAAAAACATGCACTATTGGCCCTATGGTATTAAAAAAACATACAGTATTGGCCCTATGGTATTAAAAAAACATGCAGTATTGGCCCTATGGTATTAAAAAAACATGCAGTATTGGCCCTATGGTATTAAAAAACATGCACTATTGGCCCTATAGTATTAAAAAAACGCACTATTGGCCCTATGGTATTAAAAAAACATGCACTATTGGCCCTATGGTATTAAAAAAAACATGCAGTATTGGCCCTATGGTATTAAAAAAACATGCACTATTGGCCCTATGGTATTAAAAAAACATGCACTATTGGCCCTATGGTATTAAAAAAAACATACAGTATTGGCCCTATGGTATTAAAAAAACATGCAGTATTGGCCCTATGGTATTAAAAAAACATGCAGTATTGGCCCTATGGTATTAAAAAACATGCACTATTGGCCCTATGGTATTAAAAAAACATGCACTATTGGCCCTATGGTATTAAAAAAACATGCAGTATTGGCCCTATGGTATTAAAAAACATGCAGTATTTGTCCTATGGTATTAAAAAAACATGCACTATTGGCCATATGGTATTAAAAAAACATGCAGTATTGGCCCTATGGTATTAAAAAAAAACATGCACTATTGGCCCTATGGTATTAAAAAAACATGCACTATTGACCCTATGGTATTAAAAAAACATGCACTATTGGCCCTATGGTATTAAAAAAACATGCAGTATTGGCCCTATGGTATTAAAAAACATGCACTATTGGCCCTATGGTATTAAAAAAACATGCAGTATTGGCCCTATGGTATTAAAAAACATGCAGTATTGGTCCTATGGTATTAAAAAAACATGCACTATTGGCCCTATGGTATTAAAAAAACATGCACTATTGGCCCTATGGTATTAAAAAAAAACATGCACTATTGGCCCTATGGTATTAAAAAAACATGCACTATTGGCCCTATGGTATTAAAAAAACATGCACTATTGGCCCTATGGTATTAAAAAAACATGCAGTATTGGCCCTATGGTATTAAAAAACATGCACTATTGGCCCTATGGTATTAAAAAAACATGCAGTATTGGCCCTATGGTATTAAAAAACATGCAGTATTGGTTCTATGGTATTAAAAAAACATGCACTATTGGCCCTATGGTATTAAAAAAAACATGCACTATTGGCCCTATGGTATTAAAAAAACATGCAGTATTGGCCCTATGGTATTAAAAAAACATGCAGCATTGGCCCTATGGTATTAAAAAAAATATGCAGTATTGGCCATATAGGATTCCAAAACCCTGCGATTTTGGCCATATGGGATTCCAAAACCATGCAGTAGTGGCCATATGGGAGCTGTAAACCATTGCTCAGATGGGACCCCAAAACATGTAATGTTTTCTATACGACAGCCCCAAACCATGCAGCATTAGCCATATAGGATCCCCAAACCATGCAATATTGCCCATATGGTCGGAAACATCAAGTAATGGCCATAGGAGAACCCTAAACCATACAGTATTGACCATATGGAAGCCCTAAACCATGCAATAGTGGCTATATGGGAACTTTAAACCATGTATTATTGGTCAGATGAGACCCTAAAACCATGCAATGTTGGCTATATGACAGCCCCAAACCATGCAGCATTGGCCATATAGGCCATATAGGATCCACAAACCATGCAGTATTTGGCTATGTGTTAGCTATAAACCATGTAGTATTGGCCATATGGCATCCATAAACCATGCAGTATTGGCCATATGGGATCCCTAAACCATGCAGTATTGGCCATATGTCAGACATAAACCTGCAAGCCATGAACTGTTGGCAATATGGGAGCTGTAAGCCATGAACTGTTGGCCATATGGGAGCTATAAGCCATGCACTGTTGGCCATATGGGAGCTGTAAGCGATGCATTGTTGGCCATATGGGAGCTGTAAGCCATGCACTGTTGGTCATATGGGAGCTGTAAGCCATACACTGTTGGCCATATGGGAGCTGTAAGCCATGCACTGTTGGTCATATGGGAGCTGTAAGCCATGCACTGTTGGCCATATGGGAGCTGTAAGCCATGAACTGTTGGCCACATGGGAGCTGTAAGCCATTCACTGTTGGCCATATGGGAACTATAAATCATGCACTGTTGGCCATATGGGAACTGTAAATCATGCACTGTTGGCCTTATGGGAACTATAAATCATGCACTGTTGGCCTTATGGGACCTGTAAATCATGCATTGTTGGCCATATGGGAACTGTAAATTATACACTGTTGGCCATATGGGAACTGTAAATCAAACACTGTTGGCCATATGGGAACTGTAAATCATACACTGTTGGCCATATGGGAACTGTAAGACATGCACTGTTGGCCATATGGGAGCTGTAAGCCATGCACTGTTGGCCATATGGGAGCTGTAAGCCATGCACTGTTGGCCATATGGGAGCTGTAAGCCATGCACTGTTGGCCATATGGGAGCTTTAAGACATGCACAGTTGGCCATATGGGAGCTGCAAGCCATGCACTGTTGGCCATATGTGAACTGTAAATCATGCACTGTTGGCCATATGTGAACTGTAAATCATGCACTGTTGGCCATATGTGAACTTTAAATCATGCACTGTTGGCCATGTGTGAACTGTAAATCATGCACTGTTGGCCTTGTGGTAACTGTAAGACATGCACTATTGGCCATATGGGAACTGTAAATCATGCACTATTGGCCATATGGGAACTGTAAATCATGCATATTGGTTGTATGCTGAAACCCTGGACGCTCAGATCAAGCTCTTTATGCAATGATTGTTTCAGTTTATGGTTCTAGAGTTCAAATATACAAACATTGTGAGTTTTACCCTTTTTCTGGGTGATTGCTGAAGCTGATTTTTTTAGGAGATTGTAAACACACAATTTGTTTACTGCATTGTATTTTGGGCTCAGTTACTCTTAGGTGAATAATGGCATATTTATTAAGGTTATTTTATTTAATAGCTTATCAGTTGCACATTTATATCTGGTTTGTTTCCTTATGGGCTTTCCATTTGTTGCTCCTAGTATGATAAATACTCTAGTCTAGACTCAGCAAAGGCAGACACTAGAGATAAATACACCAATATAATGTGGTTCTAATATGATGCAAATCAGACTTATTCTTATCCTCTGTCATGTAGAATGTCAGTCTGATTACATCTGAGCTTATGGAGCCTTCAGAAGGGTATAAGAAATGTAAATTGTCTAGTAACATTGGCATCACCTTTCATATCCTTATAATGTGGTAAAAACAAAATCACAGCATAGGTTGTACTGTGTAATTATTTATTGTCACAATGTATCATAACAAGGGTAAGTAATGCACCAGCTTTAAGATACTAGTGGGTAAGGGGTTACAGACGTTGGTCAGGTTGTGCTTGTATGCAGCATATGGGAAGATGAAGGGTTAAACTAGTGTTGTTAAACATGAACTGTTATAAAATATATGCATACAAAATAATAAATATGTTATTGAGAAGCATTTAAACTGTAATTTTGTTAGTAAAATGTGCTTTTTTATGCAAATACAGAGACAAACCCCTTGAAAGGAACATGTATAATTTATTTATTTTAATGTGGTCAATTAGGGGTACCTGTACTTATCACAGTGTAGCGTGTTGTAGGGTCACACCTGCATGTCTGAATGCAGTGGGGAGAAAAAACACAATTTTCACATTTTATGGAGAATTACATTTTGAATCCAATGTCCCTGTGACACCTCTTTTGTTAAACTGTGATGGTAAACTAATGCATATTCTGCCAATAGCTGCAAATTTACTGTAATTCCATTAAAATGTTCCCAATTTTATAACATTTTACAGCAAGTGTTTATTAGAAAGGTTGTCCCTAATAAGCACATATAAATCTTCTTTCTAATCAGACATTCAAAAAGGACAGATTTTATCATTAATACTTTCCTTTACTACTACATACAACTATTTGAGGATGAGCACTAAATTAGTTTACAGACTTTGTTTACAGTTTCTTGGCACTTAATTAAATTAGATGTTTTCCACAAAGTAAAACAAATGATTCTTCTAATGTAGTTTATGATCACGGCATATCATTCAGTTCTTGCAGGATAGGAAAATAATCTCAAGAGAACATTACCTACTACAGTACAACTGCATATTGCCCTGGGACATGAAGCAACAGAAACAAACTGTACACAGGTTGAAAGATAAATATGCCAACATAGTGTCCTTTTCTATTTCACTACACAATTTAAAAATAATGAAAATCCATAAAGAAAGCCTGAAAACTACTGCTGTGTATCTTATGGAGAATCACTGTGTGTGCTCTATGGAGAGACACAGGGCTGAATCACAATACAAAAGTGGACACAATGCTGTAGTGGCTCAGTTTGTACGACTGTGATGCAATGGAAGTGCACATTTTGATTGACAGCGGCAGCGTATTATGAGAATGTGCGCAGAATGTAGCGTGTCCTTCCAACTGCATTGCTTAGCACACTCTAGTGACCTATTTATAACTGTCATTAATTGGCCACAGCGGAAAAGGTAACCTAAGTTACAACATGGCAGCTCCCATTGTTTTATAGACACTAAAACTTTACACTTATTTTGTCACTATTTAAACAACCAATGAAACTTTAAAAAATCCATCTAAGACTAATCTTTTCTCTCAAGGCATCACGTCTGGTTAATTTAAAAAATATCCCCAATTTCCCACAAAAAACATAATTTATGTAAGAACTTACCTGATAAATTAATTTCTTTCATATTGGCAAGAGTCCATGAGCTAGTGACGTATGGGATATACAATCCTACCAGGAGGGGCAAAGTTTCCCAAACCTCAAAATGCCTAAAAAAAAAAAATCTCACCACACCCACAATTCAGTTTAACAAATAGCCAAGTAGTAAGGTGATAAAATAAGGAGTAAAAAAGCATACAAAAAGAGGAACTGGAAATATAATTGTGCTTTTATAAAAAAAACATAACCACCATAAAAAGGGTGGGCCTCATGGACTCTTGCCAATATGAAAGAAATGAATTTATCAGGTAAGTTCTTACATAAATTATGTTTTCTTTCATGTAATTGGCAAGAGTCCATGAGCTAGTGACGTATGGGATAAAAATACCCAAGGTGTGGAAGACCCCAGAAGAGTCACTAGAGAGGGATCAATAAAATAAAAAACAGCTATTTCCACTGAAAAAAATAAATCCACAAAAAAAATAAGTCTCTCTCATAAATTTCACATACATTTAAAGGAAAAAAACTCAAATCATAAGCAGAAGAATCAAACTGAGACAGCTGCCTGAAGAACTTTTCTACCAAAGACTGCTTCAGAAGAAGCAACTACATCAAAATGGTAAAATTTAGTAAATGAATGCAAAGAAGACAAAGTTGCTGCTTTGCAAATCTGATCAACCGAAGCTTCATTCTAAAAGACCAAGAAGTGGCAACTGATCTAGTAGAATGATCTGTAATTCTCTGAGGCGGAGACTGCCCCGCCTCCAAATAAGCCTTGTGAATCAAAAGCTTTAACCAAGATGCCAAAGAAATGGCAGAGGTTTTCTGACCTTTCCTAGGACCAGAAAAAAACAACAAATAGACTAGAAGTCTTCATGAAATCTTTAGTAGCTTCAACATAATATTTCAAAGCTCTTACAACATCCAAAGAATGTAAAGATCTTTCAAGAGTATTCTTAGGATTAGGACACAAGAAAGGAACAACAATTTCCCTACTAATGTTGTTAGAATTCACAACCTTAGGAAGAAATTTAAATGAAGTCTGTAAAACAGCCTTATCCTGATGGAAAATCAGAAAAGGAGAATCATAAGAGAGAGCAGACAATTCAGAAACTCTTCTAGCTGAAGAGATAGCCAAAAGAAACAACACTTTCCAAGAAAGTAGTTTAATATCCAGAGAATGCATAGGCTCAAACGGAGGAGCCTGCAAAGCTTTTAAAACCAAATTAAGACTCCAAGGAGGAGAGATTGATTTAATAACAGGCTTGATACGAATCAAAGCCTGAACAACACAGTGAATGTCAGGAAGATTAGCAATCTTTCTATGAAATAAAACAGAAAGAACAGAGATTTGTCCCTTCAAAGTACTTGCATCAAACCTTTTTCCAAACCATTCTGAAGAAACTGTAAAACTCTAGGAATTCTAAAAGAATGCCAGGAGAATTTATGAGAAGAACACCATGAAATATAGGTTTTCCAAACCCGATAATAAATCTTCCTAGAAACAGACTTACGAGCCTGTAGCATAGTATTAATCGCTGAGTCAGAGAAACCTCTACGACTGAGCACTAAGCTTTCAATTGCCATACCTTCAAATTTAACGATTTGAGATCCTGATGGAAAAATGGCCCTTGAGACAGAAGGTCTGGCCTTAAAGGAAGTAGCCAAGATTGGCAACTGGACATCCGAACAAGATCTGCATACCAAAACCTCTGAGGCCATGCTGGTGCTATCAGAAACACATGCGATTGTTCCATTATTATCTTGGAGATCACCCTTGGAAGAAGAACCAGAGGCAGAAAAATGTAAGCAGGTTGGTAAAACCAAGGAACTGCTAACGTATCCACCATCTCCGCCTGAGGATCCCTGGACCTGGAAAGGTACCTGGGAAGCTTCTTGTTTAGATGGGAAGCCATCAGATCTATTTCAGGAAGACCTCCCATCTGTACAATCTGATAAAATACATCTGGGTGGAGAGACCACTTCTCTGTATGTAAAGACTGACGACTGAGATAATCTGCTTCCCAATTGTCTACACCTGGGATATGTATCGCAGAAATTAGACAGGAGTTGGATTCCACCCAAAAAAGTCTCAGAGATACTTCTTTCATCGCTAAAGGACTGCGAGTCCCACCCTCATGATTGACATATGCTACAGTTGTGATATTGTCTGTCTGAAAATGAATGAATGATTCTCTCTTTAATAGAGGCCAAGCCTAAGGAGCCCTGAAAATAACACAGAGTTCTAAAATATTGATTGGTAACCTCGCCTCTTAAGGATTCCAAACTCCTTGTGCAGTCAGAGACCCCCAAACAGCTCCCCAACCTGTGAGACTTGCATCTGTTGAAATCACAGTCCAGGAAGGACGAACAAAAGAGGCCCCTTGAATAATCTGACGATGTTCTAACCACCAAGTCAGAGAGAGTTAAGTGTCTATTAAAGACAGAGTCATGGACACTGAATCTATCTGGAAACCTAAAAAGGTGACCCTTGTCTGAAGAATCAAGAAACTCTTTGGTAAATTGATCCTCCAAACATGTCTTTGAAGAAACAACACAAGTTGATTTGTGTGAGATTTTGCTAAATGAAAAGATTGAGCCAATACCAAGATATCGTCCAAATAAGGAAATACCGCAATAGCCTGCTCTATGATTACAGATAGAAGGGCACCTAGAACCTTCAAAAAGATTATTGGAGCTGTCACTAGGCCAAATGGAGGAGCGACAAATTGGTAATGCTTGTCTAGAAAAGAGAATCTCAGAAACCAATAGTGGTCTGGATGAATCGGAATGTGAAGATATGCATCCTGTAAGTCTATTGAGGACATGTAATGACCTTGCTGAACAAAAGGCAGAATAGTCGTTATAGTCACCATCTTGAAAGTTGGGACCCTTACAAATTGATTCAAAAACTTCAGATCCAGAACTGGTCTGAATAAATTTTACTTCTTCGGGACAATGAACAGATTTGAATAAAAACCCAGACCCTGCTTCAGAAGTGGAACTGGTACAATTACCCCTGAAAGTTCCAGATCTGAAACACACCTTAGAAAGGCCTGAGCTTTCACAGAATTTGATGGAACGTGTGAGAGAAAAAATCTCCTCACAGGAGGTCTTGTTCTGGAACCTATTTGATACCCCTGAGAATTAAACAATATTCTGAAACCAAGTATTCTGAACAGAACCTGCCCAAATGTCTTGAAATAATTTTAATCTGCCCCTCACCAGAAGAACTAGATTAAGGGCCACACCTTCATGCAGTCTTGGGGGCTGACTTTGGCTTCTTATAAGGCTTGGATTTATTCCAACTCGAAGATGGCTTCCAATTGGAGCCAGACGGGGGTAGTTATCAAGCCGTCAACCTCAAATACGCTGGAATTCCGCAGCGTATTTGTGGCGAGGCTGATTCGCCTTAGTTATCAAAGGCTAGAGACTGGCAAAAGTAGAATTTAGAAGCTTCGATCCGCCGGACTCAGTCCGACACAGATCGATTCTTACGTCACTCCAGATGTTCCGCACACAAGTGCGGCACAATCTGACTACTTTTGCTAGTTATCAAAAAACTAGCAGGTACGCTCGGCACTTTTCCCGCCCAGCGTACCTGGTTTTCAATCCGCCGCCCTGAAGGCGGCGGATCCCATAGGAATCAATGGGAGTCTGACCATAGCGAAAGTACAAGTTCGCTGCTGCCAGACATCCCATTGATTTCTATGGGAGATGTCTACACCTAACACCCTAACATGTACCCCGAGTCTAAACACCGCTAAGCTGTCCCCCCTACACCGCCGCAACTAAATAAAGTTATTACCCCCTAAACCGCCGCTCCTGGAGCCCACCGCAAGCTACTCTATACATATTAACCCCTAAACCGCCGCTCCCTGACCCCGCCGCAACTATAATATATGTATTAACCCCTAAACCGCCGCTCCCAGACCCCGCGGCCATCTACATTATACCTATTAACCCCTATCCTGCCCCCCCTATACCGCCGCCCTCTATAATAAAGTTATTAACCCCTATCCTGCTGATCCCGCACCTCGCCGCAACTAAATAAATAGTTTAACCCCTAAACCGCCGCTCCAGGACCCCGCCACAACCTATATTAAACTTATTAACTCCTAATCTGCCCCCCCTACACCTATAATACATTTATTAACCCCTATCCTGCCCCCCCTACACCACCGCCACTATAATAAAATGATTAACCCCTAAACCTAAGTCTAACACTAACCCTAAAACCCCCTAACTTAAATATTAATTAAATAAATCTAAATAATATTTCTATTATTAACTAAATTAATCCTATTTAAAACTAAATACTTACCTTTAAAATAAACCCTAATATAGCTACAATATAAATAATAATTATATTGTAGCTATCTTAGGATTTATTTTTATTTTACAGGTAACTTTCAATTTATTTTAACTAGGTACAATAGTTATTAAATAGTTATTAACTATTTAATAACTACCTAGCTAAAAGAAATACAAAATTACCTGTAAAATAAATCCTAACCTAAGTTACAATTAAAACTAACACTACACTATCATTATATAAATTAACTACAAATAACTACAATTAAATACAATTACATAAACTAACTAAAGTACAAAAAATTAAAAAAAGCTAAGTTACAAAAAATAAAAAAAAAATTTAAGCTAATTACACCTAATCTAAGCCCCCTAATAAAATAACAAAGCCCCCCAAAATAAAAAAAATGCCCTACCCTATTCTAAATTAAAAAAGTTCAAAGCTCTTTTACCTTACCAGCCCTTAAAAGGGCCTTTTGCGGGGCATGCCCCAAAGAAAACTGCTCTTTTGCCTGTAAAAGAAAAATACAACCCCCCCCCAACATTAAAACCCACCACCCACATACCCCTAATCTAACCCAAACCCCCCTTAAATAAACCTAACACTACCCCCCTGAAGATCATCCTACCTTGAGTTGTCTTCAGCCAGCCGACCCACCGATGGAACCGAAGAGGAGATCCGGAGCGGCAGAAGTGATCCTCCAAGGGGCGCTGAAGAAGTCTTCCATCAGATGAAGTGATCTTCCAGGCGGCGCTGAAGAAGTCTTCCATCCGGGCGATGTCATCTTCCAAGCGGCGCTGAAGAAGTCTTCCATCCGGGCGATGTCATCTTCCAAGCAGGGTCTTCAATCTTCTTTCTTCAGCATCCATCTTCATCCCGCCGACGCGGAACATCCTTCTTTCCCGACGGACTACCGACGAATGAAGGCTCCTTTAAGGGACGTCATCCAAGATGGCGTCCCTACAATTCCGATTGGCTGATAGGATTCTATCAGCCAATCGGAATTAAGGTAGGAAAAATCTGATTGGCTGATAGGAATCAGCCAATCAGATGAGCTCGCATTCTATTGGCTGATCGGAACAGCCAATAGAATGCGAGTTCAATCTGATTGGCTGATTGGATCAGCCAATCAGATTTTTCCTACCTTAATTCCGATTGGCTGATAGAATCCTATCAGCCAATCGGAATTGTAGGGACGCCATCTTGGATGACGTCCCTTAAAGGAGCCTTCATTCGTCGGTAGTCCGTCGGGAAAGAAGGATGTTCCGCGTCGGCGGGATGAAGATGGATGCTGAAGAAAGAAGATTGAAGACCCCGCTTGGAAGATGACATCGCCCGGATGGAAGACTTCTTCAGCGCCGCTTGGAAGATGACATCGCCCGGATGGAAGACTTCTTCAGCGCCGCCTGGAGGATCACTTCATCGGATGGAAGACTTCTTCAGCGCCGCCTGGAGGATCACTTCATCGGATGGAAGACTTCTTCAGCGCCCCTTGGAGGATCACTTCTGCCGCTCCGGATCTCCTCTTCGGTTCCATCGGTGGGTCGGCTGGCTGAAGACAACTCAAGGTAGGATGATCTTCAGGGGGGTAGTGTTAGGTTTATTTAAGGGGGGTTTGGGTTAGATTAGGGGTATGTGGGTGGTGGGTTTTAATGTTGGGGGGGGGTTGTATTTTTCTTTTACAGGCAAAAGAGCAGTTTTCTTTGGGGCATGCCCCGCAAAAGGCCCTTTTAAGGGCTGGTAAGGTAAAAGAGCTTTGAACTTTTTTAATTTAGAATAGGGTAGGGCATTTTTTTATTTTGGGGGGCTTTGTTATTTTATTAGGGGGCTTAGATTAGATGTAATTAGCTTAAAATTGTTGTAATTTTTTTTAATGCTTGTAACTTTTTTTTTTTATTTTTTGTAACAGCTTTTTTTATTTTTTGTACTTTAGTTAGTTTATGTAATTGTATTTAATTGTAATTATTTGTAGTTAATTTATTTAATTTATTTAATGATAGTGTAGTGTTAGTTTTAATTGTAACTTAGGTTAAGATTTATTTTACAGGTAATTTTGTATTTCTTTTAGCTAGGGAGTTATTAAATAGTTCATAACTATTTAATAACTATTCTAACTAGCTAAAATAAATACAAAGTTGCCTGTAAAATAAATATAAATCCTAAAATAGCTACAATATAATTATTATCTATATTGTAGCTATCTTAGGGTTTATTTTACAGGTAAGTATTTAGTTTTAAATAGGAATAATTTATTAAAGTATAGTATAGTGTTAGGTGTAATTGTAACTTAGGTTAGTTTTTATTTTACAGGTAAATTTCTCTTTATTTTAGCTAGGTAAGCTATTAAATAGTTAATAACTATTTAATAGCTATTGTACCTAGTTAAAATAAATTGAAAGTTACCTGTAAAATAAAAATAAATCCTAAGATAGCTACAATATAATTATTATTTATATTGTAGCTATATTAGGGTTTATTTTAAAGGTAAGTATTTAGTTTTAAATAGGATTAATTTAGTTAATTATAGAAATATTATTTAGATTTATTTAATTAATATTTAAGTTAGGGGGGTGTTAGGGTTAGTGTTAGACTTAGGTTTAGGGGTTAATAATTTTATTACAGTGGCGGCGGTGTAGTGGGGGGCAGGATAGGGGTTAATAAATGTATTATAGGTGGCGACGGTGTAGGGGGGCAGATTAGGGGTTAATACGTTTAATATAGGTTGCGGTGGGGTGCGGGAGCGGCGGTTTAGGGGTTAAACTATTTATTTAGTTGCGGAGAGGTATGGGATCAGCAGGATAGGGGTTAATAACTTTATTATAGGTGGCGGCAGTATGGGGGGGTAGGATAGGGGTTACTAGGTATAATGTAGGTGGCGGCGGTGTCCAGGAGCGGCGGTTTAGGGGTTAATACATTTATAAAGTTGCGGCGGGGTATAGGAGCGCCGGATTAGGGGGTACTAACTTTATGTAGTTGCGGGGGGCTCCGGGGGCACCGGTATAAGGGGTAGAACAGTGTAGTTTAGTGTGGGTGTTTAGTGACAGGCTAGCAATAAAGCTGTCAAAAAGCCGAAGAGCAGCGAGATCGGATGAGTGATAACTCTCACAGTCCGCTGCTCATCGCCCCGTACTTGGTGGGCGGCTTTTTGACAGTTTTTTTTGATAACTTAGGCGAAATTTTGCAGGTCCGCGGCGGCGAAGGTAGGCGAGCTTAGGCGGGCGTATTGAACCGGCGAAGGCAGGAAAAGTAGACACGTTTATAACTACCCCCCAGAGTCCTTAGAGGAAGGAGTGTTTTTTTGTTCTCTATTCTGTCAAAAGGAACAAAACTGATTAGAAGCTTTAGATTTACCCTTAGCCTTTTATTTTTGGGCAAAAAAAACTCCCTTTCCTCCAGTTATAGTGGAAATAATAGAATCCAATTGGGAATCAAATAAATTATTACCCTGGAATGATAAAGATAGTAACCTAGATTTAGATACCATGTCAGCATTCCATGATTTGAGCCATAAAGCTCTTCTAGCTAAAATAGCCAAAGACATAGATTTAACATCAATCTTGATGATATCAAATATAGCATCACAGATAAAATGATTAGCATGTTGAAGCAAACGAATAATGCTATGCAAATCAGAATCTTTTTCCCGTTGTGATAAGCTATCCAACCAAAAAGTTGATGCAGCCACAACATCAGCCATAGAAATGTCAGGTCTGAGAATATATCCTTAGATAAGATTCAATTTTCCTATCTAAAGGATCCTTAATAGAAGAACTCTCTTCCATAGGAATAGTAGTACGTTTAGCAAGAGTAGAAATAGCCTCATCAACCTTAGGGACTTTTCCCCAAAACTCTAATTTAGCCACTGGCAAAGGAAACCTTGAAGAAGGAACAAAAGTACCAAGTTTAGACCATTCCTTAGCAATCACATCAGAAATAGCATCAGGAACAGGAAAACCTCAGGAGTAGACACGGGAGGTTTATAGACAGCATTTAAATGTTTACTGGATTTATTAACAAGAGGACCAGACTCCTCAATATCCAAAGTTATCAACACTTCTTTTAACAAGAAACGAATATACTCAATCTTAAAAATATAAGATGATTTATCAGTGTAAATGTCTGAAGTAGGATCTTCTGAATCAGAGAGAACCTCATCAGAGGAGGATATATCAGTATGTTGTCGGTCAAATTTCATCAGTAGTATGAGAAGTTTTAAAAGACCTTTTACGTTTATTTGAAGGCAGTATTGCAGCCATAGCCTTCTGTATCACATCAGCAATATAATTTTTCATATCAACAGGGATATCATGTACTTTAGATGTTGAAGGAACAACAGATACTGTACTAGCACTAATAGAAACCTTTTCTGCATGCAAAAGCTTATCATGACAACTGTTACATACTACAGCTGGAGATATATATAATCTCTACTAGCTTACAACAGATACACTTAGCTTTGGTAGAACTGTGCTCAGGCAGCATGGTTCCTACAGCAGCTTCTGATACAGGATCAGATTGGGACATCTTGTAAAATGTAAAAGAAAAAATAACATTTAAACAAAAAATATCTTATTTCCACATATAGCAGTTTCAGGAATGGGAAAAAATGCAAATGCTAAAATTGACAAAAAAGCAAATAGCATAGCCCTCTGAGCAAAAAGAAGGCAATGAACATACAGGAAGTGAGGTAAAATAAACTACATTTTTTGGTGCCAAGTATGACGCACAACGCAAAAGGAAGCTGACATTTGTTTGCCGCCAACAAACATCTGGAAATATTCATATACAGTACATATATATATATATATATATATATTCATATACAGTACATATATATATATATTCATATACAGTACATATATATATATATATATATTCATATACAGTACATATATATATATATTCATATACAGTACATATATATATATATATATATATATATATATTCATATACAGTACATATATATATATTCATATACAGTACATATATATATATATATATATATTCATATACAGTACATATATATATATTCATATACAGTACATATATATATATTCATATACAGTACATATATATATATTCATATACAGTACATATATATATATATATTCATATACAGTACATGTATATTTATATTCATATACAGTACAGATATATTTATATTCATATACAGTACATATATATATATTCATATACAGTACATATATATATATATATATTCATATACAGTACATATATATATATTCATATACAGTACATGTATATTTATATTCATATACAGTACATGTATATTTATATTCATATACAGTACATATATATATATATATATATATATATATTCATATACAGTACATATATATTTATATTCATATACAGTACATATATATTTATATTCATATACAGTACATATATATTTATATTCATATACAGTACATATATATTTATATTCATATACAGTACATATATATATATTCATATACAGTACATGTATATATATATATTCATATACAGTACATATATATATATATTCATATACAGTACATGTATATATATATATTCATATACAGTACATGTATATATATTCATATACAGTACATGTATATATATTCATATACAGTACATGTATATATATATTCATATACAGTACATGTATATTTATATTCAAATATATGTGTACTGTATATGAATATAAATATACATCTACTGTATATGAATATAAATATATATGTACTGTATATGAATATAAATATATCTGTACTGTATATATATGTACTGTATATGAATATAAATATATCTGTACTGTATATGAATATAAATATATCTGTACTGTATATGAATATAAATATACATCTACTGTATATGAATATAAATATATATGTACTGTATATGAATATAAATATACATGTACTGTATATGAATATAAATATACATGTACTGTATATGAATATAAATATACATGTACTCTATATGAATATAAATATACATGTACTGTATATGAATATAAATATACATGTACTGTATATGAATATAAATATACATGTACTGTATATGAATATAAATATATATTTATATTCATATACAGTGCATATATATTCATATACAGTAGATGTATATTTATATTCATATACAGTACATATATATTTATATTCATATACAGTAGATGTATATTTATATTCATATACAGTACATATATATTTATATTCATATACAGTAGATGTATATTTATATTCATATACAGTAGATGTATATTTATATTCATATACAGTAGATGTATATTTATATTCATATACAGTAGATGTATATTTATATTCATATACAGTACAGATATATTTATATTCATATACAGTACATATATATACAGTACAGATATATTTATATTCATATACAGTACATATATATTTATATTCATATACAGTAGATGTATATTTATATTCATATACAGTACATATATATTTATATTCATATACAGTACACATATATTTATATTCATATACAGTACATATATATATACAGTACACATATATTTATATTCATATACAGTACATATATATTTATATTCATATACAGTACACATATATTTATATTCATATACAGTACATATATATTTATATTCATATACAGTACATATATATTTAAAATTTGTTGCCATTGCTGCGCAAATTACCTCCTTCGTTGCGTTCTGTGTCGTGTCTAACGGAATGAGAACGAGGCTCCTTTTGGAGTCTATGGAAGCACGCTCTCGTGAGTGCAATGCAAACGTGAGGTCGCGATTACATTGTGCTTAACTTGTAATACATTTGGGTGCGCTGGTATTATTGAGTGTAGAGCAAATATTGCGTTCACGTAAGCACAATTTTGCACTCCACGCTTAATCCGGCCCTTTGTGTTTAATGTTCCTTTAAAGGGACAGTCCGGTCAAAATTTAAATGCACACAGATGAATTACATATTTGAATAGAAATATATTTACAATATAAATGTATTAGCAAAAATGCTTATAGTAAAAGTTATCGCGGTTTTAGTGTTAGCATTTGTCTCGTGCATGTGAAGCATAGCTAGATATTCTCAGTGCACCAAAATGTTACATATTGCAGCTGCTCAGTGCACCAGTGGGGCCTGTACCATGTCAGCGATGAACAAATTGAGTCATTACCAGATGGTGCAAGCACATTAGGCTCTCTAAGCAAGTGCTGTGTGTAAAATGCTGGTGCACGGTGCATACTTAAAGGGCCACTAAACCCTAAATTTTTCTTTCATGATTCAGATAGAGAATACAATTTTAAACAACATTCCAATTTACTTCTATTATCTAATTTGCTGCAATCTTTAGATATCCTTTGTTAAAGAAATAGCAATGCACATTGGTGAGCCAATCACATGAGGCATCTATGTGCAGCCACCAATCAGAAGCTACTGAGCCTATCTAGATATGCTTTTCAGGAAAGAATATCAAGAGAATGAAGCAAATTAGATAATAGAAGTAAATTAGAAAGTTGTTTAATATGGTATTCTCTATCTGAATCATGAAAGAAAAAAATTGGGTTTAATGTCCCTTTAAGTACACTTTTGAAACAGCTATAGCTTGTATTAGAAGCATTTTTGCTAATGCCTGTATATTACATTAATGCTTCTATGCAAAACTGAAATGCATCCATAACAATTCTAATTTTGGCTGGAATGTCCCTTTAAGTACCGCTGCACAAAACCATTCAATATAAAAGGAAGTGTGGTCAGTAGTGAGGGAGAATATTAAACAAATGACTTGTTATCTACAGGAGGAGCATTAATAACAGCAATCTGTACAAAAGCTTATCAAATGATGGAGCTACAAAAATCTGCATAGATTTAAAGGGACATTCCAGCCAAAATTTAAATCCACATAGATGCCTTTCACTTTTTAATAGAAGCATGTTTGTAATATACAGGTATTAGCTAAAGTGCTTCTAATAAAAGCTATAGCTGTTTAAATGTGTATTTAAGTATGCTCCGTGCACCAGCATTGTAAGCAAAGCACTTGTTAAGAGAGCCTCACGTGCTTGTACCATCTGGTAATGACTCAATTTGTTATTAGCTGACAGGATACAAGCCCCACTTGTGTTCTGAGCAGCTGCCGTGTTTAAAATGCTGGTGCACATAGAATATCTAGTTATGCTTCACATGCACGTGCAGAGACAATATCTAGTTATGCCTCACATGCACGTGCAGAGACAATATCTAGTTATGCCTCACATGCACGTGCAGAGACAATATCTAGTTATGCCTCACATGCACGTGCAGAGACAATATCTAGTTATGCCTCACATGCATGTGCAGAGACAATATCTAGTTATGCCTCACATGCACGTGCAGAGACAATATCTAGTTATGCCTCACATGCACGTGCAGAGACAATATCTAGTTATGCCTCACATGCACGTGCAGAGACAATATCTAGTTATGCCTCACATGCAAGTGCAGAGACAATATCTAGTTATGCCTCACATGCACGTGCAGAGACAATATCTAGTTATGCCTCACATGCACGTGCAGAGACAAATGCTAACACTAAAGCAGTGATAACCTTTACTAGAAGCATTTTTGCCAATACATTTATATTGTAAATATGTTCCTATTCAAAGATGTAAATCATTTATGTGCATTTAAATTTTGACCGGAATGTCCCTTTAAGTGGTGCATTTTTGTAGAACAATCATAAGATAAATGTATCTACAAGTCTGTGATTGGCCTGGGAACCAAATGAAACCTTAAAGGGACATGAAACCTAACATTTTTCTTTCATGATTCAGATAGAGAATATAATTTTAAACAACATTCCAATTTACTTCTTATATTTAATTTTCTTCATTCTTCAGATATCTTTTATTAAAGAAATAGCAAAGCACATGGGTGAGTCAATCACATTGAGGCATCTGTGCAACCACCAATCAGGTGCTACTGAGCCTATTTATATATGCTTTCAACAAAGGATATCAAGAGAATAAAGCAAATTAGAAAATAGATGTAAAGTGGAAAATTGCATACTGCTTCTAAATCATGAAAGAAAGAAAAATTGTGTTTCATGTCCCTTTAAGGTTGAGAAACTCTGATGTAGTCTAACAGCTACAGAACAACAAAAGCTGCAGAGGTCCTAATCTTTCACTTGGCTGAATGAACATTGAAACTGACAAGCGTAATTCTTGCCTGGGGAAGAGATATCTGTGCAAATACTTTAGCTGCCCGTCAGTATAACTCTGTGCAAATACTTTAGCTGACTGTCAGTATAACTCTGTGCAAATACTTTAGCTGACTGTCAGTATAACTCTGTGCAAATACTTTAGCTGACTGTCAGTATAACTCTGTGCAAATACTTTAGCTGACTGTCAGTATAACTCTGTGCAAATACTTTAGCTGACTGTCAGTATATCTCTGTACAAATACTTTAGCTGACTGTCAGTATATCTCTGTACAAATACTTTAGCTGACTGTCAGTATAACTCTGTGCAAATACTTTAGCTGCCTGTCAGTATAACTCTGTGCAAATACTTTAGCTGACTGTCAGTATAACTCTGTGCAAATACTTTAGCTGACTGTCAGTATAACTCTGTGCAAATACTTTAGCTGACTGTCAGTATATCTCTGTACAAATACTTTAGCTGACTGTCAGTATATCTCTGTACAAATACTTTAGCTGACTGTCAGTATATCTCTGTACAAATACTTTAGCTGACTGTCAGTATATCTCTGTACAAATACTTTAGCTGACTGTCAGTATATCTCTGTACAAATACTTTAGCTGACTGTCAGTATAACTCTGTACAAATACTTTAGCTGACTGTCAGTATAACTCTGTACAAATACTTTAGCTGACTGTCAGTATAACTCTGTGCAAATACTTTAGCTTACTGTCAGTATATCTCTGTACAAATACTTTAGCTGACTGTCAGTATATCTCTGTACAAATACTTTAGCTGTCTGTCAGTATATCTCTGTACAAATACTTTAGCTGTCTGTCAGTATAACTCTGTACAAATACTTTAGCTGACTGTCAGTATATCTCTGTACAAATACTTTAGCTGTCTGTCAGTATAACTCTGTACAAATACTTTAGCTGTCTGTCAGTATATCTCTGTACAAATACTTTAGCTGACTGTCAGTATATCTCTGTACAAATACTTTAGCTGACTGTCAGTATATCTCTGTACAAATACTTTAGCTGTCTGTCAGTATAACTCTGTACAAATACTTTAGCTGACTGTCAGTATAACTCTGTGCAAATACTTTAGCTGACTGTCAGTATAACTGTGTGCAAATACTTTAGCTGACTGTCACTATAACTGTGTGCAAATACTTTAGCTGACTGTCACTATAACTGTGTGCAAATACTTTAGCTGACTGTCAGTATATCTCTGTACAAATACTTTAGCTGTCTGTCAGTATAACTCTGTACAAATACTTTAGCTGCCTGTCAGTATAACTCTGTACAAATACTTTAGCTGCCTGTCAGTATATCTCTGTACAAATACTTTAGCTGACTGTCAGTATAACTCTGTACAAATACTTTAGCTGACTGTCAGTATAACTCTGTGCAAATACTTTAGCTTACTGTCAGTATATCTCTGTACAAATACTTTAGCTGACTGTCAGTATATCTCTGTACAAATACTTTAGCTGACTGTCAGTATATCTCTGTACAAATACTTTAGCTGTCTGTCAGTATATCTCTGTACAAATACTTTAGCTGTCTGTCAGTATAACTCTGTACAAATACTTTAGCTGACTGTCAGTATATCTCTGTACAAATACTTTAGCTGTCTGTCAGTATAACTCTGTACAAATACTTTAGCTGACTGTCAGTATATCTCTGTACAAATACTTTAGCTGTCTGTCAGTATAACTCTGTACAAATACTTTAGCTGTCTGTCAGTATAACTCTGTACAAATACTTTAGCTGTCTGTCAGTATATCTCTGTACAAATACTTTAGCTGACTGTCAGTATATCTCTGTACAAATACTTTAGCTGACTGTCAGTATATCTCTGTACAAATACTTTAGCTGTCTGTCAGTATAACTCTGTACAAATACTTTAGCTGCCTGTCAGTATAACTCTGTACAAATACTTTAGCTGTCTGTCAGTATAACTCTGTACAAATACTTTAGCTGACTGTCAGTATAACTCTGTACAAATACTTTAGCTGACTGTCAGTATAACTCTGTGCAAATACTTTAGCTGACTGTCAGTATAACTGTGTGCAAATACTTTAGCTGACTGTCACTATAACTGTGTGCAAATACTTTAGCTGACTGTCACTATAACTGTGTGCAAATACTTTAGCTGACTGTCAGTATATCTCTGTACAAATACTTTAGCTGTCTGTCAGTATAACTCTGTACAAATACTTTAGCTGCCTGTCAGTATAACTCTGTACAAATACTTTAGCTGCCTGTCAGTATATCTCTGTACAAATACTTTAGCTGACTGTCAGTATAACTCTGTACAAATACTTTAGCTGACTGTCAGTATATCTCTGTACAAATACTTTAGCTGACTGTCAGTATAACTGTGTGCAAATACTTTAGCTGACTGTCACTATAACTGTGTGCAAATACTTTAGCTGACTGTCACTATAACTGTGTGCAAATACTTTAGCTCAGTGATTTTTAACCTTTTTTTTGCCGTGGCACACTTTTTTACATTAAAAAATCCTGTGGCACACCACCATCCCAAAATTTAAAAAAAAAAAATCACACATTGTAGCCTAATACAGCATATATATATACACATACACACAAACACACACATACTGTATGTAGTAGCCTAATACAGCACATATATATATACACATACACACAAACACACACATACTGTATGTAGTAGCCTAATACAGCACATATATATATACACTAACACACACACACTGTATGTAGTAGCCTAATACAGCATATATATATATACACATACACACACACACACACACACATACTGTATGTAGTAGCCTAATACAGCATATATATATATATACACATACACACAAACACACACATACTGTATGTAGTAGCCTAATACAGCATATATATATATATATATATATATATATATATATATATATACACATACACACAAACACACACATACTGTATGTATTGTGCTGTTATGCCATGCCTCCTACAAACTACCCCTGCACTGGGAGTAAAAAACAAGCAAAGTTTAAAAAGTATGTCACACTGTTGTCAGTCTGCCGTGGCACACCTGAGGATCTCTCACGGCACACTAGTGTGCCACGGCACACTGGTTGAAAAACACTGCTTTAGCTGACTGTCACTATAACTGTGTGCAAATACTATAGCTGACTGTCAGTATAACTCTGTACAAATACTTTAGCTGACTGTCAGTATAACTCTGTACAAATACTTTAGCTGTCCGTCAGTATAACTCTGTACAAATACTTTAGCTGCCTGTCAGTATAACTCTGTGCAAATACTTTAGCTGACTGTCAGTATAACTCTGTGCAAATACTTTAGCTGACTGTCAGTATAACTCTGTGCAAATACTTTAGCTGACTGTCAGTATAACTCTGTGCAAATACTTTAGCTGCCCGTCAATATAACTCTGTGCAAATACTTTAGCTGCCCGTCAGTATAACTCTGTGCAAATACTTTAGCTGACTGTCAGTATAACTCTGTGCAAATACTTTAGCTGACTGTCAGTATATCTCTGTACAAATACTTTAGCTGACTGTCAGTATATCTCTGTACAAATACTTTAGCTGACTGTCAGTATAACTCTGTACAAATACTTTAGCTGACTGTCAGTATAACTCTGTACAAATACTTTAGCTGACTGTCAGTATAACTCTGTGCAAATACTTTAGCTTACTGTCAGTATATCTCTGTACAAATACTTTAGCTGACTGTCAGTATATCTCTGTACAAATACTTTAGCTGTCTGTCAGTATATCTCTGTACAAATACTTTAGCTGTCTGTCAGTATAACTCTGTACAAATACTTTAGCTGACTGTCAGTATATCTCTGTACAAATACTTTAGCTGTCTGTCAGTATAACTCTGTACAAATACTTTAGCTGACTGTCAGTATATCTCTGTACAAATACTTTAGCTGTCTGTCAGTATAACTCTGTACAAATACTTTAGCTGTCTGTCAGTATATCTCTGTACAAATACTTTAGCTGACTGTCAGTATATCTCTGTACAAATACTTTAGCTGACTGTCAGTATATCTCTGTACAAATACTTTAGCTGACTGTCAGTATATCTCTGTACAAATACTTTAGCTGTCTGTCAGTATAACTCTGTACAAATACTTTAGCTGTCTGTCAGTATAACTCTGTACAAATACTTTAGCTGTCTGTCAGTATAACTCTGTACAAATACTTTAGCTGACTGTCAGTATATCTCTGTACAAATACTTTAGCTGTCTGTCAGTATAACTCTGTACAAATACTTTAGCTGACTGTCAGTATATCTCTGTACAAATACTTTAGCTGTCTGTCAGTATAACTCTGTACAAATACTTTAGCTGACTGTCAGTATAACTGTGTGCAAATACTTTAGCTGACTGTCAGTATAACTGTGTGCAAATACTTTAGCTGACTGTCACTATAACTGTGTGCAAATACTTTAGCTGACTGTCACTATAACTGTGTGCAAATACTTTAGCTGACTGTCAGTATATCTCTGTACAAATACTTTAGCTGTCTGTCAGTATAACTCTGTACAAATACTTTAGCTGCCTGTCAGTATAACTCTGTACAAATACTTTAGCTGCCTGTCAGTATATCTCTGTACAAATACTTTAGCTGACTGTCAGTATAACTCTGTACAAATACTTTAGCTGACTGTCAGTATATCTCTGTACAAATACTTTAGCTGACTGTCAGTATAACTGTGTGCAAATACTTTAGCTGACTGTCACTATAACTGTGTGCAAATACTTTAGCTGACTGTCACTATAACTGTGTGCAAATACTTTAGCTGACTGTCACTATAACTGTGTGCAAATACTTTAGCTCAGTGATTTTTAACTTTTTTTTGCCGTGGCACACTTTTTTACATTAAAAAATCCTGTGGCACACCACCATCCCAAAATTTAAAAAAAAAAATCACACATTGTAGCCTAATACAGCATATATATATACACATACACACAAACACACACATACTGTATGTAGTAGCCTAATACAGCACATATATATATACACATACACACAAACACACACATACTGTATGTAGTAGCCTAATACAGCACATATATATATACACAAACACACACACACTGTATGTAGTAGCCTAATACAGCATATATATATACACATACACACACACACACATACTGTATGTAGTAGCCTAATACAGCATATATATATACACATACACACAAACACACACATACTGTATGTAGTAGCCTAATACAGCATATATATATATATATATATATATATATATATATACACATACACACACATACTGTATGTATTGTGCTGTTATGCCATGCCTCCTACAAACTACCCCTGCACTGGGAGTAAAAAACAAGCAAAGTTTAAAAAGTATGTCACACTGTTGTCAGTCTGCCGTGGCACACCTGAGGATCTCTCACGGCACACTAGTGTGCCACGGCACACTGGTTGAAAAACACTGCTTTAGCTGACTGTCACTATAACTGTGTGCAAATACTATAGCTGACTGTCAGTATAACTCTGTACAAATACTTTAGCTGACTGTCAGTATAACTCTGTACAAATACTTTAGCTGTCCGTCAGTATAACTCTGTACAAATACTTTAGCTGCCTGTCAGTATAACTCTGTGCAAATACTTTAGCTGACTGTCAGTATAACTCTGTGCAAATACTTTAGCTGCCCGTCAATATAACTCTGTGCAAATACTTTAGCTGCCCGTCAGTATAACTCTGTGCAAATACTTTAGCTGACTGTCAGTATAACTCTGTGCAAATACTTTAGCTGACTGTCAGTATATCTCTGTACAAATACTTTAGCTGACTGTCAGTATATCTCTGTACAAATACTTTAGCTGACTGTCAGTATATCTCTGTACAAATACTTTAGCTGCCTGTCAGTATAACTCTGTACAAATACTTTAGCTGCCTGTCAGTATATCTCTGTACAAATACTTTAGCTGACTGTCAGTATAACTCTGTACAAATACTTTAGCTGACTGTCAGTATATCTCTGTACAAATACTTTAGATGACTGTCAGTATAACTCTGTACAAATACTTTAGCTGACTGTCAGTATATCTCTGTACAAATACTTTAGCTGACTGTCAGTATATCTCTGTACAAATACTTTAGCTGACTGTCAGTATAACTCTGTACAAATACTTTAGCTGACTGTCAGTATAACTCTGTACAAATACTTTAGCTGACTGTCTGTATAACTCTGTGCTAATACTTTAGCTGTCTGTCAGTATAACTCTGTGCAAATACTTTAGCTGCCCGTCAGTATAACTCTGTGCAAATACTTTAGCTGACTGTCATTATAACTCTGTGCAAATACTTTAGCTGACTGTCAGTATATCTCTGTACAAATACTTTAGCTGTCTGTCAGTATATCTCTGTACAAATACTTTAGCTGACTGTCAGTATATCTCTGTACAAATACTTTAGCTGACTGTCAGTATATCTCTGTACAAATACTTTAGCTGACTGTCAGTATATCTCTGTACAAATACTTTAGCTGACTGTCAGTATATCTCTGTACAAATACTTTAGCTGACTGTCAGTATAACTCTGTGCAAATACTTTAGCTGCCCGTCAGTATAACTCTGTACAAATACTTTAGCTGACTGTCAGTATAACTCTGTGCAAATACTTTAGCTGCCCGTCAGTATAACTCTGTGCAAATACTTTAGCTGTCTGTCAGTATATCTCTGTACAAATACTTTAGCTGACTGTCAGTATAACTCTGTACAAATACTTTAGCTGTCTGTCAGTATAACTCTGTACAAATACTTTAGCTGTCTGTCAGTATAACTCTGTACAAATACTTTAGCTGTCTGTCAGTATATCTCTGTACAAATACTTTAGCCGACTGTCAGTATATCTCTGTACAAATACTTTAGCCGACTGTCAGTATATCTCTGTACAAATACTTTAGCTGACTGTCAGTATATCTCTGTACAAATACTTTAGCTGACTGTCAGTATATCTCTGTACAAATACTTTAGCTGACTGTCAGTATATCTCTGTACAAATACTTTAGCTGCCTGTCACTATAACTGTGTGCAAATACTTTAGCTGCCTGTCACTATAACTGTGTGCAAATACTTTAGCTGACTGTCAGTATATCTCTGTACAAATACTTTAGCTGACTGTCAGTATAACTCTGTACAAATACTTTAGCTGACTGTCAGTATAACTCTGTACAAATACTTTAGCGGACTGTCAGTATATCTCTGTACAAATACTTTAGCTGCCTGTCACTATAACTCTGTGCAAATACTTTAGCTGCCTGTCAGTATATCTCTGTACAAATACTTTAGCTGCCTGTCACTATAACTCTGTGCAAATACTTTAGCTGCCTGTCACTATAACTGTGTGCAAATACTTTAGCTGCCTGTCACTATAACTCTGTACAAATACTTTAGCTGACTGTCAGTATAACTCTGTACAAATACTTTAGCTGACTGTCAGTATAACTCTGTGCAAATACTTTAGCTGACTGTCAGTATAACTCTGTGCAAATACTTTAGCTGACTGTCAGTATAACTCTGTGCAAATACTTTAGCTGACTGTCAGTATAACTCTGTGCAAATACTTTAGCTGACTGTCAGTATATCTCTGTACAAATACTTTAGCTGCCTGTCACTATAACTCTGTGCAAATACTTTAGCTGCCTGTCACTATAACTGTGTGCAAATACTTTAGCTGACTGTCAGTATAACTCTGTACAAATACTTTAGCTGACTGTCAGTATATCTCTGTACAAATACTTTAGCTGCCTGACAGTATAACTCTGTACAATTACTTTAGCTGCCTGACAGTATAACTCTGTACAATTACTTTAGCTGCCTGTCAGTATAACTCTGTACAAATACTTTAGCTGACTGTCAGTATATCTCTGTACAAATACTTTAGCTGACTGTCAGTATATCTCTGTACAAATACTTTAGCTGACTGTCAGTATAACTCTGTGCAAATACTTTAGCTGACTGTCAGTATAACTCTGTACAAATAGTTTAGCTGACTGTCAGTATAACTCTGTACAAACGCTTTAGCTGCCTGTCAGTATAACTCTGTACAAACACTTTAGCTGACTGTCAATATAACTGCTCGTATAGACAACATCAGAAACTGGAACCTAAACAAAGAGGAAAACACTGTATCTGGTGTATTTGGGGGCATTTTTAGCCATTGCAATTAATTAGAAGAAACACAGTCTGAAGTTGTTTATAACAGGGAAATATAAATACATGAAAAATATAACGAATGTTACTAAACACTGCATATAGCGTACCTTTTTATACATATTACCAGGTTTTGTATCCTGTGCATCAAGCCGAGATCAGTGATTCATTTTAATGCATGACAAATACTTTGAAAGTGTCTTATTAAAGGGATAGGAAACTCAAAAATGTTCTTTTGTGATTCAGACAGAACATACCATTTAAAAAAAAAAAGTTTCCATTATCCACTTTTTATTATCGAATTTGCTTCATCCCCATGATATTCTGTGTTGCAGAGATACCTAGGTAGTATCTCTAGTACTACATGACAGGTATTAGTGCTGTTATCTAGTGCTCTTGCTAATGTATAATATTGTGTGTTATAGAGATACCTAGGTAGTATATGTAGCACTACATGACAGGTAATAGTGCTGTTATCTAGTGCTCTTGCTAATGTATAATATTGTGTGTTATAGAGATACCTAGGTAGTATCTGTAGCACTACATGACAGTTAATAGTGCTGTTATCTAGTGCTCTTGCTACTTGCTAATGTATAATATTGTGTTATAGGGATACCTAGGTAGTATCTGTAGCACTACATGACAGGTAATAGTGCTGTTATCTAGTGCTCTTGCTAATGTATAATATTGTGTGTTATAGAGATACCTAGGTAGTATCTGTAGCACTACATGACAGGTAATAGTGCTGTTATCTAGTGCTCTTGCTAATGTATAATATTGTGTGTTATAGAGATACCTAGGTAGTATCTGTAGCACTACATGACAGTTAATAGTGCTGTTATCTAGTGCTCTTGCTACTTGCTAATGTATAATATTGTGTTATAGGGATACCTAGGTAGTATCTGTAGCACTACATGACAGGTAATAGTGCTGTTATCTAGTGCTCTTGCTAATGTATAATATTGTGTTATAGAGATACCTAGGTAGCATCTGTAGCACTACATGACAGGTAATAATGCTGTTATCTAGTGCTCTTGCTAATGTATAATATTATGTGTTATAGAGAAACCTAGGTAGCATCTGTAGCACTACATGACAGGTAATAGTGCTGTTATCTAGTGCTCTTGCTATTGTATAATATTGTGTGTTATAGAAATACCTACGTAGTATCTGTAGCGCTACATGACAGTTAATAGTGCTGTTATCTAGTGCTCTTGCTAATGTATAATATTGTGTGTTATAGAGACACCTAGGTAGTATCTGTAGCACTACATGACAGGTAATAATGCTGTTATCTAGTGCTCTTGCTAATGTATAATATTGTGTGTTATAGAGATACCTAGGTAGTATCTGTAGCGCTACATGACAGGTAATAGTGCTGTTATCTAGTGCTCTTGCTAATGTATAATATTGTGTGTTATAGAGATACCTAGGTAGTATCTGTAGCAATACATGACAGGTAATAGTGCTGTTATCTAGTGCTCTTGCTAATGTATAATATTATATGTTATAGAGATACCTAGGTAGCATCTGTAGTACTACATGACAGGTAATAGTGCTGTTATCTAGTGCTCTTGCTAATGTATAATATTGTATGTTATAGAGATACCTAGGTAGTATCTGTAGCACTACATGACAGGTAATAGTGCTGTTATCTAGTGCTCTTGCTAATGTATAATATTGTGTTATAGAGATACCTAGGTAGTATCTGTAGCACTACATGACAGGTAATAGTGCTGTTATCTAGTGCTCTTGCTAATGTATAATATTGTGTTATAGAGATACTTAGGTAATATCTGTAGCACTACATGACAGGTAATAGTGCTGTTATCTAGTGTTCTTGCTAATGTATAATATTGTGTTATAGAGATACCTAGGTAGCATCTGTAGCACTACATGACAGGTAATAATGCTGTTATCTAGTGCTCTTGCTAATGTATAATATTATGTGTTATAGAGAAACCTAGGTAGCATCTGTAGCACTACATGACAGGTAATAGTGCTGTTATCTAGTGCTCTTGCTATTGTATAATATTGTGTGTTATAGAGATACCTACGTAGTATCTGTAGCACTACATGACAGGTAATAGTGCTGTTATCTAGTGCTCTTGCTATTGTATAATATTGTGTTATAGAGACACCTAGGTAGTATCTGTAGCACTACATGACAGGTAATAATGCTGTTATCTAGTGCTCTTGCTAATGTATAATATTATATGTTATAGAGATACCTAGGTAGCATCTGTAGTACTACATGACAGGTAATAGTGCTGTTATCTAGTGCTCTTGCTAATGTATAATATTGTATGTTATAGAGATACCTAGGTAGTATCTGTAGCACTACATGACAGGTAATAGTGCTGTTATCTAGTGCTCTTGCTAATGTATAATATTGTGTTATAGGGATACCTAGGTAGTATCTGTAGCACTACATGACAGGTAATAGTGCTGTTATATAGTGCTCTTGCTAATGTATAATATTGTGTTATAGAGATACCTAGGTAGTATCTGTAGCACTACATGACAGGTAATAGTGCTGTTATCTAGTGCTCTTGCTAATGTATAATACTGTGTGTTATAGAGATACCTAGGTAGTATCTGCATCACTACATGACAGGTAATAGTGCTGTTATCTAGTGCTCTTGCTAATGTATAATATTGTGTGTTATAGAGATACCTAGGTAGTATCTGTAGCACTACATGACAGGTAATAGTGCTGTTATCTAGTGCTCTTGCTAATGTATAATATTGTGTTATAGAGATACCTAGGTAGTATCTGTAGCACTACATGACAGGTAATAGTGCTGTTATCTAGTGCTCTTGCTAATGTATAATATTGTATTATAGAGATACTTAGGTAATATCTGCAGCACTACATAACAGGTAATAGTGCTGTTATCTAGTGCTCTTGCTAATGTATAATATTGTGTTATAGAGATACCTAGGTAGTATCTGTAGCACTACATGACAGGTAATAGTGCTGTTATCTAGCGCTCTTGCTAATGTATAATATTGTGTGTTATAGAGATACCTAGGTAGTATCTGTAGCACTACATGACAGGTAATAGTGCTGTTATCTAGTGCTCTTGCTAATGTATAATATTGTGTGTTATAGAGATACCTAGGTAGTATCTGTAGCACTACATGACAGGTAATAGTGCTGTTATCTAGTGCTCTTGCTAATGTATAATATAGTGTGTTATAGAGATACCTAGGTAGTATCTGTAGCACTACATGACAGGTAATAGTGCTGTTATCTAGTGGTCTTGCTGATGTATAATATTGTGTTATAGAGATACCTAGGTAGTATCTGTAGCACTACATGACAGGTAATAGTGCTGTTATCTAATGCTCTTGCTAATGTATAATATTGTGTGTTATAGAGATACCTAGGTAGTATCTGTAGCACTACATGACAGGTAATAGTGCTGTTATCTAGTGCTCTTGCTAATGTATAATATTGTGTGTTATAGAGATACCTAGGTAGTATCTGTAGCACTACATGACAGGTAATAGTGCTGTTATCTAGTGTTCTTGATAATGTATAATATTGTGTGTTATAGAGATACCTAGGTAGTATCTGTAGCACTACATGACAGGTAATAGTGCTGTTATCTAGTGCTCTTGCTAATGTATAATATTATGTGTTATAGAGATACCTAGGTAGTATATGTAGCACTACATGACATGTAATAGTGCTGTTATCTAGTGCTCTTGCTAATGTATAATATTGTGTTATAGAGATACCTAGGTAGTATCTGTAGCACTACATGATAGGTAGTAGTGCTGTTATCTAGTGCTCTTGCTAATGTATAATATTGTGTGTTATAGAGATACCTAGGTAGCATCTGTAGCACAACATGACAGGTAATAGTGCTGTTATCTAGTGCTCTTGCTAATGTATAATATTGTATGTTATAGAGATACCTAGGTAGTATCTGTAGCACTACATGACAGGTAATAGTGCTGTTATCTAGTGCTCTTGCTAATGTATAATATTGTGTTATAGAGATACCTAGGTAGTATCTGTAGCACTACATGACAGGGAATAGTGCTGTTATCTAGTGCTCTTGCTAATGTATAATATTGTGTGTTATAGAGATACCTAGGTAGTATCTGTAGCACTACATGACAGGGAATAGTGCTGTTATCTAGTGCTCTTGCTAATGTATAATATTTGTGTGTTATAGAGATACCTAGGTAGTATCTGTAGCACTACATGACAGGTAATAGTGCTGTTATCTAGTACTCTTGCTAATGTATAATATTATGTGTTATAGATATACCTAGGTAGTATCTGCAGCACTACATGACATGTAATAGTGCTGTTATCTAGTGCTCTTGCTAATGTATAATATTGTGTGTTATAGAGATACCTAGGTAGTATCTGTAGCACTACATGACAGGTAATAGTGCTGTTATCTAGTGCTCTTGATAATGTATAATATTGTGTGTTATAGAGATACCTAGGTAGTATCTGTAGCACTACATGACAGATAATAGTGCAGTTATCCAGTGCTCTTGCTAATGTATAATATTGTGCTATAGAGATACCTAGGTAGTATCTGTAGCACTACATGACAGGTAATAGTGCTGTTATCTAGTGTTCTTGCTAATGTATAATATTGTGTTATAGAGATACCTAGGTAGTATCTGTAGCACTACATGACAGGTAATAATGCTGTTATCTAGTGCTCTTGCTAATGTATAATATTATGTGTTATAGAGAAACCTAGGTACTATCTGTAGCACTACATGACAGGTAATAGTGCTGTTATCTAGTGCTCTTGCTAATGTATAATATTGTGTGTTATAGAGATACCTAGGTAGTATTTGTAGCACTACATGACAGGTAATAATGCTGTTATCTAGTGCTCTTGATAATGTATAATATTGTGTTATAGAGATACCTAGGTAGTATCTGTAGCACTACATGACAGGTAATAGTGCTGTTATCTAGTGCTCTTGCTAATGTATAATATTATATGTTATAGAGATACCTAGGTAGCATCTGTAGAACTACATGACAGGTAATAGTGCTGTTATCTAGTGCTCTTGCTAATGTATAATATTGTGTGTTATAGAGATACCTAGGTAGTATCTGTAGCACTACATGACAGGTAATAGTGCTGTTATCTAGTGCTCTTGCTAATGTATAATATTGTGTTATAGAGATACCTAGGTAGTATCTGTAGCACTACATGACAGGTAATAGTGCTGTTATCTAGTGCTCTTGCTAATGTATAATATTGTGTGTTATAGAGATACCTAGGTAGTATTTGTAGCACTACATGACAGGTAATAGTGCTGTTATCTAGTGCTCTTGCTAATGTATAATATTGTGTGTTATAGAGATACCTAGGTAGTATCTGTAGCATTACATGACAGGTAATAGTGCTGTTATCTAGTGCTCTTGCTAATGTATAATATTGTGTTATAGAGATACTTAGGTAGTATCTGTAGCACTACATGATAGGTAATAGTGCTGTTATCTAGTGCTCTTGCTAATGTATAATATTGTGCGTTATAGAGATACCTAGGTAGTATCTGTAACACTACATGACAGGTAATAGTGCTGTTATCTAGTGTTCTTGCTAATGTATAATATTGTGTTATAGAGATACCTAGGTAGTATCTGTAGCACTACATGACAGGTAATAATGCTGTTATCTAGTGCTCTTGCTAATGTATAATATTATGTGTTATAGAGATACCTAGGTAGCATCTGTAGCACTACATGACAGGTAATAGTGCTGTTATCTAGTGGTCTTGCTATTGTATAATATTGTGTGTTATAGAGATACCTACGTAGTATCTGTAGCACTACATGACAGGTAACAATGCTGTTATCTAGTGCTCTTGATAATGTATAATATTGTGTTATAGAGATACCTAGGTAGTATCTGTAGCACTACATGACAGGTAACAGTGCTGTTATCTAGTGCTCTTGCTAATGTATAATATTGTGTTATAGAGACACCTAGGTAGTATCTGTAGCACTACATGACAGGTAATAATGCTGTTATCTAGTGCTCTTGCTAATGTATAATATTATATGTTATAGAGATACCTAGGTAGCATCTGTAGAACTACATGACAGGTAATAGTGCTGTTATCTAGTGTTCTTGCTAATGTATAATATTGTGTTATAGAGATACTTAGGTAGTATCTGTAGCACTACATGACAGGTAATAATGCTGTTATCTAGTGCTCTTGCTAATGTATAATATTGTGTGTTATAGAGATACCTAGGTAGTATCTGTAGCACTACATGACAGGTAATAGTGCTGTTATCTAGTGCTCTTGCTAATGTATAATATTGTGTTATAGAGATACCTAGGTAGTATCTGTAGCACTACATGACAGGTAATAGTGCTGTTATCTAGTGCTCTTGCTAATGTATAATATTGTGTGTTATAGAGATACCTAGGTAGTATCTGTAGCACTACATGACAGGTAATAGTGCTGTTATCTAGTGCTCTTGCTAATGTATAATATTGTGTGTTATAGAGATACCTAGGTAGTATCTGTAGCACTACATGACAGGTAATAGTGCTGTTATCTAGTGGTCTTGCTGATGTATAATATTGTGTTATAGAGATACCTAGGTAGTATCTGTAGCACTACATGACAGGTAATAGTGCTGTTATCTAGTGCTCTTGCTAATGTATAATATTGTGTGTTATAGAGATACCTAGGTAGTATCTGTAGCACTACATGACAGGTAATAGTGCTGTTATCTAGTGCTCTTGCTAATGTATAATATTGTGTGTTATAGAGATACCTAGGTAGTATCTGTAGCACTACATGACAGGTAATAGTGCTGTTATCTAGTGTTCTTGATAATGTATAATATTGTGTGTTATAGAGATACCTAGGTAGTATCTGTAGCACTACATGACATGTAATAGTGCTGTTATCTAGTGCTCTTGCTAATGTATAATATTATGTGTTATAGAGATACCTAGGTAGTATCTGTAGCACTACATGATAGGTAGTAGTGCTGTTATCTAGTGCTCTTGCTAATGTATAATATTGTGTGTTATAGAGATACCTAGGTAGCATCTGTAGCACAACATGACAGGTAATAGTGCTGTTATCTAGTGCTCTTGCTAATGTATAATATTGTATGTTATAGAGATACCTAGGTAGTATCTGTAGCACTACATGACAGGTAATAGTGCTGTTATCTAGTGCTCTTGCTAATGTATAATATTGTGTTATAGAGATACCTAGGTAGTATCTGTAGCACTACATGACAGGTAATAGTGCTGTTATCTAGTGCTCTTGCTAATGTATAATATTGTGTGTTATAGAGATACCTAGGTAGTATCTGTAGCACTACATGACAGGTAATAGTGCTGTTATCTAGTACTCTTGCTAATGTATAATATTATGTGTTATAGATACACCTAGGTAGTATCTGCAGCACTACATGACATGTAATAGTGCTGTTATCTAGTGCTCTTGCTAATGTATAATATTGTGTGTTATAGAGATACCTAGGTAGTATCTGTAGCACTACATGACAGGTAATAGTGCTGTTATCTAGTGCTCTTGATAATGTATAATATTGTGTGTTATAGAGATACCTAGGTAGTATCTGTAGCACTACATGACAGATAATAGTGCAGTTATCCAGTGCTCTTGCTAATGTATAATATTGTGCTATAGAGATACCTAGGTAGTATCTGTAGCACTACATGACAGGTAATAGTGCTGTTATCTAGTGTTCTTGCTAATGTATAATATTGTGTTATAGAGATACCTAGGTAGTATCTGTAGCACTACATGACAGGTAATAATGCTGTTATCTAGTGCTCTTGCTAATGTATAATATTATGTGTTATAGAGAAACCTAGGTACTATCTTTAGCACTACATGACAGGTAATAGTGCTGTTATCTAGTGCTCTTGCTAATGTATAATATTGTGTGTTACAGAGATACCTAGGTAGTATTTGTAGCACTACATGACAGGTAATAGCGCTGTTATCTAGTGCTCTTGCTAATGTATAATATTGTGTGTTATAGAGATACCTAGGTAGCATCTGTAGCACTACATGACAGGTAATAGTGCTGTTATCTAGTGCTCTTGCTATTGTATAATATTGTGTGTTATAGAGATACCTACGTAGTATCTGTAGCACTACATGACAGGTAATAATGCTGTTATCTAGTGCTCTTGATAATGTATAATATTGTGTTATAGAGATACCTAGGTAGTATCTGTAGCACTACATGACAGGTAATAGTGCTGTTATCTAGTGCTCTTGCTAATGTATAATATTGTGTTATAGAGACACCTAGGTAGTATCTGTAGCACTACATGACAGGTAATAATGCTGTTATCTAGTGCTCTTGCTAATGTATAATATTATATGTTATAGAGATACCTAGGTAGCATCTGTAGAACTACATGACAGGTAATAGTGCTGTTATCTAGTGCTCTTGCTAATGTATAATATTGTGTGTTATAGAGATACCTAGGTAGTATCTGTAGCACTACATGACAGGTAATAGTGCTGTTATCTAGTGCTCTTGCTAATGTATAATATTGTGTTATAGAGATACCTAGGTAGTATCTGTAGCACTACATGACAGGTAATAGTGCTGTTATCTAGTGCTCTTGCTAATGTATAATATTGTGTGTTATAGAGATACCTAGGTAGTATCTGTAGCACTACATGACAGGTAATAGTGCTGTTATCTAGTGCTCTTGCTAATGTATAATATTGTGTGTTATAGAGATACCTAGGTAGTATCTGTAGCATTACATGACAGGTAATAGTGCTGTTATCTAGTGCTCTTGCTAATGTATAATATTGTGTTATAGAGATACTTAGGTAGTATCTGTAGCACTACATGATAGGTAATAGTGCTGTTATCTAGTGCTCTTGCTAATGTATAATATTGTGCGTTATAGAGATACCTAGGTAGTATCTGTAACACTACATGACAGGTAATAGTGCTGTTATCTAGTGTTCTTGCTAATGTATAATATTGTGTGTTATAGAGATACCTAGGTATTATCTGTAGCACTACATGACAGGTAATAGTGCTGTTATCTAGTGCTCTTGCTAATGTATAATATTGTGTTATAGAGATACCTAGGTAGTATCTGTAGCACTACATGACAGGTAATAATGCTGTTATCTAGTGCTCTTGCTAATGTATAATATTATGTGTTATAGAGATACCTAGGTAGCATCTGTAGCACTACATGACAGGTAATAGTGCTGTTATCTAGTGGTCTTGCTATTGTATAATATTGTGTGTTATAGAGATACCTACGTAGTATCTGTAGCACTACATGACAGGTAACAATGCTGTTATCTAGTGCTCTTGATAATGTATAATATTGTGTTATAGAGATACCTAGGTAGTATCTGTAGCACTACATGACAGGTAACAGTGCTGTTATCTAGTGCTCTTGCTAATGTATAATATTGTGTTATAGAGACACCTAGGTAGTATCTGTAGCACTACATGACAGGTAATAATGCTGTTATCTAGTGCTCTTGCTAATGTATAATATTATATGTTATAGAGATACCTAGGTAGCATCTGTAGAACTACATGACAGGTAATAGTGCTGTTATCTAGTGTTCTTGCTAATGTATAATATTGTGTTATAGAGATACTTAGGTAGTATCTGTAGCACTACATGACAGGTAATAATGCTGTTATCTAGTGCTCTTGCTAATGTATAATATTGTGTGTTATAGAGATACCTAGGTAGTATCTGTAGCACTACATGACAGGTAATAGTGCTGTTATCTAGTGCTCTTGCTAATGTATAATATTGTGTTATAGAGATACCTAGGTAGTATCTGTAGCACTACATGACAGGTAATAGTGCTGTTATCTAGTGCTCTTGCTAATGTATAATATTGTGTGTTATAGAGATACCTAGGTAGTATCTGTAGCACTACATGACAGGTAATAGTGCTGTTATCTAGTGCTCTTGCTAATGTATAATATTGTGTGTTATAGAGATACCTAGGTAGTATCTGTAGCACTACATGACAGGTAATAGTGCTGTTATCTAGTGGTCTTGCTGATGTATAATATTGTGTTATAGAGATACCTAGGTAGTATCTGTAGCACTACATGACAGGTAATAGTGCTGTTATCTAGTGCTCTTGCTAATGTATAATATTGTGTGTTATAGAGATACCTAGGTAGTATCTGTAGCACTACATGACAGGTAATAGTGCTGTTATCTAGTGCTCTTGCTAATGTATAATATTGTGTGTTATAGAGATACCTAGGTAGTATCTGTAGCACTACATGACAGGTAATAGTGCTGTTATCTAGTGTTCTTGATAATGTATAATATTGTGTGTTATAGAGATACCTAGGTAGTATCTGTAGCACTACATGACATGTAATAGTGCTGTTATCTAGTGCTCTTGCTAATGTATAATATTATGTGTTATAGAGATACCTAGGTAGTATCTGTAGCACTACATGATAGGTAGTAGTGCTGTTATCTAGTGCTCTTGCTAATGTATAATATTGTGTGTTATAGAGATACCTAGGTAGCATCTGTAGCACAACATGACAGGTAATAGTGCTGTTATCTAGTGCTCTTGCTAATGTATAATATTGTATGTTATAGAGATACCTAGGTAGTATCTGTAGCACTACATGACAGGTAATAGTGCTGTTATCTAGTGCTCTTGCTAATGTATAATATTGTGTTATAGAGATACCTAGGTAGTATCTGTAGCACTACATGACAGGGAATAGTGCTGTTATCTAGTGCTCTTGCTAATGTATAATATTGTGTGTTATAGAGATACCTAGGTAGTATCTGTAGCACTACATGACAGGTAATAGTGCTGTTATCTAGTACTCTTGCTAATGTATAATATTATGTGTTATAGATACACCTAGGTAGTATCTGCAGCACTACATGACATGTAATAGTGCTGTTATCTAGTGCTCTTGCTAATGTATAATATTGTGTGTTATAGAGATACCTAGGTAGTATCTGTAGCACTACATGACAGGTAATAGTGCTGTTATCTAGTGCTCTTGATAATGTATAATATTGTGTGTTATAGAGATACCTAGGTAGTATCTGTAGCACTACATGACAGATAATAGTGCAGTTATCCAGTGCTCTTGCTAATGTATAATATTGTGCTATAGAGATACCTAGGTAGTATCTGTAGCACTACATGACAGGTAATAGTGCTGTTATCTAGTGTTCTTGCTAATGTATAATATTGTGTTATAGAGATACCTAGGTAGTATCTGTAGCACTACATGACAGGTAATAATGCTGTTATCTAGTGCTCTTGCTAATGTATAATATTATGTGTTATAGAGAAACCTAGGTACTATCTTTAGCACTACATGACAGGTAATAGTGCTGTTATCTAGTGCTCTTGCTAATGTATAATATTGTGTGTTACAGAGATACCTAGGTAGTATTTGTAGCACTACATGACAGGTAATAGCGCTGTTATCTAGTGCTCTTGCTAATGTATAATATTGTGTGTTATAGAGATACCTAGGTAGCATCTGTAGCACTACATGACAGGTAATAGTGCTGTTATCTAGTGCTCTTGCTATTGTATAATATTGTGTGTTATAGAGATACCTACGTAGTATCTGTAGCACTACATGACAGGTAATAATGCTGTTATCTAGTGCTCTTGATAATGTATAATATTGTGTTATAGAGATACCTAGGTAGTATCTGTAGCACTACATGACAGGTAATAGTGCTGTTATCTAGTGCTCTTGCTAATGTATAATATTGTGTTATAGAGACACCTAGGTAGTATCTGTAGCACTACATGACAGGTAATAATGCTGTTATCTAGTGCTCTTGCTAATGTATAATATTATATGTTATAGAGATACCTAGGTAGCATCTGTAGAACTACATGACAGGTAATAGTGCTGTTATCTAGTGCTCTTGCTAATGTATAATATTGTGTGTTATAGAGATACCTAGGTAGTATCTGTAGCACTACATGACAGGTAATAGTGCTGTTATCTAGTGCTCTTGCTAATGTATAATATTGTGTTATAGAGATACCTAGGTAGTATCTGTAGCACTACATGACAGGTAATAGTGCTGTTATCTAGTGCTCTTGCTAATGTATAATATTGTGTGTTATAGAGATACCTAGGTAGTATCTGTAGCACTACATGACAGGTAATAGTGCTGTTATCTAGTGCTCTTGCTAATGTATAATATTGTGTGTTATAGAGATACCTAGGTAGTATCTGTAGCATTACATGACAGGTAATAGTGCTGTTATCTAGTGCTCTTGCTAATGTATAATATTGTGTTATAGAGATACTTAGGTAGTATCTGTAGCACTACATGATAGGTAATAGTGCTGTTATCTAGTGCTCTTGCTAATGTATAATATTGTGCGTTATAGAGATACCTAGGTAGTATCTGTAACACTACATGACAGGTAATAGTGCTGTTATCTAGTGTTCTTGCTAATGTATAATATTGTGTGTTATAGAGATACCTAGGTATTATCTGTAGCACTACATGACAGGTAATAGTGCTGTTATCTAGTGCTCTTGCTAATGTATAATATTGTGTTATAGAGATACCTAGGTAGTATCTGTAGCACTACATGACAGGTAATAATGCTGTTATCTAGTGCTCTTGCTAATGTATAATATTATGTGTTATAGAGATACCTAGGTAGCATCTGTAGCACTACATGACAGGTAATAGTGCTGTTATCTAGTGGTCTTGCTATTGTATAATATTGTGTGTTATAGAGATACCTACGTAGTATCTGTAGCACTACATGACAGGTAACAATGCTGTTATCTAGTGCTCTTGATAATGTATAATATTGTGTTATAGAGATAACTAGGTAGTATCTGTAGCACTACATGACAGGTAACCGTGCTGTTATCTAGTGCTCTTGCTAATGTATAATATTGTGTTATAGAGACACCTAGGTAGTATCTGTAGCACTACATGACAGGTAATAATGCTGTTATCTAGTGCTCTTGCTAATGTATAATATTATATGTTATAGAGATACCTAGGTAGCATCTGTAGAACTACATGACAGGTAATAGTGCTGTTATCTAGTGTTCTTGCTAATGTATAATATTGTGTGTTATAGAGATACCTAGGTAGTATCTGTAGCACTACATGACAGGTAATAGTGCTGTTATCTAGTGCTCTTGCTAATGTATAATATTGTGTGTTATAGAGATACCTAGGTAGTATCTGTAGCACTACATGACAGGTAATAGTGCTGTTATCTAGTGCTCTTGCTAATGTATAATATTGTGTGTTATAGAGATACCTAGGTAGTATCTGTAGCACTACATGACAGGTAATAGTGCTGTTATCTAGTGCTCTTGCTAATGTATAATATTGTGTGTTATAGAGATACCTAGGTAGTATCTGTAGCACTACATGACAGGTAATAGTGCTGTTATCTAGTGGTCTTGCTGATGTATAATATTGTGTTATAGAGATACCTAGGTAGTATCTGTAGCACTACATGACAGGTAATAGTGCTGTTATCTAGTGCTCTTGCTAATGTATAATATTGTGTGTTATAGAGATACCTAGGTAGTATCTGTAGCACTACATGACAGGTAATAGTGCTGTTATCTAGTGCTCTTGCTAATGTATAATATTGTGTGTTATAGAGATACCTAGGTAGTATCTGTAGCACTACATGACAGGTAATAGTGCTGTTATCTAGTGTTCTTGATAATGTATAATATTGTGTGTTATAGAGATACCTAGGTAGTATCTGTAGCACTACATGACAGGTAATAGTGCTGTTATCTAGTGCTCTTGCTAATGTATAATATTATGTGTTATAGAGATACCTAGGTAGTATATGTAGCACTACATGACATGTAATAGTGCTGTTATCTAGTGCTCTTGCTAATGTATAATATTGTGTTATAGAGATACCTAGGTAGTATCTGTAGCACTACATGATAGGTAGTAGTGCTGTTATCTAGTGCTCTTGCTAATGTATAATATTGTGTGTTATAGAGATACCTAGGTAGCATCTGTAGCACAACATGACAGGTAATAGTGCTGTTATCTAGTGCTCTTGCTAATGTATAATATTGTATGTTATAGAGATACCTAGGTAGTATCTGTAGCACTACATGACAGGTAATAGTGCTGTTATCTAGTGCTCTTGCTAATGTATAATATTGTGTTATAGAGATACCTAGGTAGTATCTGTAGCACTACATGACAGGGAATAGTGCTGTTATCTAGTGCTCTTGCTAATGTATAATATTGTGTGTTATAGAGATACCTAGGTAGTATCTGTAGCACTACATGACAGGGAATAGTGCTGTTATCTAGTGCTCTTGCTAATGTATAATATTTGTGTGTTATAGAGATACCTAGGTAGTATCTGTAGCACTACATGACAGGTAATAGTGCTGTTATCTAGTACTCTTGCTAATGTATAATATTATGTGTTATAGATACACCTAGGTAGTATCTGCAGCACTACATGACATGTAATAGTGCTGTTATCTAGTGCTCTTGCTAATGTATAATATTGTGTGTTATAGAGATACCTAGGTAGTATCTGTAGCACTACATGACAGGTAATAGTGCTGTTATCTAGTGCTCTTGATAATGTATAATATTGTGTGTTATAGAGATACCTAGGTAGTATCTGTAGCACTACATGACAGATAATAGTGCAGTTATCCAGTGCTCTTGCTAATGTATAATATTGTGCTATAGAGATACCTAGGTAGTATCTGTAGCACTACATGACAGGTAATAGTGCTGTTATCTAGTGTTCTTGCTAATGTATAATATTGTGTTATAGAGATACCTAGGTAGTATCTGTAGCACTACATGACAGGTAATAATGCTGTTATCTATTGCTCTTGCTAATGTATAATATTATGTGTTATAGAGAAACCTAGGTACTATCTGCAGCACTACATGACAGGTAATAGTGCTGTTATCTAGTGCTCTTGCTAATGTATAATATTGTGTGTTATAGAGATACCTAGGTAGTATTTGTAGCACTACATGACAGGTAATAGCGCTGTTATCTAGTGCTCTTGCTAATGTATAATATTGTGTGTTATAGAGATACCTAGGTAGCATCTGTAGCACTACATGACAGGTAATAGTGCTGTTATCTAGTGCTCTTGCTATTGTATAATATTGTGTGTTATAGAGATACCTACGTAGTATCTGTAGCACTACATGACAGGTAATAATGCTGTTATCTAGTGCTCTTGATAATGTATAATATTGTGTTATAGAGATACCTAGGTAGTATCTGTAGCACTACATGACAGGTAATAGTGCTGTTATCTAGTGCTCTTGCTAATGTATAATATTGTGTTATAGAGACACCTAGGTAGTATCTGTAGCACTACATGACAGGTAATAATGCTGTTATCTAGTGCTCTTGCTAATGTATAATATTATATGTTATAGAGATACCTAGGTAGCATCTGTAGAACTACATGACAGGTAATAGTGCTGTTATCTAGTGCTCTTGCTAATGTATAATATTGTGTGTTATAGAGATACCTAGGTAGTATCTGTAGCACTACATGACAGGTAATAGTGCTGTTATCTAGTGCTCTTGCTAATGTATAATATTTTGTTATAGAGATACCTAGGTAGTATCTGTAGCACTACATGACAGGTAATAGTGCTGTTATCTAGTGCTCTTGCTAATGTATAATATTGTGTGTTATAGAGATACCTAGGTAGTATCTGTAGCACTACATGACAGGTAATAGTGCTGTTATCTAGTGCTCTTGCTAATGTATAATATTGTGTGTTATAGAGATACCTAGGTAGTATCTGTAGCATTACATGACAGGTAATAGTGCTGTTATCTAGTGCTCTTGCTAATGTATAACATTGTGTTATAGAGATACTTAGGTAGTATCTGTAGCACTACATGATAGGTAATAGTGCTGTTATCTAGTGCTCTTGCTAATGTATAATATTGTGCGTTATAGAGATACCTAGGTAGTATCTGTAACACTACATGACAGGTAATAGTGCTGTTATCTAGTGTTCTTGCTAATGTATAATATTGTGTGTTATAGAGATACCTAGGTATTATCTGTAGCACTACATGACAGGTAATAGTGCTGTTATCTAGTGCTCTTGCTAATGTATAATATTGTGTTATAGAGATACCTAGGTAGTATCTGTAGCACTACATGACAGGTAATAATGCTGTTATCTAGTGCTCTTGCTAATGTATAATATTATGTGTTATAGAGATACCTAGGTAGCATCTGTAGCACTACATGACAGGTAATAGTGCTGTTATCTAGTGGTCTTGCTATTGTATAATATTGTGTGTTATAGAGATACCTACGTAGTATCTGTAGCACTACATGACAGGTAACAATGCTGTTATCTAGTGCTCTTGATAATGTATAATATTGTGTTATAGAGATACCTAGGTAGTATCTGTAGCACTACATGACAGGTAACAGTGCTGTTATCTAGTGCTCTTGCTAATGTATAATATTGTGTTATAGAGACACCTAGGTAGTATCTGTAGCACTACATGACAGGTAATAATGCTGTTATCTAGTGCTCTTGCTAATGTATAATATTATATGTTATAGAGATACCTAGGTAGCATCTGTAGAACTACATGACAGGTAATAGTGCTGTTATCTAGTGTTCTTGCTAATGTATAATATTGTGTTATAGAGATACTTAGGTAGTATCTGTAGCACTACATGACAGGTAATAATGCTGTTATCTAGTGCTCTTGCTAATGTATAATATTGTGTGTTATAGAGATACCTAGGTAGTATCTGTAGCACTACATGACAGGTAATAGTGCTGTTATCTAGTGCTCTTGCTAATGTATAATATTGTGTTATAGAGATACCTAGGTAGTATCTGTAGCACTACATGACAGGTAATAGTGCTGTTATCTAGTGCTCTTGCTAATGTATAATATTGTGTGTTATAGAGATACCTAGGTAGTATCTGTAGCACTACATGACAGGTAATAGTGCTGTTATCTAGTGCTCTTGCTAATGTATAATATTGTGTGTTATAGAGATACCTAGGTAGTATCTGTAGCACTACATGACAGGTAATAGTGCTGTTATCTAGTGTTCTTGATAATGTATAATATTGTGTGTTATAGAGATACCTAGGTAGTATCTGTAGCACTACATGACAGGTAATAGTGCTGTTATCTAGTGCTCTTGCTAATGTATAATATTATGTGTTATAGAGATACCTAGGTAGTATATGTAGCACTACATGACATGTAATAGTGCTGTTATCTAGTGCTCTTGCTAATGTATAATATTGTGTTATAGAGATACCTAGGTAGTATCTGTAGCACTACATGATATGTAGTAGTGCTGTTATCTAGTGCTCTTGCTAATGTATAATATTGTGTGTTATAGAGATACCTAGGTAGCATCTGTAGCACAACATGACAGGTAATAGTGCTGTTATCTAGTGCTCTTGCTAATGTATAATATTGTATGTTATAGAGATACCTAGGTAGTATCTGTAGCACTACATGACAGGTAATAGTGCTGTTATCTAGTGCTCTTGCTAATGTATAATATTGTGTTATAGAGATACCTAGGTAGTATCTGTAGCACTACATGACAGGGAATAGTGCTGTTATCTAGTGCTCTTGCTAATGTATAATATTGTGTGTTATAGAGATACCTAGGTAGTATCTGTAGCACTACATGACAGGGAATAGTGCTGTTATCTAGTGCTCTTGCTAATGTATAATATTTGTGTGTTATAGAGATACCTAGGTAGTATCTGTAGCACTACATGACAGATAATAGTGCTGTTATCTAGTACTCTTGCTAATGTATAATATTATGTGTTATAGATACACCTAGGTAGTATCTGCAGCACTACATGACATGTAATAGTGCTGTTATCTAGTGCTCTTGCTAATGTATAATATTGTGTGTTATAGAGATACCTAGGTAGTATCTGTAGCACTACATGACAGGTAATAGTGCTGTTATCTAGTGCTCTTGATAATGTATAATATTGTGTGTTATAGAGATACCTAGGTAGTATCTGTAGCACTACATGACAGATAATAGTGCAGTTATCCAGTGCTCTTGCTAATGTATAATATTGTGCTATAGAGATACCTAGGTAGTATCTGTAGCACTACATGACAGGTAATAGTGCTGTTATCTAGTGTTCTTGCTAATGTATAATATTGTGTTATAGAGATACCTAGGTAGTATCTGTAGCACTACATGACAGGTAATAATGCTGTTATCTAGTGCTCTTGCTAATGTATAATATTATGTGTTATAGAAAAACCTAGGTACTATCTGTAGCACTACATGACAGGTAATAGTGCTGTTATCTAGTGCTCTTGCTAATGTATAATATTGTGTGTTATAGAGATACCTAGGTAGTATTTGTAGCACTACATGACAGGTAATAGCGCTGTTATCTAGTGCTCTTGCTAATGTATAATATTGTGTGTTATAGAGATACCTAGGTAGCATCTGTAGCACTACATGACAGGTAATAGTGCTGTTATCTAGTGCTCTTGCTATTGTATAATATTGTGTGTTATAGAGATACCTACGTAGTATCTGTAGCACTACATGACAGGTAATAATGCTGTTATCTAGTGCTCTTGATAATGTATAATATTGTGTTATAGAGATACCTAGGTAGTATCTGTAGCACTACATGACAGGTAATAGTGCTGTTAGCTAGTGCTCTTGCTAATGTATAATATTGTGTTATAGAGACACCTAGGTAGTATCTGTAGCACTACATGACAGGTAATAATGCTGTTATCTAGTGCTCTTGCTAATGTATAATATTATATGTTATAGAGATACCTAGGTAGCATCTGTAGAACTACATAACAGGTAATAGTGCTGTTATCTAGTGCTCTTGCTAATGTATAATATTGTGTGTTATAGAGATACCTAGGTAGTATCTGTAGCACTACATGACAGGTAATAGTGCTGTTATCTAGTGCTCTTGCTAATGTATAATATTGTGTTATAGAGATACCTAGGTAGTATCTGTAGCACTACATGACAGGTAATAGTGCTGTTATCTAGTGCTCTTGCTAATGTATAATATTGTGTGTTATAGAGATACCTAGGTAGTATCTGTAGCACTACATGACAGGTAATAGTGCTGTTATCTAGTGCTCTTGCTAATGTATAATATTGTGTGTTATAGAGATACCTAGGTAGTATCTGTAGCATTACATGACAGGTAATAGTGCTGTTATCTAGTGCTCTTGCTAATGTATAATATTGTGTTATAGAGAGACTTAGGTAGTATCTGTAGCACTACATGATAGGTAATAGTGCTGTTATCTAGTGCTCTTGCTAATGTATAATATTGTGCGTTATAGAGATACCTAGGTAGTATCTGTAACACTACATGACAGGTAATAGTGCTGTTATCTAGTGGTCTTGCTATTGTATAATATTGTGTGTTATAGAGATACCTACGTAGTATCTGTAGCACTACATGACAGGTAACAATGCTGTTATCTAGTGCTCTTGATAATGTATAATATTGTGTTATAGAGATACCTAGGTAGTATCTGTAGCACTACATGACAGGTAATAGTGCTGTTATCTAGTGCTCTTGCTAATGTATAATATTGTGTTATAGAGACACCTAGGTAGTATCTGTAGCACTACATGACAGGTAATAATGCTGTTATCTAGTGCTCTTGCTAATGTATAATATTATATGTTATAGAGATACCTAGGTAGCATCTGTAGAACTACATGACAGGTAATAGTGCTGTTATCTAGTGTTCTTGCTAATGTATAATATTGTGTTATAGAGATACTTAGGTAGTATCTGTAGCACTACATGACAGGTAATAATGCTGTTATCTAGTGCTCTTGCTAATGTATAATATTGTGTGTTATAGAGATACCTAGGTAGTATCTGTAGCACTACATGACAGGTAATAGTGCTGTTATCTAGTGCTCTTGCTAATGTATAATATTGTGTTATAGAGATACCTAGGTAGTATCTGTAGCACTACATGACAGGTAATAGTGCTGTTATCTAGTGCTCTTGCTAATGTATAATATTGTGTGTTATAGAGATACCTAGGTAGTATCTGTAGCACTACATGACAGGTAATAGTGCTGTTATCTAGTGCTCTTGCTAATGTATAATATTGTGTGTTATAGAGATACCTAGGTAGTATCTGTAGCATTACATGACAGGTAATAGTGCTGTTACCTAGTGCTCTTGCTAATGTATAATATTGCGTTATAGAGATACCTAGGTAGTATCTGTAGCACTACATGACAGGTAATAGTGCTGTTATCTAGTGCTCTTGCTAATGTATAATATTGTGTGTTATAGAGATACCTAGGTAGTATCTGTAGCACTACATGACAGGTAATAGTGCTGTTATCTAGTGCTCTTGCTAATGTATAATATTGTGTGTTATAGAGATACCTAGGTAGTATCTGTAGCACTACATGACAGGTAATAGTGCTGTTATCTAGTGCTCTTGCTAATGTATAATATTGTGTGTTATAGAGATACCTAGGTAGTATCTGTAGCACTACATGACAGGTAATAGTGTTGTTATCTAGTGCTCTTGCTAATGTATAATATTGTGTTATAGAGATACCTAGGTAGTATCTGTAGCACTACATGAAAGGTAATAGTGCTGTTATCTAGTGCTCTTGCTAATGTATAATATTATGTAAGAGATACCTAGGTAGTATCTGTAGCACTACATGACAGGTAATAGTGCTGTTATCTAGTGCTCTTGCTCATGTATAATATTGTGTATTATAGAGATACAGAGGTAGTATCTGTAGCACTACATGACAGGTAATAGTGCTGTTATCTAGTGCTCTTGCTAATGTATAATATTGTGTGTTATAGAGATACCTAGGTAGTATCTGTAGCACTACATGACAGGTAATAGTGCTGTTATCTAGTGCTCCTGCTAATGTATAATATTATGTTATAGAGATACCTAGGTAGTATCTGTAGCACTACATGACAGGTAATAGTGCTGTTATCTAGTGCTCTTGCTAATGTATAATATTATGTAATAGAGATACCTAGGTAGTATCTGTAGCACTACATGACAGGTAATAGTGCTGTTATCTAGTGCTCTTGCTGATGTATAATAGTGTGTGTTATAGAGATAACTAGGTAGTATCTGTAGCACTACATGACAGGTAATAGTGCTGTTATCTAATGCTCTTGCTAATGTATAATATTGTGTGTTATAGAGATACCTAGGTAGTATATGTAGCACTACATGACAGGTAATAGTGCTGTTATCTAGTGCTCTTGCTAATGTATAATATTGTGTTATAGAGATACCTAGGTAGTATCTGTAGCACTACATGACAGGTAATAGTGTTGTTATCTAGTGCTCTTGCTAATGTATAATACTGTGTGTTATAGAGATACCTAGGTAGTATCTGTAGAACTACATGACAGGTAATAGTGCTGTTATCTAGTGCTCTTGCTAATGTATAATATTGTGTGTTATAGAGATACCTAGGTAGTATCTGTAGCACTACATGACAGGTAATAGTGCTGTTATCTAGTGCTCTTGCTAATGTATAATATTGTGTGTTATAGAGATACCTAGGTAGTATCTGTAGAACTACATGACAGGTAATAGTGCTGTTATCTAGTGCTCTTGCTAATGTATAATATTGTGTTATAGAGATACCTAGGTAGTATCTGTAGCACTACATGACAGGTAATAGTGCTGTTATCTAGTGCTCCTGCTAATGTATAATATTATGTTATAGAGATACCTAGGTAGTATCTGTAGCACTACATGACAGGTAATAGTGCTGTTATCTAGTGCTCTTGCTAATGTATAATATTGTGTGTTATAGAGATACCTAGGTAGTATCTGTAGAACTACATGACAGGTAATAGTGCTGTTATCTAGTGCTCTTGCTAATGTATAATATTGTGTTATAGAGATACCTAGGTAGTATCTGTAGCACTACATGACAGGTAATAGTGCTGTTATCTAGTGCTCCTGCTAATGTATAATATTATGTTATAGAGATACCTAGGTAGTATCTGTAGCACTACATGACAGGTAATAGTGCTGTTATCTAGTGCTCTTACTAATGTATAATATTATGTAATAGAGATACCTAGGTAGTATCTGTAGCACTACATGACAGGTAATAGTGCTGTTATCTAGTGCTCTTGCTGATGTATAATAGTGTGTGTTATAGAGATAACTAGGTAGTATCTGTAGCACTACATGACAGGTAATAGTGCTGTTATCTAGTGCTCTTGCTAATGTATAATATTGTGTGTTATAGAGATACCTAGGTAGCATCTGTAGCACTACATGAAAGGTAATAGTGCTGTTATCTAGTGCTCTTGCTAACGTAAAATATTGTGTTATAGAGATACCTAGGTAGTATCTGTAGCACTACATGACATGTAATAGTGCTGTTATCTAGTGCGCTTGCTAATGTATAATATTGTGTTATAGAGATACCTAGGTAGCATCTGTAGCACTACATGACAGGTAATAGTGCTGTTATCTAGTGCTCTTGCTAATGTATAATATTATGTGTTATAGAGATACATAGGTAGTATCTGTAGCACTACATGACAGGTAATAGTGCTGTTATCTAGTGATCTTGCTAATGTATAATATTGTGTTATAGAGATACCTAGGTAGCATCTGTAGCATTACATGACAGGTAATAGTGCTGTTATCTAGTGCTATTGCTAATGTATAATATTGTGTTATAGAGATACCTAGGTAGCATCTGTAGCACTACATGACAGGTAATAGTGCTGTTATCTAGTGCTCTTGCTAATGTATAATATTGTGTGCTATAGAGATACCTAGGTAGTATCTGTAGCACTACATGACAGGTAATAGCGCTGTTATCTAGTGCTCTTGCTAATGTATAATATTGTGTTATAGAGATACCTAGGTAGTATCTGTAGCACTACATGACAGGTAATAGCGCTGTTATCTAGTGCTCTTGCTAATGTATAATATTGTGTTATAGAGATACCTAGGTAGTATCTGTAGCACTACATGAAAGGTAATAGTGCTGTTATCTAGTGCTCTTGCTAATGTATAATATTGTGTTATAGAGATACCTAGGTAGTATCTGTAGCACTACATGACAGGTAATAGTGCTGTTATCTAGTGCTCTTGCTAATGTATAATATTGTGTTATAGAGATACCTAGGTAGTATCTGTAGCACTACATGACAGGTAATAGTGCTGTTATCTAGTGCTCTTGCTAATGTATAATATTGTGTGTTATAGAGATACCTAGGTAGTATCTGTAGCACTACATGACAGGTAATAGTGCTGTTATCTAGTGCTCTTGCTAATGTATAATATTGTGTGTTATAGAGATACATAGGTAGTATCTGTAGCACTACATGACAGGTAATAGTGCTGTTATCTAGTGCTCTTGCTAATGTATAATATTGTGTGTTATAGAGATACCTAGGTAGTATCTGTAGCACTACATGACAGGTAATAGTGCTGTTATCTAGTGCTCTTGCTAATGTATAATATTGTGTTATAGAGATACCTAGGTAGTATCTGTAGCACTACATGAAAGGTAATAGTGCTGTTATCTAGTGCTCTTGCTAATGTATAATATTGTGTGTTATAGAGATACCTAGGTAGTATCTGTAGCACTACATGACAGGTAATAGTGCTGTTATCTAGTGCTCTTGCTAATGTATAATATTGTGTTATAGAGATACCTAGGTAGTATATGTAGCACTCCATGACAGGTAATAGTGCTGTTATCTAGTGCTCTTGCTAATGTATAATATTGTGTTGTAGAGATACCTAGGTAGTATCTGTAGCACTACATGACAGGTAATAGTGCTGTTAGCTAGTGCTCTTGCTAATGTATAATATTGTGTTATAGAGATACCTAGGTAGTATCTGTAGCACTACATGACAGGTAATAGTGCTGTTATCTAGTGCTCTTGCTAATGTATAATATTGTGTTATAGAGATACCTAGGTAGTATCTGTAGCACTACATGACAGGTAATAGTGCTGTTATCTAGTGCTCTTGCTAATGTATAATATTGTGTTGTAGAGATACCTAGGTAGTATCTGTAGCACTACATGACAGGTAATAGTGCTGTTAGCTAGTGCTCTTGCTAATGTATAATATTGTGTTATAGAGATACCTAGGTAGTATCTGTAGCACTACATGACAGGTAATAGTGCTGTTATCTAGTGCTCTTGCTAATGTATAATATTATGTGTTATAGAGATACCTAGGTAGTATCTGTAGCACTACATGACAGGCAATAGTGCTGTTATCTAGTGCTCTTGCTAATGTATAATATTGTGTTATAGAGATACCTAGGTAGTATATGTAGCACTACATGACAGGTAATAGTGCTGTTATCTAGTGCTCTTGCTAATGTATAATATTATGCGTTATAGAGATACCTAGGTAGTATCTGTAGCACTACATGACAGGTAATAGTGCCGTTATCTAATGCTCTTGCTAATGTATAATATTATGCGTTATAGAGATAACTAGGTAGTATCTGTAGCACTACATGACAGGTAATAGTGCTGTTATCTAGTGGTCTTGCTAATGTATAATATTATGTGTTATAGAGATACCTAGGTAGTATCTGTAGCACTACATGACAGGTAATAGTGCTGTTATCTAGTGCTCTTGCTAATGTATAATATTGTTATAGAGATACCTAGGTAGTATCTGTAGCACTACATGACAGGTAATAGTGCTGTTATCTAGTGCTCTTGCTAATGTATAATATTGTTATAGAGATACCTAGGTAGTATATGTAGCACTACATGACAGGTAATAGTGCTGTTATCTAGTGCTCTTGCTAATGTATAATATTGTGTTATAGAGATACCTAGGTAGTATCTGTAGCACTACATGACAGGTAATAGTGCTGTTATCTAGTGCTCTTGCTAATGTATAATATTGTGTTATAGAGATACCTAGGTAGTATCTGTAGCACTACATGACAGGTAATAGTGCTGTTATCTAGTGCTCTTGCTAATGTATAATATTGTGTTATAGAGATACCTAGGTAGTATCTGTAGCACTACATGACAGGTAATAGTGCTGTTATCTAGTGATCTTGCTAATGTATAATATTGTGTTATAGAGATACCTAGGTAGCATCTGTAGCACTACATGACAGGTAATAGTGCTGTTATCTAGTGTTCTTGCTAATGTATAATATTGTGTGTTATAGAGATACCTAGGTAGTATCTGTAGCACTACATGACAGGTATTAGTGCTGTTATCTAGTGCTCTTGCTAATGTATAATATTGTGTTATAGAGATACCTAGGTAGTATCTGTAGCACTACATGAAAGGTAATAGTGCTGTTATCTAGTGCTCTTGCTAATGTATAATATTGTGTGTTATAGAGATACCTAGGTAGTATCTGTAGCACTACATGACAGGTATTAGTGCTGTTATCTAGTGCTCTTGCTAATGTATAATATTGTGTTATAGAGATACCTAGGTAGTATCTGTAGCACTACATGAAAGGTAATAGTGCTGTTATCTAGTGCTCTTGCTAATGTATAATATTGTGTGTTATAGAGATACCTAGGTAGTATATGTAGCACTACATGACAGGTAATAGTGCTGTTATCTAGTGCTCTTGCTAATGTATAATATTGTGTTGTAGAGATACCTAGGTAGTATCTGTAGCACTACATGACAGGTAATAGTGCTGTTATCTAGTGCTCTTGCTAATGTATAATATTGTGTGTTATAGAGATACCTAGGTAGTATCTGTAGCACTACATGACAGGTAATAGTGCTGTTATCTAGTGCTCTTGCTAATGTATAATATTGTGTTATAGAGATACCTAGGTAGTATATGTAGCACTACATGACAGGTAATAGTGCTGTTATCTAGTGCTCTTGCTAATGTATAATATTGTGTTGTAGAGATACCTAGGTAGTATCTGTAGCACTACATGACAGGTAATAGTGCTGTTATCTAGTGCTCTTGCTAATGTATAATATTGTGTTATAGAGATACCTAGGTAGTATCTGTAGCACTACATGACAGGTAATAGTGCTGTTATCTAGTGCTCTTGCTAATGTATAATATTGTGTTATAGAGATACCTAGGTAGTATATGTAGCACTACATGACAGGTAATAGTGCTGCCCTCTAGTGCTCTTGCTAATGTATAATATTGTGTGTTATAGAGATACCTAGGTAGTATCTGTAGCACTACATGACAGGTAATAGTGCTGTTATCTAGTGCTCTTGCTAATGTATAATATTGTGTGTTATATAGATACCTAGGTAGTATCTGTAGCACTACATGACAGGTAATAGTGCTGTTATCTAGTGCTCTTGCTAATGTATAATATTGTGTGTTATAGAGATACCTAGGTAGTATCTGTAGCACTACATGACAGGTAATAGTGCTGCCCTCTAGTGCTCTTGCTAATGTATAATATTCTTGCAAACTTGCTGCCATACAGATCTCCAGGAATGCAGGGACGGATTTACAGATAAATAAAAAGCATAGAGTACAATACTCTGATATTCAAGGTAATGAAATAGTCACAGACAGATATAGATAACTTTTTTCTGTTAATGAATATTATATATCTGCTATGCAACACATTCAGGGCTACAAATGAACCATTATATCTATAATCAATTCAGAATACTATTATGATGCAGAAGAACAACATATAAAGCACTATCACTACAAAATGAATGCAGTATTCACCTGCTTAACTATGTGACACAGCACTGCCACAGCAAATACTCACACAGTCTTTACTTACACGGTATATTGTGCAAAACAGATAATACAAAATCCATGGCTATTTCTTCAATGATCTAGATTGATGGGATATATATGGTAGGTTCCTGTGCGATGGGTACCAGTGGATAATTTCCTGTGTTATGGGTAATATCCGAGTACATCAGCAGAATGCCATGCTGCTGCAGGATAACTGAGTCAGACGAAGCATTATTTTCCAGATAGATGCACAAGCTGACGTATGCTTCAGAATAAAAGTCTGTTGTGCAATAGGAGCAGCTGGTATCTTAGATACAAATACAGTTCTTACTGAAGTATCCAGTGATATAAATGCAGCAATGATTCAGTTATTAAGCATCCAATGCAGTGAGTGCTGGAAGTGACCCTTTGATAGGGAGGGGCATTGTGTGTCTCATCCTATTATAGAAGGGATTTGACCTAGATAGTGCAGGGGCTTGCTTGACCTCTGGCTATTTTATGTTTGATGAAATAAGTGAGAGGAAATGAAAGGACGATTTTTGCAATTGTAACATGGTACCAGGCTTACTGTAGTTCCACATAAAAATGTGATTTAAAGCTACATTTCCTCTGCGCTTAAAAATATAAAATATGATACCTTAAAGGGACAGTCAAGTCCAAAAAAAAACTTTCATGATTTAAATAGGGTATGCAATTTTAAACAACTTCCCAATTTACTTTTATCACCAATTTTGCTTTGTTCTCTTGGTATTCTTAGTTGAAAGCTAAAACTCTTAGACCTTGAAGACTGCCTCTAATCTGAATACATTTTGACCACTAGAGAGCATTAGTTCACATATTTCATATAGATAACATTGAGCTCATGCACGTAAACTGACCTAGGACTGAGCACTGTTTGGCTAAACTGCATGTCTGTCAAAAGAACTGAAATAAGGGGGCAGTCAGCAGAAGCTTAGATACAAGATAATTACAGAGGTAAAAAGTATATTAATATAACTGTGTTGGTTGTGCAAAACTGGGGAATGGGTAATAAAGGGATTATCTATCTTTTTAAACAACAAAAATTCTGGTGTTGACTGTCCCTTTAAAGGGACACTCATTGTTAAAATGTTATGCGATGTATTACCAGCAATGCAGACTGTAAGACTTATAGGTTTACAAAGACGAGTAATATAACCATGCTATTAGGTATAGCACCATCAGGGGGTATGTAGTATAACCATACTATGAGGTATAGCACCCTCAGGGGGTATGTAATATAGCCATACTATAAGGTATTGCACCCTCAGGGGGTATGTAGTATAACCATACTATGAGGTATAGCACCCTCAAGGGGTATGAAGTATAACCATACTATGAGGTATAGCACCCTCAGGGGGGTATGTAGTATAACCATACTATGAGGTATAGCACCCTCAAGGGGTATGAAGTATAACCATACTATGAGGTATAGCACCCTCAGGGGGGTATGTAATATAACCATACTATGAGGTATAGCACCCTCAGGGAGGTATGTAGTATAACCATACTATGAGGTATAGCACCCTCAGGGGGTATGAAGTATAACCATACTATGACGTATAGCACCCTCAGGGGGGTATGTAGTATAACCATACTATGAGGTATAGCACCCTCAGGGGGGTATGTAGTATAACAGTTCTATGAGGCATTGTAACCTCAGGGAGTAGGTAGTACAACCATACTATGAGGTATAACACCCTCAGGGGGTATGTAGTATAACCATACTATGAGGTATAGCACCGTCAGGGGGTATGAAGTATAACCATACTATGAGGTATAGCACCCTCAGGGGGGTATGTAGTATAACCATACTATAAGGTATAGCACCCTCAGGGGGGTATGTAGTATAACCATACTATAAGGTATAGCACCCTCAGGGGGGTATGTAGTATAACCATACTATGAGGTATAACACCCTCAGGGGGTATGTAGTATAACCATACTATGAGGTATAGCACCGTCAGGGGGTATGAAGTATAACCATACTATGAGGTATAGCACCCTCAGGGGGGTATGTAGTATAACCATACTATAAGGTATAGCACCCTCAGGGGGGTATGTAGTATAACCATACTAAGAGGTATAGCACCCTCAGGGGGGTATGTAGTATAAACATTCTATAAGGTATAGTACGTTCAGGGGGTATGAAGCATAACCATACTATGAGGTATAGCACCCTCAGGGGGTATGAAGTATAACCATACTATGAGGTATAGCCCCCTTAAGGGGGTATGTAGTATAACCATACTATAAGGTATAGCACCCTCAGGGGGCTATGTAGTATAACCATACTATGAGGTATAGCACCCTCAGGAGGTATGTAGTATAACCATACTATGAGGTATGGTACCCTCGGGGGGTAGGCAATAGAACCATACTATGAGGTATAGCACCCTCGGGGGTATGTAGTAGAACCATACTATGAGGTATAGCACCCTCGGGGGTATGTAGTAGAACCATACTATGAGGTATAGCACCCTCGGGGGTATGTAGTAGAACCATACTATGAGGTATAGCACCCTCAGGGGGTATGAAGTATAACCATACTATGAGGTATAGCATCCTCAGGGGGCATGTAGTATAACCATACTATGAGGTATGGTACCCTCGGGGGGTAGGCAGTAGAACCATACTATGAGGTATAGCACCCTTGGGGGGTATGAAGTATAACCATACTATGAGGTATAGCACCCTCAGGGGGTATGTAGTGTAACCATGTTATGAGGTATAGCACCCTTATTGGGTATGTAGTATAATCATACTATGAGGTATTGCACCCTCAGGGGGGGTAGGTAGTATAACTGTTCTATGAGGTATAGCACACTCAGGGGGGTATGTAGTATAACCATACTATGAAGTATTGCACCCTCAGGGGGTATGCAGTATAAAGATACTATAAGGTATAGCACCCTCAGGGGGTAGGTAGTACAACCATACTATGAGGAATAGCACCCTCAGGGGGGTATGTAGTATAACCACACTATGAGGTATAGCACCCTCAGGGGGTTATGTAGTATAACCATACTATGAAGTATAGCACCCTCCGGGGGGGATGTAGTATAACCACACTATGAGGTATAGCACCCTCAGGGGGTTATGTAGTATAACCATACTATGAAGTATAGCACCCTCCGGGGGGGATGTAGTATAACCATACTATGAGGTATAGCACCCTCAAGGGGGGTATGTAATATAACCATGCTATGAGGTATAGCACCCTGGGGGGTATGTAGTATAAACATACTATAAGGTATAGTACGCTCAGGGGGTATGAAGCATAACCATACTATGAGGTATGGTACCCTCGGGGGGGTATGTAGTAGAACCATACTATGAGGTATGGTACCCTCAGGGGGTATGTAGTATAACCATACTATGAGGTATGCTACCCTCAGGGGGGTATGTAGTTTAACCATACTATGAGGTATGGAACCCTTTAGGGGGTATGTAGTATAACCATACTATGAGGTATGGTACCCTCAGGGGGGTATGTATTATAACCATACTATAAGGTATAGCACCCTTAGGGGGGTATGTAATATAACCATACTATGAGGTATGGTACCCCCAGGGGGGTATGTAGTATAACCATACTATGAGATATGGTACCCTCATGGGGTATGTAGTATAACCATACTATGAGGTATGGTACCCTCAGGGGGTATGTAGTATAACCATACTATGAGGAATAGCACCCTCAGGGGGGTATGTAGTATAACCATACTATGAGGTATGGTACCCTCAGGGGGGTATGTAGTATAACCATACTATTAGGTATAGCACCATCAGGGGGGTATGTAGTATAACCATATTATGAGGTATAGCACCCTTATGGGGTATGTAATATAACCATACTATGAGGTATAGCACCCTCAGGGGGTATGAAGTATAACCAAAGTATGAGGTATAGCACCGTCAGGGTGGTATTTAGTATAACCATACTATGAGGTATAGCACCCTCAGGGGGTATGTAGTATAACCATACTATGAGGTATAGCACCCTCAAAGGGTATGAAGTATAACCATACTATGAGGTATAGCACCCTCAGGGGGTAGGTAGTACAACCATACTATGAGGTATAGCACCCTCAGGGGGGTATGTAGTATAACCATACTATGAGGTGTAGCACCCTCAGTGGGTATGAAGCATAACCATACTATGAGATATAGCACCCTCCGGGGGGTATGTAGTATAACCATACTATGAGGTATAGCACCCTCAGGGGGGTATGTAATATAACCATACTATGAGGTTTGGTACCCTCAGGGAGTATGTAGTATAACCATACTATGAGGTATGGTACCCTCAGGGGGTATGTAGTATAACCATACTATGAGGTATGGAACCCTTTAGGGGGTATGTAGTATAACCATAACATGAGGTATGGTAACCTCAGGGGGGTATGTGGTATAACCATACTATGAGGTATGGTACCCCCAGTGGGGAATGTAGTATAACCATACTATGAGGTTTTGTACCCTCAGAGGGTTTGTAGTATAACCATACTATAAGGTATAGCCCCCTCAGGGGGGTATGTAGTATAACCATACTATGAGGTATGGAACCCTCAGGGGGGTATGTAGTATAACCATACTATGACTTATGGTACCCTCAGGGGGGTATGTAGTATAACCATACTATGAGGTATGGTACCCTCAGGGGGTATGTAGTATAACCATACTATGAGGTATGCTACCCTCAGGGGGGTATGTAGTATAACCATACTATGAGGTATGGTACCCTCAGGGGGTATGTAGTATAACCATACTATGAGGTATGCTACCCTCAGGGGGGTATGTAGTATAACCATACTATGAGGTATGGTACCCTCAGGGGGGTATGTAGTATAACCATACTATGAGGTATAGCACCTTCAGAGGGGTATGTAGTATAACCATACTATGAGGTATGGTACCCTCAGGGGGGTATGCAGTATAACCATACTATGAGGTATAGCACCCTCAGGGGGGTATGTAGTATAACCATACTATGAGGTATAGCACCCTCAGGGGGGTATGTAGTATAACCATACTATGAGGTATGGTACCATCAGGGGGTATGTTTACTTGTTTAAGACCCCTGGCATTAAGCCTTTCTTTATTCCATTGTTGGCAGGCAGTAAATACAGATTGCCCCATGGGTAGTAAGAAGAAATCCCTTACATTATTCTGCAGCAGTTATTTATTCTGTATGATGGGTCATGCGGGATCCATGGACTTAAAGAAAAAGCAGAACAAGAGCACTTAGTAACTCTAGGGTGCAGGCAGTATACCTTTACATTAGCTGTACCACCACAGTTACACAATATACTCCCAGTGTCAGGTGCAGGGAGTATACCTTTACATTAGCTGTACCACCACAGTTACATAATATACTCCCAGTGTGAGGTGCAGGCAGTATACCTTTACATTAGCTGTACCACCACAGTTACACAATATACTCCCAGTGTCAGGTGTAGGCAGTATACCTTTACATTAGCTGTACCACCACAGTTACATAATATACTCCCAGTGTGAGGTGCAGGCAGTATACCTTTACATTAGCTGTACCACCACAGTTACAGAATATACTCCCAGTGTCAGGTGTAGGCAGTATACCTTTACATTAGCTGTACCACCACAGTTACATAATATACTCCCAGTGTGAGGTGCAGGCAGTATACCTTTACATTAGCTGTACCACCACAGTTACACAATATACTTCCAGTGTCAGGTGTAGGCAGTATACCTTTACATTAGTTGTACCACCACAGTTACACAATATACTCCCAGTGTCAGGTGTAGGCAGTATACCTTTACATTAGCTGTACCACCACAGTTACACAATATACTCCCAGTGTCAGGTGTAGGCAGTATACCTTTACATTAGCTGTACCACCACAGTTACACAATATACTCCCAGTGTCAGGTGTAGGCAGTATACCTTTACATTAGCTGTACCACCACAGTTACACAATATACTCCCAGTGTCAGGTGTAGGCAGTATACCTTTACATTAGCTGTACCACCACAGTTACACAATATACTCCCAGTGTCAGGTGCAGGCAGTATACCTTTACATTAGCTGTACCACCACAGTTACACAATATACTTCCAGTGTCAGGTGTAGGCAGTATACCTTTACATTAGCTGTACCACCACAGTTAAACAATACTCCCAGTGTCAGGTGTAGGCAGTATACCTTTACATTAGCTGTACCACCACAGTTACACTATATATTCCCAGTGTCAGGTGTAGGCAGTATACCTTTACATTAGCTGTACCACCACAGTTACACAATATACTCCCAGTGTCAGGTGCAGGCAGTATACCTTTGCATTGGCTGTACCACCACAGTTACACAATATACTCCCAGTGTTGGGTGCTGGCAGTATACCTTTACATTAGCTGTACCACCACAGTTACACAATATACTCCCAGTGTCAGATGCAGGCAGTATACCTTTGCATTGGCTGTACCACCACAGATAAAACAATACTCCCAGTGTTGGGGGCTGGCAGTATACCTTTGCATTGGCTGTACCACCACAGTTAAATAATACTCCCAGTGTTGGGTGCTGGCAGTATACCTTTGCATTGGCTGTACCACCACAGATAAAACAATACTCCCAGTGTTGGGGGCTGGCAGTAAACCTTTGCATTGGCTGTACCACCACAGTTAAATAATACTCCCAGTGTTGGGGGCTGGCAGTATAATTTTGCATTGGCTGTACCACCACAGTTAAACAATACTCCCAGTGTTGGGTGCAGACAGTATACCTTTGCATTGGCTGTACCACCACATTTAAACAATACTCCCAGTGTTGGGGGCTGGCAGTATAATTTTGCATTGGCTGTACCACCACAGTTACACAATACTCCCAGTGTTGGGTGCAGACAGTATACCTTTGTAATGGCTGTACCACCACAGTTAAACAATACTCCCAGTGTTGGGGGCTGGCAGTATACCTTTGCATTGGCTGTACCACCACAGTTAAACAATACTCCCAGTGTTGGGGGCTGGCAGTAAACCTTTGCATTGGCTGTACCACCACAGTTAAACAATACTCCCAGTGTTGGGGGCTGGCAGTATAGATTCTGAACACTCCTCCGGTGTTAAAAGTATCTGTAAAGAAATGCAGTAGCAATACACTAAGGCCTAGAAGTGGAGAGGTATTTCCCTGAGATTTCTATCATAAATTGTGCTTATGTCAAAGTGCTACCACAAGTATATTGTGAGTATCTGTGTGCTTGTATTACAAGTTGAAACTAAAGTTTTTCTGCTCATAAACTTTCCATTGTGAAGTTACAGGAGACCTTCCGTTTGAAGGGACACTAAATCCAAAATATTTCTTTAATGATTCAGATAGAGTAGCAATTTTAAGCAACTTAATAATTTACTTCTATTATCAATTTTTTTCTCTTGGTATCTTTATTTGAAAAAGAAGGAATGTAAGCTTAGGAGACAGCCCAATTTTGGTTCAGCACCTGGGTAGTGCTTGCTGATTGGTGGCCACATTTATCCACCAATCAGCAAGCGCTACCCAGGTGCTGAATCAAATATAGACCGGCTCCTAAGCTTACATTCCTGCGGTTCAAATAAAGATAGCAAGAGAAGGAAGAAAATTGATAATAGGAGTAAATTAGAAAGTTGCTTGAAATTGTTTCTCTTTCTGAATCATGAAAGAAAGAAAAAATGTGTTTCATATCTGTTTAAGTAAAATAAAATGGTTCTATTTAAGCAATTATTTCTACTACTGATCCTGAAGTGAACGAATGAAATGTTCGCCAATGCTTTCACTCCTTTTACTTGCTATATGCTAGGAAAGCAATACTAAATAGTACTAAATATGACTAAATAGTACTAAATATGACTAAATAGTACTAAATATGACTAAATAATTCCAAATACTAAATAATACTAAATAATTCCAAATACTAAATAATACTAAATATTACTAAATACTGTATTACTAAATATTACTAAATACTGTATTACTAAATATTACTAAATACTGTATTACTAAATATTACTAAATACTGTATTACTAAATATTACTAAATACTGTATTACTAAATATTACTAAACAATACTAAATATTACTAAACAATACTAAATATTACTAAACAATACTAAATATTACTAAAAGTATTCATCTCTGCCTTTTCCCTTCTTTTTTTCTTTTTTAAGAGTAGGGTCCCTGGTTTTCTCTAAATGACCACACTGTTGTAATGTTCTCTTAAAGTTAAATGAACGTTCTGTCTTTGATTTATGTTCTTAATTTTATTATTAATGAAAAATTGAGAAACAAACAATTTCTTTGACTGAAAAAGATTCATGGTCACGTGCTTGTATAATTATAGTGTGACGTTTGTATATGAGTTTTGCGTGTTATAGATTTCTAGCAGGACATCATTCTGATAGTTAACTGTTTTTTTACGTAAACAATGTAATCATTACTTTGTTTTTTTATCCTGAAATGTCACTAGAGAGCTCCTGATTCAAATCCTGTTTGTACCAATTTGGCATTTAATGCTTTGTTTTGTAATACTCATGTGATTTCTCAATAAAATTAATCTGGGGGAGTAAAAAATGTATATGTATTTAACAAAATAATTATTATTAAAAAATTAAAAATAATGAAAATGAATTAAAAAATAATTGCCTAGATTACGAGTCTTGCGTCAGCCTTAAAAAGCAGCGTTGAGGGGTCCCAACGCTGCTTTTTAACACCCGCTGGTATTATGAGTCTGGCAGGTACAGGTTTACCGCTCACTTTTTTTCCGCAATTTTAGCATACCGCAAATCCCCTTACGTCAATTGCGTATCCTAACTTTTTAATGGGATTTTCCTAACACCAGTATTACGATCGCTTGAAAAAGTGAGCGGTACACCCTCTACCTCCAAGACTCCTACAGCATTTAAAAGTCAGTAGTTAAGAGTTTTATGGGCTAACGCCGTAACATAAAACTCTTCACTAAAGTGCTATAAAGTACACTAACACCCATAAACTACCTATTAACCCCTAAACCGAGCCCCCCCCCCACATCGCAAACACTATAATAAAATTATTTAACCCCTAATCTGCCGGACATTGCCGCCACTGTAATAAATGTATTAACCCCTAAACCACCGCACTCCCGCCTCGCAAACACTAGTTAAATTTTATTAACCCCTAATCTGCCGTCCCTAACATCGCCTACACCTAACTACATTTATTAACCCTAATCTGCCGCCCCCAACATCGCAGCTACTATATTAAATGTATTAACCCCTAAACCTAAGTCTAACCCTAACCCCCTCTAACTGAAATATAATTTAAATACATCTAAATAAATTATTCCTATTTAAAACTAAATTCTTACCTGTAAAATAAACCCTAAAATAGCTACAATATAACTAATAATTACATTGTAGCTATCTCAGAATTTATTTTTATTTTACAGGCAAGTTTGTATTTATTTTAACTAGGTACAATAGTTATTAAATAGTAATTAACTATTTAATAACTACCTAGCTAAAATAAGTACAAATTTACCTGTAAAATAAACCCTAACCTAAGTTACAATTACACCTAACACTACACTATCATTAAATTAATAACATAAAATACCTACAATTAATTACAATTAAATTAAATAAACTAAATTACGAAAAACAACAAACACTAAATTACAGAAAATAAAAAAGAAATTACAGATATTTTAAACTAATTACACCTAATCTAATCCCCCTAACAAAATAAAAAAGCCCCCCCAAAATAAAAAAAAATCCCTAACCTATACTAAATTACAAATAGCCCTTAAAAGGGCCTTTTGCGGGGCATTGCCCCAAAGTTATCAGCTCTTTTACCTGTAAAAAAAAATTAAATACCCCCCAACATTAAAACCCACCACCCACACACCCAACCCTACTCTAAAACCCACCCAATACCCCCTTAATAAAACCTAACACTAACCCCCTGAAGATCACCCTACCTTGAGCCGTCTTCACCCAGCCGGGCACAAGTGGACCTCCAGACTGGCAGAAGTCTTCATCCAATCCGGCCAGAAGAGGACATCCAGACCGGCAGAAGTCTTCATCCAGGCGGCATCTTCTATCTTCTTCCATCCGGAGCGCAGCGGGTCCATCTTGAAGATATCCGACGCGGAGCATCCTCTTCCATCCGGCGGCGACTGAAGAATGGAGGTTCCTTTAAGTGACGTCATCCAAGATGGCGTCCCTTCAATTCCAATTGGCTGATAGAATCCTATCAGCCAATTGGAATTAAGGTAGGAAAAATCCTATTGGCTGATGCAATCAGCCAATAGAATTGAGCTCGCATTCTATTGGCTGATTGGAACAGCCAATAGAATGTGAGCTCAATCCTATTGGCTGATTGGATCAGCCAATAGGATTGAACTTCAATTCTATTGGCTGATTGCATCAGCCAATAGGATTTTTCCTACCTTAATTCCGATTGGCTGATAGGATTCTATCAGCCAATCGGAATTGAAGGGACGCTATCTTGAATGACGTCACTTAAAGGAACCTTCATTCTTCAGTCGCCGTCGGATGGAAGAGGATGCTCCGCGTCGGATGTCTTCAAGATGGACCCGCTCCGCTCCGGATGGAAGAGGATGGTCCGCGTCGGATGTCTTCAAGATGGACCCGCTCCGCTCCGGATGGAAGAAGATAGAAGATGCCACCTGGATGAAGACTACTGCCGGTCTGGTTGTCCTCTTCTGGCCGGATTGGATGAAGACTTCTGCCAGTCTGGGGTATGTAGTATAACTATACTATGAGGTATAGCACCCTCAGGGGGGTATGTAGTATAACCATACTATGAGGTATGGTACCCTCAGGGGGGTATGTAGTATAACCATACTATGAGGTATGGAACCCTTTAGGGGGTATGTAGTATAACCATACTATGAGGTATGGCACCCTCAGGGGGGTATGTAGTATAACCATACTATGAGGTATGGCACCCTCAGGGGGGGTATGTAGTATAACCATACTATGAGGTATAGCACCCTCAGGGGGGTATGTAGTATAACCATACTATGAGGTATAGCACCCTCAGGGGGGTATGTAGTATAACCATACTATGAGGTATAGCACCCTCAGGGGGGTATGTAGTATAACCATACTATGAGGTATGGTACCATCAGGGGGTATGTTTACTTGTTTAAGACCCCTGGCATTAAGCCTTTCTTTATTCCATTGTTGGCAGGCAGTAAATACAGATTGCCCCATGGGTAGTAAGAAGAAATCCCTTACATTATTCTGCAGCAGTTATTTATTCTGTATGATGGGTCATGCGGGATCCATGGACTTAAAGAAAAAGCAGAACAAGAGCACTTAGTAACTCTAGGGTGCAGGCAGTATACCTTTACATTAGCTGTACCACCACAGTTACACAATATACTCCCAGTGTCAGGTGCAGGCAGTATACCTTTACATTAGCTGTACCACCACAGTTACATAATATACTCCCAGTGTGAGGTGCAGGCAGTATACCTTTACATTAGCTGTACCACCACAGTTACACAATATACTCCCAGTGTCAGGTGTAGGCAGTATACCTTTACATTAGCTGTACCACCACAGTTACACAATATACTCCCAGTGTCAGGTGTAGGCAGTATACCTTTACATTAGCTGTACCACCACAGTTACACAATATACTCCCAGTGTCAGGTGTAGGCAGTATACCTTTACATTAGCTGTACCACCACAGTTACACAATATACTCCCAGTGTGAGGTGCAGGCAGTATACCTTTACATTAGCTGTACCACCACAGTTACACAATATACTCCCAGTGTCGGGTGTAGGCAGTATACCTTTACATTAGCTGTACCACCACAGTTACACAATACTCCCAGTGTCAGGTGTAGGCAGTATACCTTTACATTAGCTGTACCACCACAGTTACACAATATACTCCTAGTGTCGGGTGTAGGCAGTATACCTTTACATTAGCTGTACCACCACAGTTACATAATATACTCCCAGTGTCAGGTGTAGGCAGTATACCTTTACATTAGCTGTACCACCACAGTTACACAATATACTCCCAGTGTGAGGTGCAGGCAGTATACCTTTACATTAGCTGTACCACCACAGTTACACAATATACTCCCAGTGTCGGGTGTAGGCAGTATACCTTTACATTAGCTGTACCACCACAGTTACACAATACTCCCAGTGTCAGGTGTAGGCAGTATACCTTTACATTAGCTGTACCACCACAGTTACACAATATACTCCTAGTGTCGGGTGTAGGCAGTATACCTTTACATTAGCTGTACCACCACAGTTACACAATATACTCCCAGTGTTGGGGGCAGGCAGTATACCTTTACATTAGCTGTACCACCACAGTTACACAATACACTCCCAGTGTCAGGTGCAGGCAGTATACCTTTACATTAGCTGTACCACCACAGTTACACAATATACTCCCAGTGTCAGGTGTAGGCAGTATACCTTTACATTAGCTGTACCACCACAGTTACACAATACTCCCAGTGTCAGGTGTAGGCAGTATACCTTTACATTAGCTGTACCACCACAGTTACACAATATACTCCCAGTGTCAGGTGTAGGCAGTATACCTTTACATTGGCTGTACCACCAAAGTTAAATACTCCCAGTGTTGGGTGCAGGCAGTATACCTTTGCATTAGCTGTACCACCACAGTTACACAATACTCCCAGTGTTGGGTGCAGACAGTATACCTTTGCATTGGCTGTACCACCACAGTTACACAATACTCCCAGTGTTGGGTGCAGACAGTATACCTTTGTAATGGCTGTACCACCACAGTTAAACAATACTCCCAGTGTTGGGTGCAGACAGTATACCTTTGTAATGGCTGTATTACCACAGTTAAACAATACTCCCAGTGTTGGCGGCTGGCAGTATACCTTTGCATTGGCTGTACCACCACAGTTAAACAATACTCCCAGTGTTGGGTGCAGACAGTATATTTTATGCTGAGAATATATTATTAGATTGTTTTAATAAGTGTATTTCATTTTTCTACGTATGTGAATTGTATTTGAAATACCAGCGCTGGTTTTAGGAACATTACCAATTGTATAGGATTTTCATCTGATTTATATATAAAATTTGTTTTTTTTAGTTGTTTGGCATCTCCATATAAATTTAATTTTTTTTCTGCGAGGCACTCAAATAAATGATACCTCTTTTTTTTTTTTTAGCAGACCAAGCATTCTTAGAAGAAGAAAAAAAAGTTTAGTATGCAGAAATAATAATTTATTCAGATAAAAAGTCTCTCTAAATTAGTGAACTATACAAATTTAAAATGACACATAATTCTGTTTTTCCAAGAGGTGACCTTACCCACGTTGACGATGCATGCCTGCTCTTACCTCTGTCCAAACTTAGCCAGGTTAGCAAAAAGAGATTAAAAAACAACTAAAATATTTGCAAAGAAAGTCATCATATATATTTCACAAAATATATTTTTTTATACTATCCCTGTTCCCCCATTTATTCTGATTCCTGTGATTTTTTTTATTTTTTATCAAAAGTTGCTGCCAAGGGATCATTATACCGACATGAAATCCTTTCTTTGAATGGTCGGTCCTCACACTTTCAAATAAGGGCCATTATGAATATTTCGATGGTGAGGGTGTAATAAAGGCCTTGTAAAAAAATGCCAGAACCTCTCAAATGGAACCAATACTCAGAGGTATTTATCAACACAGGACCAACCAAGATGGAAAAACAGAATTTATGCTTACCTGATAAATTACTTTCTCCAACGGTGTGTCCGGTCCACGGCGTCATCCATAACTTGTGGGAATATTCTCTTCCCCAACAGGAAATGGCAAAGAGCACAGCAAAAGCTGTCCATATAGTCCCTCCCAGGCTCCGCCCCCCCCAGTCATTCGACCGACGGATAGGAGAAAAAAAAGGAGAAACTATAGGGTGCCGTGGTGACTGTAGTGTATAAAGAAAGAAATTTTTCAAACCGGATTAAAAAACCAGGGCGGGCCGTGAACCGGACACACCGTTGGAGAAAGTAATTTATCAGGTAAGCATAAATTCTGTTTTCTCCAACATTGGTGTGTCTGGTCCACGGCGTCATCCATAACTTGTGGGAACCAATACCAAAGCTTTAGGACACGGATGAAGGGAGGGAGCAAATCAGGTTACCTAAACAGAAGGCACCACGGCTTGCAAAACCTTTCTCCCAAAAATAGCCTCAGAGGAAGCAAAAGTATCAAATTTGTAGAATTTGGCAAAAGTGTGCAGAGAAGACCAAGTCGCTGCCTTACATATCTGATCAACAGAAGCCTCGTTCTTGAAGGCCCATGTGGAAGCCACAGCCCTAGTAGAGTGAGCTGTGATTCGTTCAGGAGGCTGCCGTCCGGCAGTCTCGTAAGCCAATCGGATGATGCTTTTCAGCCAGAAGGAAAGAGAGGTAGCAGTAGCCTTTTGACCTCTCCTCTTGCCAGAATAAACGACAAACAGAGAAGAAGTTTGTCTGAAATCCTTTGTTGCTTCTAAATAGAACTTTAAAGCACGGACTACATCTAAATTGTGTAACAAACGTTCCTTCTTTGAAACTGGATTCGGACACAAAGAAGGAACAACTATTTCCTGGTTAATATTCTTGTTGGAAACAACTTTTGGAAGAAAACCAGGCTTGGTACGCAAAACAACCTTATCTGAATGGAACACCAGATAGGGTGGGTCACACTGCAAAGCAGATAATTCAGAAACTCTTCTAGCAGAAGAAATAGCAACCAAAAACAGAACTTTCCAAGATAATAACTTGATATCTATGGAATGTAAGGGTTCAAACGGAACCCCTTGAAGAACTGAAAAACTAAATTTAGACTCCAGGGAGGAGTCAAAGGTCTGTAAACAGGCTTGATCCTGACCAAAGCCTGTACAAAAGCTTGAACATCTGGCACAGCTGCCAGTCATTTGTGTAACAAGACAGATAGAGCAGAAATCTGTCCTTTTAGAGAACTCGCTGACAATCCCTTATCCAAACCTTCTTGGAGAAAGGAGAGGATCCTGGGAATTTTAATCTTACTCCATGAGAATCCATTGGATTCACACCAACAGATATATATTTTCCATATTTTATGGTAAATCTTTCTAGTCACGGGTTTTCTGGCTTGGACCAAAGTATCTATCACTGAATCCGAAAACCCGCGCTTGGATAAAATCAAGCGTTCAATTTCCAAGCAGTCAGCTGGAGAGAAACTAGATTTGGATGTTCGAATGGACCTTGCACTAGAAGATCCTGTCTCAAAGGTAGCTTCCATGGTGGAGCCGATGACATATTCACCAGATCTGCATACCAAGTCCTGCGTGGCAACGCAGGAGCTATCAGAATCACTGAGGCCTTCTCCTGTTTGATCCTGGCTACCAGCCTGGGAAGGAGAGGGAACGGAGGAAACACATAAGCTAGGTTGAAGGACCAAGGCGCCACTAATGCATCCACTAGAGTCGCCTTGGGATCCCTGGATCTGGACCCGTAGCAAGGAACCTTGAAGTTCTGACGAGACGCCATCAGATCCATGTCTGGAATGCCCCATAATTGAGTCAACTGGGCAAACACCTCCGGGTGAAGTTCCCACTCCCCCGGATGGAAAGTCTACTCCTGGGATGTGGATTGCAGATAGGTGGCAGGAGTGATCCTCCGCCCATTTGATGATTTTGGACACCTCTCTCATCACCAAGGAACTCCTTGTTCCCCCCTGATGGCTGATGTAAGCAACAGTCATGTTGTCTGACTGGAATCTTATGAATCTGGCCTTCGCTAGTTGAGGCCAAGCCCGGAGAGCATTGAATATCACTCTCAGTTCCAGAATGTTTATCGGGAGAAGAGACTCTTCCCGAGACCATATACCCTGAGCTTTCAGGGAATCCCAGACCGCGCCCCAGCCTAATAGACTGGCGTCGGTATTGACGATGACCCACTCTGGTCTGCGGAAGCTCATTCCCTGGGACAGGTGATCCTGGGTCAGCCACCAACGGAGTGAGTCTCTGGTCATCTGATCTACTTGAATCATTGGAGACAAGTCTGTATAGTCCCCATTCCACTGCTTGAGCATGCACAGTTGTAATGGTCTTAGATGAATTTGAGCAAAAGGAACTATGTCCATTGCTGCAACCATCAACCCTACTACTTCCATGCACTGAGCTATGGAAGGCTGCAGAATAGAGTGAAGAACTTGGCAAGCGTTTAGAAGCTTTGACTTTCTGACATCTGTTAGGAAAATCTTCATTTCTAAAGAATCTATTATTGTTCCCAAGAAGGGAACTCTTGTCGACGGAGACAGGGAACTCTTTTCTACGTTCACCTTCTACCCGTGAGATCTGAGAAAGGCTAGAACAATGTCTGTATGAGCCTTTGCTTTGGAAAGAGACGACGCTTGAATTAGGATGTCGTCCAGGTAAGGTGCCACTGCAATACCCCTTGGTCTTAGAACCGCTAGAAGGGACCCGAGCACCTTTGTGAAAATCCTTGGAGCAGTGGCTAGCCCGAATGGGAGAGCCACGAACTGGTAATGCTTGTCCAGAAAGGCGAACCTTAGGAACTGATAATGATCTTTGTGGATAGGAATATGTAGATACGCATCCTTTAAATCCACGGTAGTCATAAATTGACCCTCCTGGATTGTAGGTAAAATCGTTCGAATGGTTTCCATTTTGAACAATGGAACTGAGAAATTTGTTTAGAATTTTTAAATCCAGAATTGGTCTGAAAGTTCCCTCTTTCTTGGGAACTACAAACAGATTTGAGTAAAACCCCTGACCTTGTTCCACCGTTGGAACTGGGTGTATCACTCCCATCTTTAACAGGTCTTCTACACAATGTAAGAATGCCTGTCTCTTTATTTGGTTTGAAGATAAGCGAGACATGTGGAACCTTCCCCTTGGGGGTAGTTCCTTGAATTCTAGAAGATAACCCTGAGAGACTATTTCTAGTGCCCAGGGATCCTGAACATCTCTTGCCCAAGCCTGAGCAAAGAGAGAGAGTCTGCCCCCTACTAGATCCGGTCCCGGATCGGGGGATACCCCTTCATGCTGTCTTGGTAGCAGCAGCAGGCTTCTTGGCCTGTTTACCCTTGTTCCAGCCTTGCATCGGTTTCCAAGCTGGTTTAGTCTGGGAAGCGTTACCCTCTTGTCTAGAGGCTGCAGAGTTGGAGGCCGGTCCGTTCCTGAAATTGCGAAAGGAACGAAAAACAAAATTTATGCTTACCTGATAAATTCCTTTCTCCTGTAGTGTAGTCAGTCCACGGGTCATCCATTACTTATGGGATTATAACTCCTCCCTAACAGGAAGTGCAAGAGGATCACCCAAGCAGAGCTGCTATATAGCTCCTCCCCTCTACGTCATATCCAGTCATTCGACCGAAAACCAAACGAGAAAGGAGAAACTATAGGGTGTAGTGGTAACTGGAGTATAATTTAAAATTTAGACCTGCCATAAAAAACAGGGCGGGCCGTGGACTGACTACACTACAGGAGAAAGGAATTTATCAGGTAAGCATAAATTTTGTTTTCTCCTGTTAAGTGTAGTCAGTCCACGGGTCATCCATTACTTATGGGATACCAATACCAAAGCTAAAAGTACACGGATGACGGGAGGGACAGGCAGGATCTTTATACGGAAGGAACCACTGCCTGAAGAACCTTTCTCCCAAAAACAGCCTCCGAAGAAGCAAAAGTGTCAAATTTGTAAAATTTGGAAAAAGTGTGAAGTGAAGACCAAGTCGCAGCCTTGCAAATCTGTTCAACAGAGGCCTCATTTTTAAAGGCCCAAGTGGAAGCCACAGCTCTGGTAGGATGAGCTGTAATTCTTTCAGGAGGCTGCTGTCCAGCAGTCTCATAGGCTAAACGTATTATACTACGAAGCCAGAAGGAGAGAGAGGTAGCCGAAGCCTTTTGACCTCTCCTCTGTCCAGAATAAACGACAAACAGGGAAGAAGTTTGTCGAAAATCTTTAGTTGCCTGCAAATAAAATTTCAGGGCACGGACAACGTCCAGATTGTGCAGAAGTCGTTCCTTCTTTGAGGAAGGATTAGGACACAATGAAGGAACAACAATCTCTTGATTGATATTCCTGTTAGTGACTACCTTAGGTAAGAACCCAGGTTTAGTACGCAGAACAACCTTGTCTGAATGGAAAATCAGATAAGGAGAATCACAATGTAAGGCAGATAACTCAGAGACTCTTCGAGCCGAGGAAATAGCCATTAAAAACAGAACTTTCCAAGATAACAGTTTGATATCAATGGAATGAAGGGGTTCAAACGGAACACCTTGTAAAACGTTAAGAACTAAGTTTAAGCTCCATGGCGGAGCAACAGTTTTAAATACAGGCTTAATCCTGGCCAAAGCCTGACAAAAAGCATGAACGTCTGGAACTTCTGACAGACGTTTGTGTAAAAGGATGGACAAAGCTGAGATCTGTCCCTTTAACGAACTAGCGGATAAACCCTTTTCTAAACCTTCTTGTAGAAAAGACAATATCCTAGGAATCCTAACCTTACTCCATGAGTAACTCTTGGATTCGCACCAATGCAAGTATTTGCGCCATATTTTATGGTAAATTTTCCTGGTAACAGGCTTCCTAGCCTGTATTAAGGTATCAATCACTGGCTCAGAGAATCCACGCTTTGATAGAATCAAGCGTTCAATCTCCATGCAGTCAGCCTCAGAGAAATTAGATTTGGATGTTTGAAAGGACCCTGCACCAGAAGGTCCTGTCTCAGAGGTAGAGACCATGGTGGACAGGACGACATGTCAACTAGGTCTGCATACCAGGTCCTGCGTGGCCACGCAGGCGCTATTAGAATCACCGATGCTCTCTCCTGTTTGATCCTGGCAATCAATCGAGGAAGCATCGGGAAGGGTGGAAACACATAAGCCATGTTGAAGACCCAAGTTGCTGTCAGAGCATCTATCAGAATCGCTCCCGGGTCTCTGGACCTGGATCCGTAACAAGGAAGTTTGGCGTTCTGGCGAGACGCTATGAGATCCAGATCTGGTTTGCCCCAACACCGATGTATTTGGGCAAAAACCTCCGGATGAAGTTCCCACTCCCCCGGATGAAAAGTCTGGCGACTTAGAAAATCCGCTTCCCAGTTCTCCACGCCTGGGATGTGGATCGCTGATAGGTGGCAAGAGTGAGACTCTGCCCAGTGAATTATCTTTGAGACTTCCATCATCGCTAGGGAACTCCTTGTCCCTCCCTGATGGTTGATGTAAGCCACAGTCGTGATGTTGTCCGACTGAAACCTGATGAACCTCAGAGTTGCTAACTGAGGCCAAGCCAGAAGGGCATTGAAAACTGCTCTTAATTCCAGAATATTTATGGGAAGGAGACTCTCCTCCTGAGTCCATGATCCCTGAGTCTTCAGGGAATTCCAGACAGCGCCCCAACCTATCAGGCTGGCGTCTGTTGTTACAATCGTCCAATCTGGCCTGTTGAAGGGCATCCCCTTGGACAGATGTGGCCGAGAGAGCCACCATAGAAGAGAATTTCTGGTCTCTTGATCCAGATTCAGCATAGGGGACAAATCTGAGTAATCCCCATTCCACTGACTTAGCATGCACAGTTGCAGTGGTCTGAGATGCAGGCGTGCAAAGGGTACTATGTCCATTGCCGCTACCATTAAGCCTATTACCTCCATGCATTGAGCCACTGACGGGTGTGGAATGGAATGAAGGACACGGCAAGCATTTAGAAGTTTTGTTAACCTGTCTTCTGTCAGGTAAATTTTAATTTCTACAGAATCTATAAGAGTCCCTAAGAAGGGAACTCTTGTGAGTGGCAATAGAGAACTCTTTTCTTCGTTTACTTTCCACCCATGTGACCTTAGAAATGCCAGTACAAACTCTGTATGAGACTTGGCAGTTTGGAAACTTGACGCTTGTATCAGAATGTCGTCTAGGTACGGGGCTACCGATATTCCTCGCGGTCTTAGTACCGCCAGAAGAGAACCCAGAACCTTTGTAAAGATTCTTGGAGCAGTAGCTAACCCGAAGGGAAGAGCTACAAACTGGTAATGCCTGTCTAGGAAGGCAAACCTTAGGTACCGGTAATGATCTTTGTGAATCGGTATGTGAAGGTAGGCATCCTTTAAATCCACTGTGGTCATGTACTGACCCTTTTTGATCATGGGTAAGATTGTCCGAATAGTTTCCATTTTGAACGATGGAACTCTTAGGAATTTGTTTAGGATCTTTAAATCCAAGATTGGTCTGAAGGTTCCTTCTTTCTTGGGAACCACAAACAGATTTGAGTAAAACCCTTGTCCGTGCTCCGACCGCGGAACCAGGTGGATCACTCCCATTAGTAAAAGATCTTGTACACAGCGTAGAAACGCCTCTTTCTTTATCTGGTTTGTTGACAACCTTGAAAGATGAAATCTCCCTTTTGGGGGAGAAGCTTTGAAGTCCAGAAGATATCCCTGAGATATGATCTCTAACGCCCAGGGATCCTGGACATCTCTTGCCCAAGCCTGGGCGAAGAGAGAAAGTCTGCCCCCTACTAGATCCGTTTCCGGATTGGGGGCCCTCACTTCATGCTGTCTTAGGGGCAGCAGCAGGTTTTCTGGCCTGCTTGCCCTTGTTCCAGGTCTGGTTAGGTTTCCAGCCCTGTCTGTAGCGAGCAACAGTTCCTTCCTGTTTTGGAGCGGAGGAAGTTGATGCTGCTCCTGCCTTGAAGTTACGAAAGGCACGAAAATTAGACTGTCTAGCCCTTGGTTTGGCTCTGTCTTGAGGCAGGGCATGGCCCTTACCTCCAGTAATGTCAGCGATAATTTCTTTCAAACCGGGCCCGAATAATGTCTGCCCTTTGAAAGGTATGTTAAGCAATTTAGATTTAGAAGTCACATCAGCTGACCAGGATTTTAGCCACAGCGCTCTGCGCGCCTGAATAGCGAATCCGGAATTCTTAGCCGTAAGCTTAGTTAGATGTACTACGGCATCAGAAATAAATGAATTAGCTAGCTTAAGGGTTTTAAGCTTGTTTATAATCTCATCCAATGGAGCTGTCTCAAGGGTCTCTTCCAGAGACTCAAACCAGAATGCCGCCGCAGCCGTGACAGGCGCAATGCATGCGAGGGGTTGTAATATAAAACCTTGTTGAGTAAACATTTTCTTAAGGTAACCCTCTAATTTTTTATCCATTGGATCTGAAAAGGCACAGCTATCCTCCACCGGGATAGTGGTACGCTTAGCCAGAGTAGAAACTGCTCCCTCCACCTTAGGGACCGTCTGCCATAAGTCCCGTGTGGTGGCGTCTATTGGAAACATCTTTCTAAATATAGGAGGGGGGGAAAAGGGTACACCGGGCCTATCCCACTCCTTGTTAATAATCTCTGTAAGCCTCTTAGGTATAGGAAAGACGTCAGTACACGCCGGTACCGCATAGTATCTATCCAGCCTACATAATTTCTCTGGGATTGCAACCGTGTTACAATCATTCAGAGCCGCTAATACCTCCCCTAATAGTACACGGAGGTTCTCAAGCTTAAATTTAAAATTTGAAATGTCTGAGTCCAGTCTATTTGGATCAGATCCGTCACCTACAGAATGAAGCTCTCCGTCTTCATGCTCTGCCATTTGTGACGCAGTATCAGACATGGCTCTAACATTATCAGCCTACTCTGTTCTCACCCCAGAGTGGTCGCGTTTACCTCTAAGTTCTGGCAATTTAGATAAAACTTCAGTCATAACATTAGCCATGTCTTGTAAAGTGATTTGTAATGGCCGCCCTGATGTACTTGGCATCACAATATCACGCACCTCCTGAGCGGGAGATGCAGGTACTGACACGTGAGGAGAGTTAGTCGGCATAACTTTCCCCTCGTTGTCTGGTGAAATTTTCTTAACATGTACAGATTGGCTTTTATTTAAAGTAGCATCAATGCAATTAGTACACAAATTTCTATTGGGCTCCACATTGGCCTTTGAACATATTGCACAAAGAGATTCCTCTGTGTCAGACATGTTTAAACAAACTAGCAATTAGACTAGCAAGCTTGGAAAATACTTTTCAAAACAATTTTCAAGCAATATAAAAAACGTTACTGTGCCTTTAAGAAGCACACAAAAAAACTGTCACAGTTGCAATAACAATGAACCGGATTAGTTATAGAAACCAAATTTTTACAGTAAATGCATTAATTTAGCAAAGGAATGCACCCACTAGCAAATGGATGATTAACCCCTTAATACCAAGAAAAACGGATAACAACTATTATATATACGTTTTTATCACAGTCAAAACACAGTCTCACAGGTCTGCTGTGAGTGATTACCTCCCTCAAAACTAGTTTTGGAGACCCCTGAGCTCTGCAGAGACAATAAGGAAGACTGTGACTGAATTTTTAATGCGTAGTAAAAGCGCCAAAATAGGCCCCTCCCACTCATAATACAAAAGTGTGGAAACTTAGTAAACTGATTTTATTCAAAATAAACGACAGCCAAGTGGAAAATAATGCCCATAAATTTTTCACCAAGTACCTCAGAGAGAAAAACGATTAACCTGCCAGTAAACGTTTTAAAAATAAATATATGAAATGATATTAAAAGCCTGTTGCTAGTCGCTATCACTGCAGAAAGGCTATAAGTTATATGTATACAGTATTTTCTAAGTGAAGTGCCATTCCCCAGAAATACTTCAGTGCCAACATACATACATAACAGCCTGATACCAGTTGCTACTACTGCATTTAAGGCTGTACTTACATTTTATCGGTATTAGCAGTATTTTCTCAGTCAATTCCATTCCTTAGAAAATAATATACTGCAACATACCTCTTTGCAGGTGAACCCTGCCCGCTGTCCCCTGTTCTGAAGTTACCTCGCTCCTCAGAATGGCCGAGAACAGCAAATGGATCTTAGTTACGTCCGCTAAGATCATACACAAACTCAGGTAGATTCTTCTTCTAATGCTGCCTGAGAAAAAACAACACACTCCGGTGCCGTTTAAAATAACAAACTTTTGATTGAAGAAATAAAAACTAAGTTTTAATAACCACTGTCCTCTCACACATCCTATCTATTAGTTAGGTGCAAGAGAATGACTGGGTATGACGTAGAGGGGAGGAGCTATATAGCAGCTCTGCTTGGGTGATCCTCTTGCACTTCCTGTTAGGGAGGAGTTATAATCCCATAAGTAATGGATGACCCGTGGACTGACTACACTTAACAGGAGAAATTAGACTTATTCTTAGCCTTGAAAGGCCTATCTTGTGGGAGGGCATGGCCCTTACCCCCAGTGATGTCTGAAATAATTTCTTTCAATTCTGGCCCAAAAAGGGTCTGTCAGGATAGGTAAAGTCCAGAGTTAGACCCAAATGCTAGAATGAGGTTAATAACACCCTAGCACAGTGAGTATATACCAGGACCTGACCCTGCGACAGCTGTAGTATAATATACTCACAGTAATAGACTGGAAGATGACACAGCAGGGTCAGGAGAAGAAACTTCGTGTAGAAAGGGTTAACCAATAGAGTAATCAGGCAGGCAATGTCCAGCAACGTGTAATCAGGCAGGTAAGGGTTAACCAATAGAATAGTCAGGCAAGCAATATCCAGTAACGTGTAATCAGGCAGATCGGGGTTAACCAGTAGAGTAATCAAGCAATCAAAGTCCAGCAACGTGTAATCAAGCAGATAGGGGTTAACCAATAGAGTAGTCAGGAAAGCAATGTCCAGCAACGTATTATCAGGCAGGTACGGGTTAACCAATAGAGTAGTCAGGTAAGCAGTGTCCAGCAACGTGTTATCAGGCAGGTAGGAGTTAACCAATAGAGTAGTCAGGTAAGCAGTGTCCAGCAACGTGTTATCAGGTAGGGGTTAACCAATAGAGTAGTCAGGTAAGCAGTGTCCAGCAAAGTGTTATCAGGCAGGTAGGGGTTAACCAAGAGAGTAGTCAGGTAAGCAGTGTCCAGCAACGATATCAGGCAGGTAGGGTTTTAGGGTTCAGAATAAGCAGGCACAGATTCAGAATATATCACAAGAATAGATTTGTACTCACATAGCCCACGAGTAAAAACAAACAGGCACCGATGAGAGGAGACGCCGGGAATAAGAAGGCCTCCTGACGTCATCGGAAGGCCGACAGGAACAGGGTTGCTAAGCAACCAATGAAAGCGCTACCGCGCTGAGACAGAGGAAGCGATCAGCAGCTGAGCGATCGCGACAGGGTCTTACCTTTGAAAGGGATATTAAGCAATTTTGTCTTGGAAGATACATCCGCCGACCAAGACTTTAGCCAGAGCGCTCTGCGCGCCACAATTGCAAACCCTGAAATTTTCGCCGCTAATCTCGCTAACTGCAAAGCAGCATCTAAAATAAAGGAATTAGCTAACTTAAGTGCGTGAATTCTGTCCATGACTTCCTCATACGGAGTCTCCCTACTGAGCGAATTTTCCAGTTCCTCGAACCAGAACCACGCCGCTGTAGTGACAGGAATAATACACGAAATAGGTTGAAGGAGGTAACCTTGCTGTACAAAAATCTTTTTAAGCAAACCCTCCAATTTTTTATCCATAGGATCTTTGAAAGCACAATTGTCCTCAATAGGAATGGTCGTGCGTTTGGCTAGTGTAGAAACCGCCCCCTCGACCTTAGGGACTGTTTGCCATAAGTCCTTTCTGGGGTCGACCATAGGGAATAATTTCTTAAATATAGAAGGAGGGACAAAAGGTATGCCTGGCTTCTCCCACTCCTTATTCACTATGTCCGCCACCCGTTTGGGTACTGGAAAAGCATCAGGGTGCACCGGGACCTCAAGGAACTTGTCCATCTTGCACAATTTTTCTGGGATGACCAGATTGTCACAATCATCCAGAGTAGATAGCACCTCTTTAAGCAATGCACGGAGATGCTCTAATTTAAATGTCACAACATCAGGTTCTGCCTGCTGAGAAATTCTTCCTGTATCAGAAATTTCCCCATCTGACAAAACCTCCCTCATTGCCACTTCAGATTGGTGTGAGGGTATGACAGAAAAATTATCATCAGCGCCCTCCTGCTCTACAGTGTTTAAAACAGAGCAATCGCGCTTTCTCTGAAATGCTGGCATTTTGGATAAAATATTTGCTATGAAGTTATCCATTACTGCCGTCAATTGTTGCATAGTAACAAGCATTGGCGCGCTAGAAGTACTAGGGGTCTCCTGCGTGGGCAAAACTGGTGTAGACACAGAAGGAGATGATGTAGAACTATGTCTACTTCCTTCATCTGAGGAATCATCTTGGGCAACTTTACTATTTGGACGCTATGGCACAATTATCACACATATTAGAAGGGGGAGTCACATTGGCTTCCATACATACAGAACATGATCTATCTGAAGGCACAGACATGTTAAACAGGCTTAAACTGGTTAATAAAGCACAAAAAACGTTTTAAAACAAAACCGTTACTGTCTCTTTAAATGTTAAACAGGGCACACTTTATTACTGAATATGTGAAAAACTATGAAGGAATTATCCAATCTTTACCAAATTTTCACCACAGTGTCTTAAAGCACAGTCCCAGCCTTTGCTGCAACTTCACCAATCCCAGGGGGGTATACGATACCAAATGAAGCCTTCTAGGAACCTTTTCAGTGAATTCCAGACCCACACACATGCAGCTGCATGTACTGTTCTCAAAAGTAACTGCGCAGTAATGGCGCGAAAATGAGGCTCTGCCTACTACAGAGAAAGGCCCTTCCTGACTGGGAAGGTGTCTAAACAAGTGCCTGGCGTAAAAAACGTTCCTCAAAGTTATAAAAGTGTGAAATTCAACTTCAAACTGCATATAATACCTAAATAAAGCAATCGATTTAGCCCATAAAAGTGTCTACCAGTTTATAGCCCATAATAAGCCCTTTATTCTGTTTGAGTCTAAGAAAATGGCTTACCGATCCCCATGAGGGAAAAATGACAGCCTTCCAGCATTACACAGTCTTGTTAGAAAAATGGCTAGTCATACCTTAAGCAGAAAAGTCTGCAAACTGTTCCCCCCCAACTGAAGTTCTCTCAGCTCAACAGTCCTGTGTGGGAACAGCAACCGATTTTAGTTACTGCTGCTAAAATCATACTCCTCTATTTTAGAGTAAATAGTACATACCAGCACTATTTTAAAATAACAAACTCTTGATAGAAGAATAAAAAACTACAATTAAACACCACATACTCTTCACCATCTCCGTGGAGATGCTACTTGTTAGAGCGGCAAAGAGAATGACTGGGGGGGCGGAGCCTGGGAGGGACTATATGGACAGCTTTTGCTGTGCTCTTTGCCATTTCCTGTTGGGGAAGAGAATATTCCCACAAGTTATGGATGACGCCGTGGACCGGACACACCAATGTTGGAGAAATACCGGTAACCCTCCCTGATGTTGTTCTGTATGCTAATGGTATTGTTGTATGATCACGATTGCCATGGTGATCAGCTGATAGACATCTGAGCACGTGGCAACTTATCACTTGCTCTATTTTATGGTGCTAGAATGTTCCAGAGCATCTTAAAAGCCATTTAATGAACAGAACCACCAACTTTCTAAAGGGGCATGAGACAACTATTAAAAATGAGTGATCCCCTTACATGGGATGATGAGAGAGGAGAGAGAAGAGAGAGAGAAGAGAGAGAGAGAAGAGAGAGAGAGAAGAGAGAGAGAGAAGAGAGAGAGAGAAGAGAGAGAGAGAAGAGAGAGAGAGAAGAGAGAGAGAGAAGAGAGAGAGAGAGAAGAGAGAGAGAGAAGAGAGAGAGAGAAGAGAGAGAGAGAAGAGAGAGAGAGAAGAGAGAGAGAGAAGAGAGAGAGAGAAGAGAGAGAGAGAAGAGAGAGAGAGAAGAGAGAGAGAGAAGAGAGAGAGAGAAGAGAGAGAGAGAAGAGAGAGAGAGAAGAGAGAGAGAGAAGAGAGAGAGAGAAGAGAGAGAAAGAGAGAAAAGAGAGAAAAGAGAGAAAGAGAGAAGAGAGAGAAGAGAGAGAAGAGAGAGAGAAAAAGAAAAAAGAGAGAAAAGAGAAAAGAGAGAAAAGAAGAGAGAAAAGGAGAAAAGAAGAGAGAAAAGGAGAAAAGAAGAGAGAAAAGGAGAAAAGAAGAGAGAAAAGGAGAAAAGAAGAGAGAAAAGGAGAAAAGAAGAGAGAAAAGGAGAAAAGAAGAGAGAAAAGGAGAGAGAAAAGAAGAGAGAAAAGAAGAGAGAAAAGAAGAGAGAAAAGAAGAGAGAAAAGAAGAGAGAAAAGAAGAGAGAAAAGGAGAGAAAAGAAGAGAGAAAAGAAGAGAGAAAAGGAGAAAAGAGAGAAAAGAAAGAAAAGAAGAGAGAAAAGAAGAGAGAAAAGAGAGAAAAGAAGAGAAAGAAAAGAAGAGAAAGAAAAGAGAAGAGAAAAGAGAAGAGAAAGAAATAAAGATAGATATCAGGTAAGCACAAATGTAGTTTTCTTTCTTAAGACATGGTGAGTCCACAGAATCATCAATTACTGTTGGGAATCAATACCCAAGCTAGAGGACACAGATGATAAGGGAGGGACAAGACAGGTAACCTAAACAGAAGGCGCCACTGCTTGAAGAACCCTTCTCCCTCAAGAACCTCAGTCGAGGCAAAAGGAATCCAATTTGTAAAATTTTTATAGAGAATGCAGAGAAGACCAAGTTGAAGCCTTGCAAATCCATTCCACAGCAGCTTAAATTTTTGAAAACCCAAAAGAAACAGCCCTAGTTGAATGAGCTGAGTAGAGAGAGAGAAGAGAGAGAGAGAAGAGAGAGAGAGAAGAGAAGAGAGAGAAAGAGAGAGAGAGAAGAGAGAGAGAAGAGAGAGAGAGAAGGAGAGAGAAGAGAGAGAGAGAAGAGAGAGAGAGAAGAGAGAGAGAGAGAGAGAGAGAGAGAGAAGAGAGAGAGAGAAGAGAGAGAGAGAAGAGAGAGAGAGAAGAGAGAGAGAGAAGAGAGAGAGAGAAGAGAGAGAGAGAAGAGAGAGAGAGAAGAGAGAGAGAGAAGAGAGAGAAAAGAGAGAAAAGAGAGAAAAGAGAGAAAAGAGAGAAAAGAGAGAAAAGAGAGAAGAGAGAGAAGAGAGAGAAGAGAGAGAGAAAAGAGAAAAAAAGAGAGAAAAAGAGAAAAGAGAGAAAAAGAGAAAAGAGAGAAAAGAAGAGAGAAAAGGAGAAAAGAAGAGAGAAAAGGAGAAAAGAAGAGAGAAAAGGAGAAAAGAAGAGAGAAAAGGAGAAAAGAAGAGAGAAAAGGAGAAAAGAAGAGAGAAAAGGAGAAAAGAAGAGAGAAAAGGAGAGAGAAAAGAAGAGAGAAAAGAAGAGAGAAAAGAAGAGAGAAAAGAAGAGAGAAAATAAGAGATAAAAGAATAGAGAAAAGTAGAGAAAAGAAGAGAGAAAAGAAGAGAGAAAAGGAGAAAAGAGAGAAAAGAAAGAAAAGAAGAGAGAAAAGAAGAGAGAAAAGAGAGAAAAGAAGAGAAAGAAAAGAGAAAAGAGAGAAAAGAAGAGAAAGAAAAGAGAAGAGAAAAGAGAAGAGAAAGAAATAAAGATAGATATCAGGTAAGCACAAATGTAGTTTTCTTTCTTAAGACATGGTGAGTCCACAGAATCATCAATTACTGTTGGGAATCAATACCCAAGCTAGAGGACACAGATGATAAGGGAGGGACAAGACAGGTAACCTAAACAGAAGGCGCCACTGCTTGAAGAACCCTTCTCCCTCAAGAACCTCAGTCGAGGCAAAAGGAATCCAATTTGTAAAATTTTTATAGAGAATGCAGAGAAGACCAAGTTGAAGCCTTGCAAATCCATTCCACAGCAGCTTAAATTTTTGAAAACCCAAAAGAAACAGCCCTAGTTGAATGAGCTGTAATCCTCTCTAGAGACAGCTGCCCAGCAGTCTCATAAGCAAAACCAATAATACTTCTCCACCAGAGGGAAAGAGAAGATGTAACAGAAGCCCTCACGCTTCACAGAGAACAAACAAAACAGGACAGAAAACTGGAGAAATCCTCAGTCTGTAAATAAAATTGTAAAGCACACACAACCACCAAGTTGTGCAACAAACGCTCTTCAAAAAAGAACTACGACAAAGAGAAGAAACAAGTTCCTGATTTAAATCTACATTAGAATGGAATCTAACTTAGCACAAAGGACCGCATCATCAGCATGAAAGATAAGATCAGGCAAATCACACTGTAAAGCTGAGAGTCCCCACACTCTCCAAGCAGAAGCGATAGCAAAAATAAACAAAATCTTTCAAGATAACTATTAATATCTATGGAATGCAAAGGCTAAAACACATAGCTTGGTGCAAAACTTAAGAACAAAAGTTAAGCCCCCCAGTAGGAGCAACAGATTTAAACACAGGCCTGATTCCGACCAAGGCCTGACAATTTTTTTTTGCATATCTGGCACGTCAGCCAGCCGCTTAAGCAGCCAGAAAGATAATGCAGAAATCTGACCCTTCAGAGAACTGACTGACAAAAACTCAAGACCTTCCTGCAGAAAGGACAAAATACTAAGAATCCTGACCCTACTCCTAGAGAGGCCTACGGATTCACACCATAAAGGACATTTACGCCATATTTTATGGTAAACATCTACTAGTCAGATAACTGTCTCAAGACAGACTCAGGAACCCACGCTTAACTGAACTAAGCGTCCAGTCTCCTAGCAGTCAGCTTCCGAGAAAAGAGATTTGGGAGAAGGAAAAAACCCTGGATTAAAAAGGTCCTTCCTCAGAAGCAATCTCCAAGGTGAGATAGACGATATCTCCGCTAGGACTGTCTACCCCATTCTGCGAGGCCACTCAGGAGCTATCAGAATTACAGATGCTCTCTCCTGTTTGACACGAGCAATAACTTGTGAAAGGAAGCACATGGAGGAAACAGGAATGCTAGACTGAAATCCCAGAAAACACCAACAGAACATCTATCAGAAAGGTCTGCAGATCAGCAGATCCTGAACCATATCTTGGAAGCTTGGCGTTCAATCGAAATGCCCTCAAAAGCCCTTTCTGGGAATCCCCCCCCCCATGTAAGGCTTTACCCGGAGAACATCTCCGGAAGGAGAGTTAAGAAATTTAAATGTCCTGGAAAACAGCAAAAGGAATACCATCAGACCAATTCCCCCCATACACACAGTCACTGAAAAGTGAAGAAAAAAAATCAACTGCAGCTAATTCCAAAATCCCAACCTCCTGGTTGCAAGATGGCTAGGCTAGCCACCTGCCACTGGAGCTTGCTGTTGACCGGACAGTAGACTGCAGAGAGGGGAAAAGGAATTAATTCTTGATTGTTTGACTTCTGTTAGACATCTTTTCCAAGATAGAGAATCTAATCAGGTCCAAGCATACCGCACCTGGTGTTCCCAGGCGGACACTCACCCAGGAACTGACAAGGTCTGACCCTGCATAACTTCCAAGATCAGACGGAATCTGGCGCATTCAGGGTATTGTGGTGGTAGACCCAAATAAATCACCCTTGTGGATGGAACACTTCTCCAGATTCATCTTCCATCCCTGGAAAAGAAGAAGATTGGACAAGATCCCTTAAAAGAGAGTTTGCTGGAAGGATGATACCTTAACCATATATTGTCCAGAAAAACACCCTTGCAATATCCCAAGACCTAGAGGTTTGTCTACAATGACAACTCGAAGAGAAGATCTCAATCAAGGGAACAATAAATCTCTCAGGTCTATGTTTGTTATGAACAGGCCCTCTTTAATCAAAGGAGAAAGGATACTACTTTGAAGGTCAGATCTGACATACTTGAGGAAATATCTAAGATAAGAGAGGGTGCATATACTATATATACACACACACACTATACAAAAACATATACACAGCTCATTCAATATATAGCACTTGTACCTATTAACATATAATGATATCAAAGTACCACATTGAAAGTCACTGTGATAGTGCAAAAAAACCCAGATATGTCCAGTGTGAATGATGGCTGCACTCCTCTTCACAGAAGATACTGGATAAACTGTAAAATAGAAGAAAGAGAGGGGCGCCTCATGTGTAGAATCACCAAACCAAAAAAAGCCAAAGCTTATGCACTCGAGCCAAATTGGTACTCACATTTAAAATAAGCACCTCAATGTGCTAATGGAAGCAGACTGACATAATATGGTGTGTCAGTACACCCATTCCAGGATATCCCCGCCAGATGAGTCTGTAATGGAGATAATTATGCCAAATGGGTACTCACAATATCCAATTACCTTACCTCTCATTGCCCAATATTGGACTGTGTGTGTGTGTATTTATCCTGTTTTTGGACCATATCGTTGGCAACACCTGGAGTGGATGAGCTGATATGCCCGAATCTATAATTATTAGTCTGCATCTACCAGCACATATTTGTGATATTGGACATTGTGAGTACCCATTTGGCATAATTATCTCCATTGTTCAATCTATTTGGTTGATCTGCAAATGTGGTTTCCTTTGTTGTCTTGACTCTCCATTACAGACACACCTGGCGAGGATATCCTGGAGTGGGTGTACTGACACACCATATGTCTGCTTCCATTAGCACATTGGGGTGCATATTTTAAATTTGAGTACCAATTTGGTTCAATTGCATAAGCTTTGGCTTTTTTGGTTTGGGGATTCTACACGAGGCGCCCCTCTCTTTCTTCTATTTTATACTTGAGGAAATACCTAGATCCCGTTCCCAAACTGGACCTGGAACTATCACTCCAAGAGATGAAGACCCTGAACCCAGTTCAAGGTAGCCTCTCATCCTACTTGGATTGCAGATACTCTAGACGGAAAATCTGCCCCTGGGAGGAAATCTTAGATTGCACTTGAAAAGGCATGACTGACCCTGCAGAAACCCCTGCAGAAAGTGGAAAAAGAAACTTTCCTTTAGTCTGACTCTCTTGACGAGTGGTAGAAAAACCCTTTTTTCACCCTTAAAGTTAGAGGATACTTCTGCTAGACCAAGCCCTGACAAGGTCTCATCCTTAAAAGAAGACGCCAGAAGCGTGGATTTGGAGGAAGCATAAAAAAAAATGAATCTGCAACTGCAGAACTATAAAGTCTAGGCTGTACCACTAAACCACAGGTAGGCTTCTCAGCTGACCATAGATATCAGCTTCAATGCCTGGCGGCTAGTACAGCAAGTCTAAATGAGACAAGACATTGCTCTATATGCGCAAATAAACCACCAGCTTTTTATCCATGGATTCATAAAGGAGCAGCTACCCTACATAGGGATCAAAGTTCTCTGAACCATAGTAGAAAAGCTCTTAATGGAATCAGACACAGGAAAATCCTTTAAAGGACGGGAGACAGGGAGAAAGGTATCCCTAGCTTCTCCTACACCTAGGAAAATTTCCATATCACTTCTGTAAACATTTCCTCAAAAGGGATGAACATCTATGAAATGATCAAGTTTACAAAGCTTCGAGGGGTTGACAACGACAGGGATATCGTCCAAGTAGCTAAAACCTATAACAATACACGAGGTGTGCAAGCATACATCTGAAGGATATCACTTCAGCATCAAATTAAGGAAGTATACTGTCCAAATATGAAATTTCACTCTCAGAAATTACCGGCGAATCTTCCTCACCAGACTTAGGTTAGAGGATGACCTGCGTAACAGAAAATTAATCAGAAACCTCACATCTGAACTTTAAATATCCTCTTGCATTTTCTCTGAAGGTAATGGAAAAACCAGATAAAGTCGAAGATACCGCAGAGGATACCTGAACTGCAACATCTGAAGGCAAATACACTCCTCCAGGACATATAAGGAGAAAGCTGGGGCATTGCTTGAACTGCATCATCCTGGGAGACATAAGGCTCAGATTTATCTCCTCTTGCGTTTGTAGCAGTATTAGCTTTTGCTAAGTAAGCGCACTGTAAAAACCAAAGACCTCAATCTGTCTAAAGTTATCTTAAGAGGCTCCAAAGAATATTGCAATTTAAAATAATATATTCTGAATATGAGGGACAATGATTTATAAAACAATATAATCCTCAAATCAATAACATATGTTCCTAGGCTGCTCCAACTAGAACATAAGCCCCACATCTAAAAAGTTATGAGATTTCTCCAGATTAATCTATTTAAAGGGACACTGAACCCAAAAAACAGAATTTATGTTTACCTGATAAATTACTTTCTCCAACGGTGTGTCCGGTCCACGGCGTCATCCTTACTTGTGGGATATTCTCTTCCCCAACAGGAAATGGCAAAGAGCCCAGCAAAGCTGGTCACATGATCCCTCCTAGGCTCCGCCTACCCCAGTCATTCGACCGACGTTAAGGAGGAATATTTGCATAGGAGAAACCATATGGTACCGTGGTGACTGTAGTTAAAGAAAATAAATTATCAGACCTGATTAAAAAACCAGGGCGGGCCGTGGGCCGGACACACCGTTGGAGAAAGTAATTTATCAGGTAAACATAAATTCTGTTTTCTCCAACATAGGTGTGTCCGGTCCACGGCGTCATCCTTACTTGTGGGAACCAATACCAAAGCTTTAGGACACGGATGAAGGGAGGGAGCAAATCAGGTCACCTAAATGGAAGGCACCACGGCTTGCAAAACCTTTCTCCCAAAAATAGCCTCAGAAGAAGCAAAAGTATCAAACTTGTAAAATTTGGTAAAAGTGTGCAGTGAAGACCAAGTCGCTGCCCTACATATCTGATCAACAGAAGCCTCGTTCTTGAAGGCCCATGTGGAAGCCACAGCCCTAGTGGAATGAGCTGTGATTCTTTCGGGAGGCTGCCGTCCGGCAGTCTCGTAAGCCAATCTGATGATGCTTTTAATCCAAAAAGAGAGAGAGGTAGAAGTTGCTTTTTGACCTCTCCTTTTACCGGAATAAACAACAAACAAGGAAGATGTTTGTCTAAAATCCTTTGTAGCATCTAAATAGAATTTTAGAGCGCGAACAACATCCAAATTGTGCAACAAACGTTCCTTCTTTGAAACTGGTTTCGGACACAGAGAAGGTACGATAATCTCCTGGTTAATGTTTTTGTTAGAAACAACTTTTGGAAGAAAACCAGGTTTAGTACGTAAAACCACCTTATCTGCATGGAACACCAGATAAGGAGGAGAACACTGCAGAGCAGATAATTCTGAAACTCTTCTGGCAGAAGAAATTGCAACTAAAAACAAAACTTTCCAAGATAATAATTTAATATCAACGGAATGCAAGGGTTCAAACGGAACCCCCTGAAGAACTGAAAGAACTAAATTGAGACTCCAAGGAGGAGTCAAAGGTTTGTAAACAGGCTTAATTCTAACCAGAGCCTGAACAAAAGCTTGAACATCTGGCACAGCAGCCAGTTTTTTGTGAAGTAACACCGACAAGGCAGAAATCTGTCCCTTCAGGGAACTTGCAGATAATCCTTTTTCCAATCCTTCTTGAAGGAAGGATAGGATCCTAGGAATCTTAGCCTTGTCCCAAGGGAATCCTTTAGATTCACACCAACAGATATATTTTTTCCAAATTTTGTGGTAAATCTTTCTAGTTACAGGCTTTCTGGCCTGAACAAGAGTATCGATAACAGAATCTGAGAACCCTCGCTTCGATAAAATCAAGCGTTCAATCTCCAAGCAGTCAGCTGGAGTGAAACCAGATTCGGATGTTCGAACGGACCCTGAACAAGAAGGTCTCGTCTCAAAGGTAGCTTCCAAGGTGGAGCCGATGACATATTCACCAGATCTGCATACCAAGTCCTGCGTGGCCACGCAGGAGCTATCAAGATCACCGACGCCCTCTCCTGATTGATCCTGGCTACCAGCCTGGGGATGAGAGGAAAGGGCGGGAACACATAAGCTAGTTTGAAGGTCCAAGGTGCTACTAGTGCATCCACTAGAGCCGCCTTGGGATCCCTGGATCTGGACCCGTAGCAAGGAACTTTGAAGTTCTGACGAGAGGCCATCAGATCCATGTCTGGAATGCCCCACAGCTGAGTGACTTGGGCAAAGATTTCCGGATGGAGTTCCCACTCCCCCGGATGCAATGTCTGACGACTCAGAAAATCCGCTTCCCAATTTTCCATTCCTGGGATGTGGATAGCAGACAGGTGGCAGGAGTGAGACTCCGCCCATAGAATGATTTTGGTCACTTCTTCCATCGCTAGGGAACTCCTTGTTCCCCCCTGATGGTTGATGTACGCAACAGTTGTCATGTTGTCTGATTGAAACCGTATGAACTTGGCCCTCGCTAGCTGAGGCCAAGCCTTGAGAGCATTGAATATCGCTCTCAGTTCCAGAATATTTATCGGTAGAAGAGATTCTTCCCGAGACCAAAGACCCTGAGCTTTCAGGGATCCCCAGACCGCGCCCCAGCCCATCAGACTGGCGTCGGTCGTGACAATGACCCACTCTGGTCTGCGGAATGTCATCCCTTGTGACAGGTTGTCCAGGGACAGCCACCAACGGAGTGAGTCTCTGGTCCTCTGATTTACTTGTATCTTCGGAGACAAGTCTGTATAGTCCCCATTCCACTGACTGAGCATGCACAGTTGTAATGGTCTTAGATGAATGCGCGCAAAAGGAACTATGTCCATTGCCGCTACCATCAACCCGATCACTTCCATGCACTGAGCTATGGAAGGAAGAGGAACGGAATGAAGTATCCGACAAGAGTCTAGAAGTTTTGTTTTTCTGGCCTCTGTTAGAAAAATCCTCATTTCTAAGGAGTCTATAATTGTTCCCAAGAAGGGAACCCTTGTTGACGGGGATAGAGAACTCTTTTCCACGTTCACTTTCCATCCGTGAGATCTGAGAAAGGCCAGGACGATGTCCGTGTGAGCCTTTGCTTGAGGAAGGGACGACGCTTGAATCAAAATGTCGTCCAAGTAAGGTACTACAGCAATGCCCCTTGGTCTTAGCACAGCTAGAAGGGACCCTAGTACCTTTGTGAAAATCCTTGGAGCAGTGGCTAATCCGAAAGGAAGCGCCACGAACTGGTAATGTTTGTCCAGGAATGCGAACCTTAGGAACCGATGATGTTCCTTGTGGATAGGAATATGTAGATACGCATCCTTTAAATCCACCGTGGTCATGAATTGACCTTCCTGGATGGAAGGAAGAATAGTTCGAATGGTTTCCATCTTGAACGATGGAACCTTGAGAAACTTGTTTAAGATCTTGAGATCTAAGATTGGTCTGAACGTTCCCTCTTTTTTGGGAACTATGAACAGATTGGAGTAGAACCCCATCCCTTGTTCTCTTAATGGAACAGGATGAATCACTCCCATTTTTAACAGGTCTTCCACACAATGTAAGAATGCCTGTCTTTTTATGTGGTCTGAAGACAACTGAGACCTGTGGAACCTCCCCCTTGGGGGAAGTCCCTTGAATTCCAGAAGATAACCTTGGGAGACTATTTCTAGCGCCCAAGGATCCAGAACATCTCTTGCCCAAGCCTGAGCGAAGAGAGAGAGTCTGCCCCCCACCAGATCCGGTCCCGGATCGGGGGCCAACATTTCATGCAGTCTTGGTAGCAGTGGCAGGTTTCTTGGCCTGCTTTCCTTTGTTCCAGCCTTGCATTGGTCTCCAAGCTGGCTTGGCTTGAGAAGTATTACCCTCTTGCTTAGAGGACGTAGCACCTTGGGCTGGTCCGTTTCTACGAAAGGGACGAAAATTAGGTTTATTTTTTGCCTTGAAAGGCCGATCCTGAGGAAGGGCGTGGCCCTTACCCCCAGTGATATCAGAGATAATCTCTTTCAAGTCAGGGCCAAACAGCGTTTTCCCCTTGAAACGAATGTTAAGTAGCTTGTTCTTGGAAGACGCATCAGCCGACCAAGATTTCAACCAAAGCGCTCTGCGCGCCACAATAGCAAACCCAGAATTCTTAGCCGCTAACCTAGCCAATTGCAAAGTGGCGTCGAGGGTGAAAGAATTAGCCAATTTGAGAGCATTGATTCTGTCCATAATCTCCTCATAAGGAGGAGAATCACTATCGACCGCCTTTATCAGCTCATCGAACCAGAAACATGCGGCTGTAGCGACAGGGACAATGCATGAAATTGGTTGTAGAAGGTAACCCTGCTGAACAAACATCTTTTTAAGCAAACCTTCTAATTTTTTATCCATAGGATCTTTGAAAGCACAACTATCCTCTATGGGTATAGTGGTGCGTTTGTTTAAAGTGGAAACCGCTCCCTCGACCTTGGGGACTGTCTGCCATAAGTCCTTTCTGGGGTCGACCATAGGAAACAATTTTTTAAATATGGGGGGAGGGACGAAAGGAATACCTGGCCTCTCCCATTCTTTATTAACAATGTCCGCCACCCGCTGGGGTATAGGAAAAGCTTCTGGGAGCCCCGGCACCTCTAGGAACTTGTCCATTTTACATAGTTTCTCTGGGATGACCAACTTGTCACAATCATCCAGAGTGGATAATACCTCCTTAAGCAGAATGCGGAGATGTTCCAACTTAAATTTAAATGCAATCACATCAGGTTCAGCCTGTTGAGAAATGTTCCCTGAATCAGTAATTTCTCCCTCAGACAAAACCTCCCTGGCCCCATCAGACTGGGTTAGGGGCCCTTCAGAGATATTAATATCAGCGTCGTCATGCTCTTCAGTATCTAAAACAGAGCAGCCGCTCTTACGCTGACAAGTGTTTATTTTGGCTAAAATGTTTTTGACAGAATTATCCATTACAGCCGTTAATTGTTGCATAGTAAGGAGTATTGGCGCGCTAGATGTACTAGGGGCCTCCTGAGTGGGCAAGACTCGTGTAGACGAAGGAGGGAATGATGCAGTACCATGCTTACTCCCCTCACTTGAGGAATCATCTTGGGCATCATTGTCATTATCACATAAATCACATTTATTTAAATGAATAGGAATTCTGGCTTCCCCACATTCAGAACACAGTCTATCTGGTAGTTCAGACATGTTAAACAGGCATAAACTTGATAACAAAGTACAAAAACGTTTTAAAATAAAACCGTTACTGTCACTTTAAATTTTAAACTGAACACACTTTATTACTGCAATTGCGAAAAAACATGAAGGAATTGTTCAAAATTTATCAAATTTTCACCACAGTGTCTTAAAGCCTTAAAAGTATTGCACACCAAATTTGGAAGCTTTAACCCTTAAAATAACGGAACCGGAGCCGTTTTAAACTTTAACCCCTTTACAGTCCCTGGTATCTGCTTTGCTGAGACCCAACCAAGCCCAAAGGGGAATACGATACCAAATGACGCCTTCAGAAAGTCTTTTCTAAGTATCAGAGCTCCTCTCACATGCGACTGCATGCCATGCCTCTCAAAAACAAGTGCGCCACACCGGCGCGAAAATGAGGCTCTGCTTATGCTTTGGGAAAGCCCCTAAGGAATAAGGTGTCTAATACAGTGCCTGCCGATATTATTATATCAAAATACCCAGATAAAATGATTCCTCAAGGCTAAATATGTGTTAATAATGAATCGATTTAGCCCAGAAAAAGTCTACAGTCTTAATAAGCCCTTGTGAAGCCCTTATTTACGATCGTAATAAACATGGCTTACCGGATCCCATAGGGAAAATGACAGCTTCCAGCATTACATCGTCTTGTTAGAATGTGTCATACCTCAAGCAGCAAGAGACTGCACACTGTTCCCCCAACTGAAGTTAATTGCTCTCAACAGTCCTGTGTGGAACAGCCATGGATTTTAGTTACGGTTGCTAAAATCATTTTCCTCATACAAACAGAAATCTTCATCTCTTTTCTGTTTCTGAGTAAATAGTACATACCAGCACTATTTCAAAATAACAAACTCTTGATTGAATAATAAAAACTACAGTTAAACACTAAAAAACTCTAAGCCATCTCCGTGGAGATGTTGCCTGTACAACGGCAAAGAGAATGACTGGGGTAGGCGGAGCCTAGGAGGGATCATGTGACCAGCTTTGCTGGGCTCTTTGCCATTTCCTGTTGGGGAAGAGAATATCCCACAAGTAAGGATGACGCCGTGGACCGGACACACCTATGTTGGAGAAAATTTCTTTCGTGATTCAGATAGAGCAGGCAATTTTAAGCAACTTTCTAATTTACTCCTATTATCAATGTTTCTTTGTTCTCTTGCTATCTTTATATAAAAAAGAAGGCATCTAAGCTTTTTCTTGGTTCAAAACTCTGGACAGCAGTTTTTGATTGGTGGATGAATTTATCCACCAATCAGCAAGGACAACTTAGGTTGTTCACCAAAAATGGGCCGGCATCTAAACTTACATTCTTGCATTTCAAGATTCCAAGAGAATGAAGAAAATTTGATAATGGGAGTAAAGTAGAAAGTTGCTTAAAATTTAATGCTCTATCTGAATCACAAAAGAAAAAATTTGGGTTCAATATCCCTTTAAGGAACATAAATATTAAAAGGAAAATTAACCATTTATTTCCCCATCATAAAACCCATAATTGAGGATTTATGAAAAAAAAATGTTATGATGTCATTGAAAACCAGAACAAAAACACGTTAGGTTATGTCCCTATTAGCACCATGGCTAAGAGAAATATACAGCTTTAACAGTACTTCTGCTTCATGCTGCCTTAATACATGCTCATATACAGGAATATACTCAAAGTCAAGCAGAAAAACAAAACTGCGCTCCGGATCTAAAATGGCTCCGCTCTACTAAGAGAAGAAAGGAGACGGGGCCACCAATCCGCTGAGAAATGAAGCTCGTGATCGTACTTCATCCTGCCGATAAAACCATTGACAGTCACAATACTAAGCATACATAAAAATAATGACAAGAGGCATTAACCACAGTACTGACGCTTGCTTCATCCTGCTGCTTCTTAAGAGCAGAGAAATATCGTATCAGGCAGTGATATCTAGTACCGCTCCATTATAGGAGCCCCATATGAAGGCGCTGACAGAAAAGGCGCACTCTCTAGGCCTTGATAGCGATGCACGCTAGATTAGGGTAGCATAAGACATTTTAAGGCATTTCTATCCGTCCTAAAACATCAACTTTTAGTAAGCCAGTGAAGCTAAAAATACCTCTTAGCCCCCAATAGAGGTTAACTCTTCTGAAAGCGATTAACCCCTAAGTCTACTAGCCACTTGGATTAGCGCCTGCTCCCTGCCAGAAAAAAAACTTCTAATGAAGGAATCTGAGTCCCGTATAAGTTGCAGTAATTTCTTAACTTAGCGTAGAAATGGCGCACCTAAAAGGCTGCATACAGTAGACTATTTTATGTGGATTCTGTAGTCACTGAAAACACTTAGAGGGCAAGCCCAACAGAATTGCGTAGTGATGCCTCTAATTTCCTCTGAGAAAAGCGTGCTCTGTAACAAGTTCCAAACATCATTTTGAAAGTAACAGTCCATCCAATGTAGGGAAAAATAAGTGCTCCAAGCCCACAGATATATAAAAGTTCAATTTTATTACAAACTTGTTAAAATCATACAGGATAGATTAAAAAGTGGTAAGCACAGTAGTGCAAAAACAGGTTGTAGAACAGGTGCAAAAAACAGCAAACGTTTCGTGCTCCATGCACTTGGTCACTGCTAATTGATGCACCTGTTCAGAGCTCTATTTATACCAAATTTCTTAAAGTGATATCACAAATTTTCATTAACCTGTACTTTGCCATTTTGTAAGGGAGCCTATGACAAGAAACATTTACTTTTTCCTTTTCATGTACATAAAGTGTTACAATATAAATATGCAGGTTGATATTTGTTGGTTAAGGCGTGACTATGTTTTGTGAAAACAATCTATTTTGCAATATATTTAAATCATTACATTTATAAAAAGAAGCATACACATTGCTCTATAAGTCATTACCTTCAGTGTTAAATATAATCAAAACCATGTTTATATATTGTTTAAACTACTCTTAATATAAAAATCCTTAATTTGAAAAGTATGAAATTAGATATGCAATAGATGAGCCTATGACAAGAGCCTGATTTCCTAAGACATCAAAATAAGTGTATGTATAGTAATCTATTTTCTCTCTCAAAGGAAAAATTGGGTTGGCAATAATAGTGAGAAAATGTCTCATATCAACATATTTTCTTATTTCTTAATTCTTTTTAGGGGAATGAGCCCATGACAAGAGACATACCTATAAATTCAAAAATTTCCCAAAAACAATAAATGATTTATTAAATTTTAATATTTCTTAATTCTTTTTAGGGGAATGAGCCTATGACAAGAGACATATCTATAAATTCCAAAAAAATTTCAAAAATTTATTTTTAAAATAAATTACTAAATTTTTTTTTTTAGATATTTATTATTTGGTGAATAAGTCTAAATCCCTTCTCATGTTGAGGCCCTCAGGGTGTGTAGTCTGTAGATTGAACATCCACATAACTTCTCTTTTGTCAAGTGTTGTCTCTCTATCACCTCCTCTTCTCCATTGTGGGACAAAATCTATCCCCTGTAGGATAAGAGCAGATGTATCTGCATTGTGTAGAACCTTAAAGTGCCTTGATACAGGTGTGTCTGTGTTCTCATCCTCTATGGAGCGCAAGTGCTCCAAGAACCTCTCTTTTAACGGTCTCTTTGTTTTTCCTGTATATTGTTTGTGGCAAATTTTACATGTGAGAAGATAAACCACATGTGTGGTAGAACAGTTGATATAATGATGTATCTTATAGGTCTTATTGGTAATAGTAGAATTAAATTCCTCTCCTTCCTTAACAAAGTCACAGGTTGTACATATTGGGCGTCTGCACTTATAAAAACCCTTTCTCTGTTTTAACCAGCAGGATGTTTTTTTGGTTTTTACATCAGATGGAGAAATGAAATTTGCTATCGTCTTACCTCTTCTAGATACAAAATCACAACCTTCTTTGAGAATCTCCTTAAGGATAGGGTCTGAGTACAAAATTGGTATGGAATCTTTAATAATATTGCACACCTTAGTGTATTCCATACTGTAAGTTGTAATAAATTTGATCTTGCTATTTTCTGTTTATTCCTATATTTTAGCAAGTCTTGTCTGGGAATTAAATCTACACTAGATTTTGCCTCTTTAAGTAACTTCTCACTGTAGCCTCTATCCCTGAACCTTTGTGTTGCCTCTTTTGACTTCACCTGATATTCATCCTCATTTGTGCAATTTCTTTGAATTCCTGTATATTCCCCCTTAGGGATACCCTTCACAACATGTCTTGGGTGGCATGAATTGTACTTGAGGATGGTGTTCCCAGCTGTAGACTTTCTATATATAGTAGTTTCAACTGTATTTTTGTCTGTGCTTATTAATGTGATATCAAGAAAATGTATTTCTTTATCACTCTGTTCACTGGTAAAGTTTAAGTTAAAGTTGTTATTGTTCAAATATTTACAAAAATCCTCTGCCTCTTGCTGATCTCCCTCAAACACAAACAACAGATCATCTATGTATCTGTAAAACTGGATAATCCTGTCCTTGAATGTGTATGCTTCTTTTCATAAATGTAATGATTTAAATATATTGCAAAATAGATTGTTTTCACAAAACATAGTCACGCCTTAACCAACAAATATCAACCTGCATATTTATATTGTAACACTTTATGTACATGAAAAGGAAAAAGTAAATAAATGTTTCTTGTCATAGGCTCCCTTACAAAATGGCAAAGTACAGGTTAATGAAAATTTGTGATATCACTTTAAGAAATTTGGTATAAATAGAGCTCTGAACAGGTGCATCAATTAGCAGTGACCAAGTGCATGGAGCACGAAACGTTTGCTGTTTTATGCACCTGTTCTACAACCTGTTTTTGCACTACTGTGCTTACCACTGTTTAATCTATCCTGTATGATTTTAACAAGTTTGGAATAAAATTGAACTTTTATATATCTGTGGGCTTGGAGCGCTTATTTTTCCCTACATTGGATGGACTGTTGCTATTTTGTGCGTGTGCAGACGCACTGGGAATATTTGCTTGCCGCCTAGGATATCATTTATATATTTTTTCACATATACCCTCACTCTATTAGTGCCTATCATATTCACAGGATTTGTTTTTACATACCCCAGGGGCGCTCCGTTGAGCAGGTTTCATTTGTATCTCATTTTGAAAGTATCAGGGATATTATTAACCCCTAAAGTGCCTCTAACAGATGAGCCCAATTTTTCAGGGTATATTAACATACAGTATTAACCCCTAGTCTCCTGTCACCAAAGTGCCTGCATCCTGCCTACAATATCCTTCTAAAGGATAAATATATGTACCAAATAATATGCAGTAAAAGATAAGTCCCCAATCTTAGAAAACAAAAGCATTTACCTGCAACTGGCCGTCCGGCAGGAGGACAACTTACTAGGTATGAGAGGATGCCGCTCCTCACAGAGGCCTGTAGAAAAAGAAAGAGAGTAAACTTACTCAGGCTTTCTATACCAGGGCAGCAACATGTTAGGAAAAATGCAGCAAGGCCCACCTTACAAGTTCCTAACTGCTTTAAAGCCACCTACTGAAGAGACTAACGTGGAGTACGGCTAGACCCAATCTTGAGAGAAAAGATCAGAGCAAACCTACTCTGCTTTCAAAATTATAAAATCTTGATTGAAGTGAAATAAATCCAATCTTCTTCAGACACCAAAAACTTCACCTCTTCCTTCACCGAAGACAAAGAGAATGTTGTGGTAAGGGAAGCGATACTTAACAGCTTTAGATATAAGGGGTTGAATATCAAACCTGATTAGCGTTTTTTTTTTTGCTGCTCTCTGTTTGAAATCAGGTTTCTATGCGTTTCGGCATTCCGCCTTTCTCAAGATCATCTTGAGAAAGGCGGAATGCCGAAATGCGTAGAAACCTGATTTCAAACAGAGAGAGCAGCAAAAAAAACCTGCTAAACAGTGAGGATCCAGAGGAGTAAAGTGTCGGCCAAAAAACGCGAGGTTCCTGAGAGAAACAACCGGTAGCCAGAGACCGAGTTGGGAACACTCGTAAAAGACACAAGTGGGCTGGAGGCGACCTCAGGATACACTGTTCATATAACCACAGTGGAGTTCCATTACTGAGGAGCAAAGAAACACTAAAGAAAAGGCCCCATCAAGACATCCGGTAAACGAAGGCTGGAAGCCATGGCACTCCCCCGGAATCATCTGATGAGAAAGGAATCCGAAACAGTGCACTGTTGAACAGAGGAGAACATACAGAACCGTATGTACTTATTAAAGCCAACACAGGATATCTACAAATACTACACTAACTTCTAATTGCAATTTTCTAAGACGTCCGTAACCTGCAATTAAGGGTTTTAAACTACATACACTACAAACCGATGCGAATGTGCAGAGAGGTGTAAAAAAAAACAATATTGCCATATCAAACCCTTACCACAATACCAGCTTGCTATATTGTAACAGGACATTTCAACCTGAGCAATAAGTTTATATATCCATATACACTACAAACCGATGCGAATGTGCAGAGAGGTGTAAAAAACCCCAATATTGCCATATCAAACCCTTACCACATTATCAGCTTGCTATATTGTAACAGGACATTTCAACCTGAGCAATAAGTTTATATATCCATATACACTACAAACCGATGCGAATGTGCAGAGAGGTGTAAAAAACCCAATATTGCCATATCAAACCCTTACCACATTATCAGCTTGCTATATTGTAACAGGACATTTCAACCTGAGCAATAAGTTTATATATCCATATACACTACAAACCGATGCGAATGTGCAGAGAGGTGTAAAAAACCCCAATATTGCCATATCAAACCCTTACCACAATACCAGCTTGCTATATTGTAACAGGAGATTTCAACCTGAGCAATAAGTTTATATATCCATATACACTACAAACCGATGCGAATGTGCAGAGAGGTGTAAAAAACCCCAATATTGCCATATCAAACCCTTACCACAATACCAGCTTGCTATATTGTAACAGGAGATTTTAACCTGAGTAATAAGTTATTGGATAAATTACCTACAAATGTTTCAATTTAGAAAGTTACTACTGAGGGCGAATTGACATACCAAGACCTAATAATGCCGATAGATAGAGATAGGATTGTATTAAGATTGTGTTACAATTTGTTTCAACTGCCATTGTACATTTCTGTTTTAATTCCGTTTTAAACAGGTTGATTACAGCCTTGAAATTGTGATATTTTGGAACTGTAGAGCTTTGCAGCCTTTCTATGTAGTCACCTGTGTTTATTTATTTTCTACTTATATATTTTTAGGTATATACCTTATATTGTATAATAAACTGCATATCGTTATATTTTCATCAGTATTTTTTTAATATCTGATTGTTTACGGACAGAAACACATTTATACAACATTATACAGTAGGATTCATTCATTTAGTTTTTTCATTCCCAGTAGGGAATATTATATAGCAGGACCTTCCCATCAGTTCTTTAGACTTAGTAGGGTATATCACCCTCTTATTATATATATTTAATGATACGCCCACACCTCTGGGTAGAAACGGCATTAATTTGCACCACCTTACACACATTTATCTAATACTTAACAGCTTTGCTGTGGTGCTCTTTGCCTCCTCCTGCTGGCCAGGAGTGATATTCCCAACAGTAATTAATGATTCAGTGGACTCACTGTGTCTTAAGAAAAAGGGCATTCGCCTACCTAATATATCTGTGTATGGGGCGCTCACTGGCAGGGCTATGAGACCCAACGTTAATAGGCTGTTCCTATTATTCCGCCTCCAAGACTTTCTCTGTAAATTTGTGAAACTGCAATAATGTTCCTTCTAGACATGTAAAGTGGAATTATAGTTTGTCAGACGTCATTATTTGAGGACACTCCATATGCAAATGTTTTGTTTTCTTCCACTGTTGTCTAAATATTATAACTGATTTTGTTGTACCTGATGGAACAGCATTTCTGAATCAGTTGTTATTGTGTCTGAACCCTCTTCCTTTTATTCCACATGTGTCTCAAGGTCTGCAATGGCTTTCTTAACTTAAAAGGACACAAAACCTTTTAGAAATCCCTTTTTTGTCCCTAGTTTGTCTGAAGGGGATTTTAGGCTCCCCTGACAATTTCCATTATTTTTATTTATAAATAATTGGGTGTTTGGATCAGCAATTTAATTTTGATCTATCAAATAACTGAGGGACACAGTAATATTTCAGTAGTGAAATGAGGTTTATTGGATTAACAGAAAATGTGCAATATGCATCCAAACGAAATTTGACAGGTGCATAAATTTGGGCACCCTTGTCATTTTATTGATTTGAATACCTGTAACTACCTAGCACTGATTAATTGGAACACACAATTGGTTTGGTGAGCCCATTAAGCCTTGAACTTCATAGGCAGGTGCATCCAATCATGAGAAAAGGTATTTAAGGTGACCAATTGCAAGTTGTTGTTCTCTTTGACTCTCCTCTGAAGAGTGGCAACATGGGGGCCTCAAAACAACTCTCAAATTACCTGAAAACAAAGATTGTTAAACATTATGGTTTAGGGGAAGGCTACAAAAAGCTATCGCTGAGATTTAAGCCGTCAGTGTCCACAGTGAGAAACACATTGAAATAGAAGGCACAGTTCTTGTTAAGGCCAGAAGTAAAATATCGGAAAGGCAAAGGATGGTGAGAACGGTCAAAAACAGCCCACAGGCCACCTCCAAAGACCTACAACATCATCTGTCACTGTGCATCGTCAACAATTCAGCACAGTTTGCACAAGGAGAAGCTGTATGGGAGAGTGATGCGGAAGAAGCCTTTTATACACACGCCACAAACAGTCGCTTGAGGTATGCAAATGCACATTTGGAGAAGCCAGCTTCATTTTGGAAGAAGGTGCTGTGGACTGATGAAACAAAGATTGAGTTATTTGGTCATAACAAGGGGCGTTATGCATGGCGGCAAAAGAACACAGCGTTCCAAGACAAACACTTGCTACCCACAGTAAAATTTAGTGGATGTTCCATCATGCTGTGGGGCTGTGTGGCCAGTGCCGGTACTGGGAATCTTGTTAAAGTTGAGGGTTGCATGAATTCCACTCAATATCAGCAGATATTTGAGAATAATGTTGAGGAATCAGTCACAAAGTTGAAGTTACGCCGGAACTGGATATTTCAACAAGACAACGACCCAAAACACTGCTCAAAATCTACTCTGGCATTTATGCAGAGGAACAAGTATAATTTCTGGAATGGCCATCCCAGTCCCCCAGACCTGAATATCATTGAAAATCTGTGGGGTGATTTGAAGCGGGCTGTCCATGCTAGGTAACTATCAAACCTAACTGAAGTGGAGATGTTCTGCAAGGAGGAATGGTCCACAATACCTTCATACAGACACTCACAGGCTACAGGAAGCGTCTAGAGGCTGTTATTTCTGCTAAAGGAGGCTTTACTAAATATTATTGCGATATTTCTGTTAGGGTGCCCAAATTTATGCACCTGTCTAATTTCGTTTTGATGCATATTGCACATTTTCTGTTAATCCAATAAACCTCATTTCACTATTAAAAGATTACTGTGTCCTTCAGTTATTTGAAAGATCAAAATGAAATTACCGATCCAAACAAACAATTATTTATAAATGAAAATTGTCAGGGGTGCCTAAACTTTTGTGTGTATATATATATATATATATATATATATATATATATATATATATATATATATATATATATATATATATATATATATATATATATATATATATATATATATATATATATATATATATATATATATATATATATATTTTAAAATGAAGTTCCATGATTCAGATGGAGAATCCCCCACCCAATAAGGTCTGTAAAATTATCTAGGATGACTGCACCCCAGCAATTTGACCTAGTAACAGTGCGAGTACATAAAACGTCCCATTATATCCTTTTGTCAGACTGGGGAACTGCCTGTGTGTTACATTTATTTGCACTATTTGCTAAACATTAGATTCTGCCTTTGTGGTTACAAAAACACAGTAGAAATTGAGACCCAGAATAAACCGATAACTGTGTGTGAATGAGAGAAGCAACAGCCGTTCTCAGGGTACAGATGGACCAGCAGATGAGCCCAAATACATTTATTATACATGAAAAAATATTCAGACCTCACACATACACTCTGCCCTGCCATGGCGAGAGCTACAACAGGGAAATGTTGACCTTTTGTGACATATAGAACATTGATCTTAGTGTCAAGTCTGACAGAGCGGTCCTATGGAGAACCGTTATTTGTTACTGGAGTGGACACTTTGTAACTGTACATGTTGGAAGATAAAAAAGAAAAAACTAGCTGGTAGTTTTCTTGGTTGTTCGTTTTTCTTCTTGTTCTTTTAAATAAAAAAGTTGTTTATATGAGTTTTGAAGCTGGAGCATATAAATAATTTTTTTGTATGTAGTCAGATGACCCAAGAAAGAGGGGTGGGTGAGAGTTCCAGGATTATAGCAGCATTGTTGTTGGTTTCTCCAAAAACCTTTTGAATTCTGCCAGCCACTGAGCGCCAACCGCCCCATCTACAACGCGGTGATCGCAGCTTAATGTGACAGACATTATGTTGGCAACATCAAAACTGCAGGACAAAAAGGAGAGACAACAGTCAGGTACAACCATCTCTAACGAGCTCACTATCTCCCTTGCAACCAGTCAAGAGAAGCAGTTACACAAATTGGCGAGTTACTAGGCTTGCTGCTCCTTTGTAGGGACTTAAAGTTATCTGTTATGCAAAGGTTACAGGTGCTAACGCATTAAAGCGCATCATGTTTTGCATTACAACGTCCCTTTAATTTTACTGACTAAGCTAGTACGAAGAATCTTGATCCTCATCTTATGCCAAAATCATTCCTCAAAATGTAACAAAGCTATAGACGGCAGGGTATATAACCAGCTGTTAACTAAATACGGCAGGGTATATAACCAGCTGTTAACTAAATACGGCAGGGTATATAACCAGCTGTTAACTAAATTACGGCAGGGTATATAACCAGCTGTTAACTAAATTACGGCAGGGTATATAACCAGCTGTTAACTAAATACGGCAGGGTATATAACCAGCTGTTAACTAAATACGGCAGGGTATATAACCAGCTGTTAACTAAATACGGCAGGGTATATAACCAGCTGTTAACTAAATACGTGTAATGCATTTTACAACGTTTTGAATGTTACAATGAGGCATTTGCTAAAATAAAAACTAAACTGAAAAGCTGATTGAGAGCTCAAATCTTTATAATGATAAAGGGCAGAACAACAACAAACTGTGGTATCGGTGAGCAGTCACATGACATGTAATAAAAGAGGTCTGGACGCTTTGCCCACTCTGTGGCTGGAATATTAAAGTGATGGTAAACTCTCGCCTTTATAAAATCAGAGATGGAGTTTAATTCATCAGCTGTAATGAAGTTGCGCAGTAACTTACATTTTAGTATAGATATAAAATTAAAATTCCAGCAATCGGCCGCCCACTTCATAAGTAAATTTTTCTGTGAGCGCTGTACCACCAAAAAAAGTGCCATATGGGGAAAGCGCCGATTGGACAAAAATGCAAACAGTTTGCTAAAAAAAAAAATTGACTTCTGAAGTAGGCGGCGGAGCGTGGGATAGAGATATTTATCTCTGGATCTGTTTTAAGAAAGCGTTAACCATAACTTTAACAAAGTGGTTTTACTGCTGCGATTTATTTGCACAAACGTCCAGAACTGCTGTGTTAGAGAATTGTCAGTTCTCCTCACACGTGCTGCTAGGGCTAAAGGTTTCCCCTGCACATTACTAGCTATAGAACTTCAGTTTGTGCTCTAATTTATAACAAGAAAGAAAAACATCTATAGCGCCTAAGATATATTATTTATCTTGTGCTGCAATAAAACAATCCTGCTTGTTATTTAGTGAGAATAAAAAGCCTCAGTCTCTGCATGTGAATGTGTTGTGCCCACGTCATCCTTACCCCTTCTCGTTGTCTGCTGGTACCAGTCTGTTCTCAGATCCCCCTACGGCCAGGATACAGGCCTGGGGTGGGTTGATTATAGCAGAGAAGTTTTTAATTCCGTACATTCCCAAATTGGAAACTGTAAATGTTCCGCCCTAAGGAAAAATGCACAATAAATAAAAAAGGAGCGGTTTAGAGTTTTAGTGTAAAATTGATAATGATCTATTTAAAAAGGGACATTAAACCCTTTTTTCTATATACGACTTAAGAATAAATACTTCACTTATAACTTGTTTAAAGGCTGCTCTTTAATAAGTATGATAGATTATTACTCAGTGCAATATAAAAAGGTATAAAAAGTGCAAAAGGAAAAACTCTTAGATCACTTTATTATTGCACTAATGATTGCATATAACAGTCTATAAACTCTACAAAAACACTGAACACATAGTAGTGCATTGCTGCTATGGAGCGGACGTTAACTGTGAGCTAGATGAACAAAAGGCATATATGTAGCGACAATTACCACCTAGCTTCCAGTAGTGTAGGATAAGTACATTTTCTTTTTAACAAGAGAAGAAAGTATATTTGATAGAAGAGAATTTAAAAGTGTCTTATATTACACTCTGAATCATGCAGCGTTAATTTGACTTTCCTGTCCCTTTAACCCTTTGAGTGCTAAGCACTTTCCCACCCGGGTGCTGAGATTTTTTTAATTTTTTTTTTTTTTTTTTTTAAATATATATTTTTTTTTTAACAAAATCTTTTTAAGTTTTTTTTTCTCTTTTCAGAACCTTGGGGTCTGTAGCTGCTTAGATGCCTGAGATACGGGCTTCTAAGCAGCATGCCCCCTGCTCCTATACTTAACATTGTTAAGTATAAATAAAGTTGCACAGTGACGTCATCACGTTATCGCGCGTAACGTCACCGCGCATAAAGTGAAGCCCTGGTGATGCCTGTCACTATGCAGGCCCGATCGCCGGGGTAGGAGCGGGTGGGAGCCACCAGATCTCCCTCAAGGGGGGGGAAGAGTGCTAGTGACGGTTCTGAGCCGTCATTAGCACCAGAGTGGGAAACTCTGTGACGGCTCAGAGCCGTCATTAGCACTCAAGGGGTTAATTCAAGTTATTGATATTTTTACGCTAGTGCAACGTCACAGCAGAATTTATATATACGTTTTCAAATAAATAGAGCGAGTAATCATTTCTGTTTTAAGCGAACACTAGGACAATAAAATAAAATAAAATTTAAAAATCTGATGAAAAACTCGGCAACTAAAAACAATTACAAGTTTTATTAATATTCCAGCTTTATATCCAGATCTGCTTATGGCCCAGGGCGCCATCACTTTTGGGAGTATTTTTTTTTCTAATAGTGATTTTTTTGTTCTATAACTGATGTTTCTGTACTGAAGAGAAAAAAAAAAAAAACGCATTCAGTTCTGCTTATGGGGCGTGTCACTGTCCCCCAATAGAGCAGCAGGAGTTGTCTACGTCAGCCAGTCACCTTTTATCCCACAGATCAGTGATGCATTTCATGTTGGATTTGAAACCAAAACAAAAGGGCTTCGATATAAACTTTTTTTTCCATGCAACAAATACGTTTCACCTGCTCTTCTGTATAAATAGAGCTTTCCTTTCGGTAACATACGCACATTCTTGCACAAACACTCTCAGGTTTATAAAAGAAATAGATGGAAAATGCCTAACCTGGAATTCATGCGGCTTTAGCTTCCCCTCTCGTGCCCGTGCTGCCAGAGACCCAACATCTTTGCTGATGGCCGTCAGACCCTTGACGTGAGCGTTGAACACAATTGGAGTTATCAGACCGACAGGAGTGCTCACCGCTACGCTCACATCCACAACATGGTTCCTATGGGAGTCAAAGTCCTGATTTACAAACCCAAAGTATACGTGCACTTCCCAAAACAATCATTTAATAGATCTCTAATAAACAGAGTTCTGCTATTTGCTCAGCTTAGAACGCATCTTTTTAATTCCCCCGGACACCAACTCTGTCTGGTATTCTACATTTCAAATAGAAGTCACTTCCGTGTATCCTAAAAACATTTGCCTGGGACCTGAGTTTCATGTTAATGTGTGAGCCCTCTCCCATTTACCTCTATTATCACATCTGCTGCATTCTGTAGCTCGGCAGCAGTGATGCACTACTGGGAGCTAGCTAGACACATTAGGTGAGTCAAAGACAAGAGGCACAGCAGCTAGCTCTCAGTACTGCATTGCTGCTCCTGAGCTTACCTAGGTAAGCTTTTTAACAAAGGATACCAAGAGAGCAAAGCAAATTAGAAGTAAATTGGAAATTTGTTTAAAATCACATTTTTTATTTGAATCATGAAAGTTTAATTTTGACTTTAATGTCCAGTCGGTGGGAGATCTAGTGTAAAACTGTGGGTTAGAGGCAGTTTACTTATTTACTAACAGATAGCGGACAAGAATCTGGTGAAATAGAATAACCACAGCGGCGCACTCACTGTCGGATTACTGTGTCCATCCAGGAGGAATTGGCCTCAGGCACTTTCAGACAAGATAATGCAGACGCCTTAATGATGAAATCATTCACGGACAACTTTATGTTCTCGGACTTTGTAACCTACACAGGACAGAAAAAGAAAACCTATTAGTGGGTTAAAATAATACTTAAAAAAGGGACAAAGCATGCAATTTAAGAAGAAGTTTCTTTTGGTATTCTTAGTTTAAAGGGGCATGAAACCCAAACATTTTCTGTCATGATTCAGATAGAGAATACAATTTTAAACAACTTTCTAATTTACTTCTATTATCTAATCTGTTTCATTCTCTTGGTATCATTTGTTGAAGGAGCAGCAATGCACTACTAGTTTCTAACTGAACACATGGGTGAGCCAATCACATACAATATAAATATGCAGCCACCAATCAACAGCCGAAGACACGGCCCTACTATCGGTTGATGCGGAAAAGGCATTTGATCGCATTTCATGGGATCATCTGTTTTTTTCTTTAGAACAATTCGGAATTACAGGTAACTTTAATCAGTACATTCAGTTAATCTATTCAGACCCTAGGTCCGCTCTAATTATTAACGGGGAGATCACAGAACGGTTTTCTTTACAAAGAGGGACCCGTCAAGGATGTCCGCTCTCACCTATACTATTCAATATATCCTTAGAACCCTTAGCGATTATTCTACGTCAACAACTGGAAGGTATTCAAATTGCAGGTCAAAAATTAGTACTCCTACTATATGCAGATGACCTATTGTTACTCATGAGAAACATTAAAGACTCCCTACCCAAATTCTTAGAACTAATTAACATCTTCGGGAAAATATCCAGTTATAAGATTAACCTGACAAAATCGGAATTGATGTGGCTGCATAAGAAAAAAAACTATGACATTATACATCCGTTTGCCGAAGTACAGAACATATTATATCTAGGTATTATGTTAAGTCCTAATCCGGAGGAATGGTACAACATGAATTTCCGTAAATGTTTCATTGCTTGCAAACGGAAACTGGAGGAGTGGATTAAACTTCCAATCTCATTAACTGCCAGAGTAATGTTAATAAAAACAATAATATTTCCGAAATTGTTATACTATATTCAAAATATTCCAATCCCGATTCATAGAGCAGATCTAATAGAATATAATAGGGTTTGTTCCAAATTTTTGTGGAAAGGAGCCAAATCGCGTATAGCGATAGCACGTTTGATGAATAATAAAACAACTGCAGGTTTGGCACTTCCGAATCTGCAATGGTATAGTATAGCCGCACGTAGCAAGGTGGCGATAGATTGGCTCTTAGAACAGGAACAAATTGCTTCGTTGGCTTGGGAAACCACATTGGTCTCGCCATTTAGATTAGACGCATTACTACACTGCACCATTACAGAACTCCCTTCAGAGCCTTTTCAACTAATAACATATAGGAGTATTATCATGGCATGGCAGGAATTATGTAATGAGACTGGTTGCTCGCCACATGTTTCTAAATTTCTATCGATAGTTGGGAATCCTAACTTTATACACGGCTTAGGCAATAGTCTATTTAAACAATGGTTACAAAAAGGTTTGACCTATATTTGTCAAATGATGGACGAAAATTCTAACGTTCTAACTTTCGTAGAATTATGTAATATGTTCGGCCTTTCGAAACATGATTTTTTTGCATATCTCCAAGTTAGGAATTACATAGGTGAACTAAAACAAAGATACGGATTAGACTGGTCACTTAAGGACTTACAACTCGAGATACAGAAATACTCCTTAGGCTGCCACTCTATCTCTGCCCTCTATTCTCTTCTTAACCAAAAGCCATCATTACAACAACTAGACTACATAGTGACTAAATGGCGCCCTTTATTTCCAGATATAGATTCACATAGAATAGTGGATACCTTCAAGATAACAGAAAAGAGTTGGGTGTTGACAGCATGGAGAGAATCCCAAATCAAGATAGCCTTAATGACATATCTTACTCCGGCAAAACTATCAAGATGGCATGGGAGGGAGATTTCTTGCACCAGGTGTAGTGCCCTCTGTGCAGATATTTTACATTGTTTTTGGTACTGCCCGATGATCCGGCAGTTCTGGGCTAAGATAATATATTGGATGAACACTGTCCTTCGACTTGATTACATTATCCAGCCCATGGAGATTATATTTTTAGCCAAATATCAAGGAGTAGATCGTAACTTGAAATTGATTAATATGATTATATTCATGGGTAGAAATTTAATATTGAGAAAATGGATAGCAAAAAAAGCGCCTACCATGAGAGAATTTAAACAGGCCCTGCTAATTCACTGTATGTCTGAACATTACATCCCACATGGGCTGCATGATGATCAAGTCGAGCGATTTTTTAAACAGTGGAAAGTATTCATATTATCGTTACCAGTTGGTACACAAAATATCATAGTTAAACCATATGTTAAATCAGCTTTTTTTCAATTACAGATATTGGCAGGGACTTTTCCAAATACCTGGCTCCCAACTAACACAGGACCATAAGGCGCGAGAGGGGGGAGGGAAAATTTCCCTCCATCATTTTTTTTTTTTTTTTTTTTTTTCTTTTGTTTTCTCTTCTTCTTTTTCTTTTCTCTCTCCCTGTTCTTGTTTGTGTATTGTTTGAGGTACACTTAACCAAACCAACTGATTATTTCTGTGATTACTGTAAAATTGTTGAATAACAATATTGTAAAGTAAATTAAATATGGAGTTAATAATAGAAGGCAAATTAATGTTAAAAATTCCAATAGGGAGAACATAGATAATTTGGCCAGGACGTTATTGAAAGTTTTCTTTTTTTAGTTATATAGAGGCAGGTAGATATTGTATGCTTTGCTCCATATGGTTTGACGCCCTGCGTGGCGCATATACAGTAATATGTCCCTGTTTTTTCTTTTTTTCTTGTTCTGGCTGATTGTACTCTACTGATACTTATGTTGTTAAATTTACTCCCTGTTGGTACTCAATAAAATAAATATTAAAAAAAAAAAAAAAAAAAAAAAAAAAAAAAAACAGCTAGAACCTAGTTTCTCTGCTGCTCATGAACTTGCCTAGATACACCTTTTAACAAATGATAACAAGAGAAGGAAGCAAATTAAATAACAGAAGTAAATTGGAAAGTTGTTTAAAATTGTATTCTCTATCTGAATCATGAAAGAAAATGTATGCGTTTCATATCCCTTTAAGAGTAAACTTAGGAAGGCTCACATGAGCTCAGGAGCGTGCATGCCTCTTCAGCAGTATATGGATCAAGGTCTGTAGCAATGTTAAAACTGCATGCTCTGCCTGAAGCAAGAAAGACTGGTGACACTGCTGGCTATTTAAAGGGACATATGGTTAGATAACTAAGCTGATAAGTCGCTGCAATTTGACGGTAATATTTTATATCAGGACATGGTAACAAGAACAGAAGGTTCTCTGTATGTAGAGCGTCTCCCTCCTCCTTTACCAATTATGTTAGCAAACACATTATTGTGATATACATGCAGCTCAAAATCCTTACGTTGCATTGTGTGACAAATCACATAAGGCAACATAAGATATAGAAGCAACCACGTGGTATATTGTACAAATGTGCGTCTATTGATGGATATTTAAATATACTGATCTCACAACTCATTTGGTCTTTTTTCCTTTAAAAAAAAAAAAAATATTAGGACTCTAAGTCGCCCTAGTAACAAGTTAGTAAATGAAGGGGAAAACAGGAACTAAATACAAGAGGATCACAAAGTGTGAGGCAAACATCTCGCAGAGGTCACAGGTCAATATAGCAAATGTTTAGTAAAGGCAAAAATATACTGATCGCAAAATAAACATTAACGTGAACGGGCTAAACAGTTGTTCTATTTGCATCTTGCGCCACTAGATAGGCTTTATGCTCCTTATCTGTCACTTGTATATAGCACACAGCGTGTCACTTGTATATAGCACGCAGCGTGTCACTTGTATATAGCACGCAGCGTGTCACTTGTATATAGCACGCAGCGTGTCACTTGTATATAGCACGCAGCGTGTCACTTGTATATAGCACGCAGCGTGTCACTTGTATATAGCACGCAGCGTGTCACTTGTATATAGCACGCAGCGTGTCACTTGTATATAGCACGCAGCGTGTCACTTGTATATAGCACGCAGCGTGTCACTTGTATATAGCACGCAGCGTGTCACTTGTATATAGCACACAGCCTGTCACGTGTATATAGCACACAGCCTGTCACTTGTATATAGCACACAGCCTGTCACGTGTATATAGCACACAGCCTGTCACGTGTATATAGCACACAGCCTGTCACGTGTATATAGCACACAGCCTGTCATTTGTATATAGCACACAGCCTGTCATGTGTATATAGCACACAGCCTGTCATGTGTATATAGCACACAGCCTGTCATGTGTATATAGCACACAGTCTGTCATGTGTATATAGCACACCGCCTGTCATGTGTATATAGCACACCGCCTGTCATGTGTATATAGCACACCGCCTGTCATGTGTATATAGCACACCGTCTGTCATGTGTATATAGCACACCGTCTGTCATGTGTATATAGCACACAGTCTGTCACTTGTATATAGCACACAGTCTGTCACTTGTATATAGCACACAGCCTGTCATGTGTATATAGCACACAGCCTGTCATGTGTATATAGCACACAGCCTGTCATGTGTATATAGCACACAGCCTGTCATGTGTATATAGCACACAGCCTGTCATGTGTATATAGCACACAGCCTGTCATGTGTATATAGCACACAGTCTGTCATGTGTATATAGCACACAGCCTGTCATGTGTATATAGCACACAGCCTGTCATGTGTATATAGCACACAGCCTGTCATGTGTATATAGCACACAGCCTGTCATGTGTATATAGCACACCGTCTGTCATCTGTATATAGCACACAGCCTGTCATGTGTATATAGCACACCGTCTGTCATGTGTATATAGCACACCGTCTGTCATGTGTATATAGCACACAGTCTGTCATGTGTATATAGCACACAGTCTGTCACTTGTATATAGCACACAGTCTGTCACTTGTATATAGCACACAGCCTGTCATGTGTATATAGCACACCGTCTGTCATCTGTATATAGCACACAGCCTGTCATGTGTATATAGCACACCGTCTGTCATGTGTATATAGCACACCGTCTGTCATGTGTATATAGCACACAGTCTGTCATGTGTATATAGCACACAGTCTGTCACTTGTATATAGCACACAGTCTGTCACTTGTATATAGCACACAGCCTGTCATGTGTATATAGCACACAGCCTGTCATGTGTATATAGCACACAGCCTGTCATGTGTATATAGCACACAGCCTGTCATGTGTATATAGCACACAGCCTGTCATGTGTATATAGCACACAGTCTGTCATGTGTATATAGCACACAGCCTGTCATGTGTATATAGCACACAGCCTGTCATGTGTATATAGCACACAGCCTGTCATGTGTATATAGCACACAGCCTGTCATGTGTATATAGCACACAGTCTGTCATGTGTATATAGCACACAGCCTGTCACGTGTATATAGCACACAGCCTGTCATGTGTATATAGCACACAGTCTGTCATGTGTATATAGCACACAGCCTGTCATGTGTATATAGCACACAGCCTGTCATGTGTATATAGCACACAGCCTGTCATGTGTATATAGCACACAGTCTGTCATGTGTATATAGCACACAGCCTGTCATGTGTATATAGCACACAGCCTGTCATGTGTATATAGCACACAGTCTGTCACTTGTATATAGCACACAGTCTGTCACTTGTATATAGCACACAGCCTGTCATGTGTATATAGCACACAGCCTGTCATGTGTATATAGCACACAGCCTGTCACGTGTATATAGCACACAGCCTGTCACGTGTATATAGCACACAGCCTGTCATGTGTATATAGCACACCGTCTGTCATGTGTATATAGCACACAGCCTGTCATGTGTATATAGCACACAGCCTGTCATGTGTATATAGCACACAGCCTGTCATGTGTATATAGCACACAGTCTGTCATCTGTATATAGCACACAGCCTGTCATGTGTATATAGCACACAGCCTGTCATGTGTATATAGCACACAGCCTGTCATGTGTATATAGCACACAGCCTGTCATGTGTATATAGCACACCGTCTGTCACACCTGTGTTGTTTTCATCAGTACATAGAACACAAGTTTACAGACACAACAGCTGAGCACCCAGATCTTACCTCGTTCAGCTCCTTCCTCAGTTGCACTATTTCACCCATGTTGATATCAATAGACAGATAGTAGTGAGGGATTGTTTGTTTGGATTGCATGAGCCGCTGGGCTATAACCTAGAGAGAGGGAACCGCAGGACATCCGTGAGGGCTCACTGAGTATTTAAAGAAAACATTAACCCCATGTGACACACTGGATACACCACTAGTTACTGTGCTGGCACTGTGTATGCTGGAGAAAGTGAACTGAAGGGAGGGAAGTGATGGACACACATTATGGTGTAAGATAGATAATGGCGAGGGCGGCCAGCAGGTCACTAATAATGTAGAGATGCTCATTGTGAATAAATCGCAGGGGCAGACAGCTTTATGATCATTTACTTACCCTACGGATGTTGCTGATTGGGATATCAGTGAAGACTCCTGTGGGGACAGCAGCCACTGCGGGGGATGGAGGGGTCACTGGAGGAGCTGGTGCAGCAGCAACAGGGGCCTGATAAGGAGAGGTTTATAATCACAGTCTTGCTAATTACCCGAGGTCCCTAATGCTACTAAACATTCATCTGTAAATCAGTTATTAACCCCTTAATGACAGGAGGAGCTTGTACTGCCGATTATTTATATCTACAGTGAGGAGGTTTAGACCATAATAATATAACAGTTACATGAATTACCAATGGGACAAAAAAAAGTTCTTTAGTGTCACATGTGAGGTCCTTTGTGTCACCCAGAGCGGTACGGTATCAATATGTAATACAGAAGATTTATACTTACGGGGGTGATCTTAACAGGAACAAACGACTCAACATCTTTCTTTGTAATTCTCCCGTCTGGCCCAGTGCCTGAAACCCACACAAGATAAGTCATGTAAAGCAAATACAGCCGACAAACGCCAACCATAAGCAGTGTACAGAGATAAAGAGAACAGCTGTAACTACCTATGTACTTAACCCACTGCATATAGCCCTGGGTACAAACACCATCCATAAGCAGTATACAGAGATAAAGGCAACGGCTGTAACTATGTACTTACCTCTGTATATAACCCTGGGTACAAACCATAAGCAGTATACAGAGATAAAGGTAACGGCTGTAACTATGTACTTACCTCTGTATATAACCCTGGGTACAAACACCAACCATAAGCAGTATACAGAGATAAAGGTAACGGCTGTAACTATGTACTTACCTCTGTATATAACCCTGGGTACAAACCATAAGCAGTATACAGAGATAAAGGTAACGGCTGTAACTATGTACTTACCTCTGTATATAACCCTGGGTACAAACACCAACCATAAGCAGTATACAGAGATAAAGGTAACGGCTGTAACTATGTACTTACCTCTGTATATAACCCTGGGTACAAACCATAAGCAGTATACAGAGATAAAGGTAACGGCTGTAACTATGTACTTACCTCTGTATATAACCCTGGGTACAAACCATAAGCAGTATACAGAGATAAAGGTAACTGCTGTCACTACCTATGTACTTACCTCTGTATATAACCCTGGGTATAAACCATAAGCAGTATACAGAGATAAAGGCAACGGCTGTAACTATGTACTTACCTCTGTATCTAACCCTGGGTACAAACAATAAGCAGTATACAGAGATAAAGGTAACGGCTGTCACTACCTATGTACTTGCCTCTGTATATAACCCTGGGTACAAACCATAAGCAGTATACAGAGATAAAGGTAACGGCTGTAACTATGTACTTACCTCTGTATATAACCCTGGGTACAAACCATAAGCAGTATATAGAGATAAAGGTAACGGCTGTAACTATGTACTTACCTCTGTATATAGCCCTGGGTACAAACACCAACCATAAGCAGTATACAGAGATAAAGGCAACGGCTGTAACTATGTACTTACCTCTGTATATAACCCTGGGTACTAACACCAACCATAAGCAGTATACAGAGATAAAGGTAACGGCTGTAACTATGTACTTACCTCTGTATATAACCCTGGGTACAAACAATAAGCAGTATACAGAGATAAAGGTAACGGCTGTCACTACCTATGTACTTACCTCTGTATATAACCCTGGGTACAAACACCAACCATAAGCAGTATACAGAGATAAAGGTAACGGCTGTAACTATGTACTTACCTCTGTATATAACCCTAGGTACAAACAATAAGCAGTATACAGAGATAAAAGGTAACGGCTGTCACTACCTATGTGCTTACCTCTGTATATAACCCTGGGTACAAACCATAAGCAGTATACAGAGATAAAGGTAACGGCTGTAACTATGTACTTACCTCTGTATATAACCCTAGGTACAAACAATAAGCAGTATACAGAGATAAAGGTAACTGCTGTCACTACCTATGTACTTACCTCTGTATATAACCCTGGGTATAAACCATAAGCAGTATACAGAGATAAAGGTAACGGCTGTCACTACCTATGTACTTACCTCTGTATATAACCCTGGGTACAAACCATAAGCAGTATACAGAGATAAAGCTGTCACTACTTACAGTCATGTGAAAAAAGTGCACCCCCTGCATTCTCTGGTTTTACGTATCAGGACATAACAATCATCTGGCCCTTAGCAGGTCTTTAAATGAGGTAGATACAACAACACACACGCATATTACACCGTGTCATGATTTATCCAACACAAATAAAGCCTAAAGGAGAAGCCATGTGTGAAAAACCAAGGGCACCCTTACTGCTTCCATAGGAATAAAGCGGCTAAGTAGCAGCCAGGTGCAGCTAATCAAATGCCCTTTATTAATTATTCCCCACCTCTATAAAAGACAAACATTTAGCAGTTTGCTGGTCTGGAGCATACAGGCGAGTGTTAACACAACATACAGAAGCCATTGTTCCTGCCCATCAATCTGGGAAGGGTTAAAAGGCCATTTCCAAACAATTTAAAGTCCATCATTCTACAGTGAGAGATTATTCTCAAGTGGAAAATAATCAAGACAGTTGTGCAGTCTCATTCTCTAATGACTTAATATAATTTATATACAGATACAAATCACAAAGTCCAGAATTATTCTGAAATCCAGATTTTCATTAATATTAAAAAAAAATGATATATGATTTGTGTTTTCTAAATGCAGATCCTATTCTATATGTATTTAAAACAAAAACTAACCTGATTATAGTACTGCACTTTGTATACAAAACAAAAACTACCTTTAGGCAATATTTACATATTCCGATACGGCTTATATACGTGCAACCTAAATGACATAAGATATTGTTGTTTACACACCAGCTCCAAACTGTCCCCTTTTACAGATACAAATAATCCAATGGTTTTGTACCCATATTTACAAATTGATGTTTATTTTATTTAACAGAAGAGAAACTGGTTAGCGATTTAGCTATTGATTAGTGTAGAGAATATGAGCAAACAGAACGATGGTGGTTATTGCACTTTACTGGATTGAGAACACATTTTATTTGCATCACTGACTCTGTAAATAGGTTTCAGGATTTAGCTGCAGTCACTCACCTTTCACTTGGGTGAGGTCTAGGCCTTTCTCAGATGCCAGTTTCTTGGCCAGTGGACTCACAAACACGCGCCCCTTGGATGCAGCAGCACCTGGTGAAGAAACCGCGGGAGGAGGCGTCACTTGTGGGGTGGGAGGGGCCGCAGCCGCCTAAAAACCAAACAAACAGATGAAGTACTAACGCACAGACACATGAAACATACTGAGAGTTTAATGATGTATATTAAATAAACTTCACAAAAGGTTTTCAGAATTTGTTCCCTTATGTGCAATTTAATTGTAACTGAGAATTCCAATTCCCGTGAAGTTCTGGAAGTACAAACGCCATACACTGCTTTATTCTACACAACCATTGTTTGTTCACTCATGCAGCTCATTAATAACTGCCCCTGATAAGGGAGACCTAGGTTACATCATGGAGGCACTTGTTAATTTATGGATACTAAAACTTTACACTTGTTTTCAATTGTTATTTTATTATTATTTTTTAACATCATTAGGTCTAATATTTCTTTTTCTGTTTTATGCCCCTTTAAATGTGTTTTACACTGATCTTGTTATGCAACTGTAGCTAAAACTAGAAATGCAAAGGGTATACTCAGGCGCCAGCAATACGGAGGCTAAGGTTAAAATACGAATTTATTATTATATTATTACAACTGCATGGATCCACGCTAAAATTATAAAAACAATGATCTAAAAGTCTAAAAACAATCTATCTCTATAGTGAGGAACAGACTGTTATGGAGTTACCCTATACAGTACAGTATGTCCCAGTGGGTTACCAAAGGGACAGATGAAAAACAACAATAAGTACAATTGGAAATAAAAATAAGAAGAAGATGATAAAAATGTGATTAAAAAATGATGGTTCAATGGATGATGTCCATGTGAGTTAGTGAGAAATTCTACTCTTAGTGGTGAGTGTCCGTGTAAAAAAATGTAAAAAAGAAAATCCCAATGTGAAAAAGTATAGTCAGTGAAAAAAATGATAAGTGCGGTGTCCTGGGAAATTCAAAAAAATCAAGGTCACTATTAAAAACAATGTTATAAACAATATTAAAAACAATCCTGTGAGTGTCTCAAAGTGTTTGATGAAAAAATGAAAAAATCCTATAAGTGTCCAAAAGAAATCCAATGATAATCTGTTTATTCTGTGCTGTCCAGTGTGAAAGAAGGCTCAGTGTATAAAAATAGGCTCAGTGTGTAAAAAAAATCAATACACCAAAAATAATGCTCCAAAAATTAAACAGAAAAAACCTGCAAGGAAAGAAACAAGACACAATGTGTAAAAACTTCACAATAAAATCCTCCTAATGGAATAGAGCTTACCAGGTCTACGCGTTTCGGCCTCTAATAGGCCTTTATCAAGACTATGAGAGGCCGAAACGCGTAGACCTGGTAAGCTCTATTCCATTAGGAGGATTTTATTGTGAAGTTTTTACACATTGTGTCTTGTTTCTTTCCTTGCAGGTTTTTTCTGTTGTTTAATTTTTGGAGCATTATTTTTGGTGTATTGATTTTTTTTTACACACTGAGCCTATTTTTATACACTGAGCCTTCTTTCACACTGGACAGCACAGAATAAACAGATTATCATTGGATTTCTTTTGGACACTTATAGGATTTTTTTGGACACTCATAGGATTTTTTCATTTTTTCATCAAACACTTTGAGACACTCACAGGATTGTTTTTAATATTGTTTATAACATTGTTTTTAATAGTGACCTTGATTTTTTTGAATTTCCCAGGACACCGCACTTATCATTTTTTTCACTGACTATACTTTTTCACATTGGGATTTTCTTTTTTACATTTTTTTACACGGACACTCACCACTAAGAGTAGAATTTCTCACTAACTCACTTGGACATCATCCATTGAACCATCATTTTTAATCACATTTTTATCATCTTCTTCTTATTTTTATTTCCAATTGTACTTATTGTTGTTTTTCATCTGTCCCTTTGGTAACCCACTGGGACATACTGTACTGTATAGGGTAACTCCATAACAGTCTGTTCCTCACTATAGAGATAGATTGTTTTTAGACTTTTAGATCATTGTTTTTATAATTTTAGCGTGGATCCATGCAGTTGTAATAATTGTAATAATATAATAATAAATTCGTATTTTAACCTTAGCCTCCGTATTGCTGGCGCCTGAGTATACCCTTTGCATTTCTGTTCATACTTGGTGGTAGCTAGGTACCACCGACTCGGGCACATAAGGTTTAGTTGGCGCTGGGATACATCTCCTCTTTCCACTATTTGTAGCTAAAACTAGAGAAAAGATTTGCTGCATCCACAAGAGAGTCCAAAAGTATCTTCAACTTCTAATCAAAAAGTTGTAAAAATATTCTAGGACATCTATAAGTATAAATAAAGATAGATGCAAGTTTCTTTACGGTCCCTTTGACGCCTGCTCGCTTAAGAAACTGCATCACATATATGGTGATATACTCTTGTTACGCTAGTGCCGACCTACCCCTGTAAAGACAAAAGATAAGTTGTTACAGAGAATATAAATCTGATGTTGGCTCTGGAGTTTCTCACCGGGGTTAGAGGAGGAGGGACCAGCTGTGGCTTCACCTCTGCGACACCTGCTGACGCTACATAATCTGCAAAGCTGCCGATGTCCGACTCTCTCTCCACAATAATACACAGAGGGGTCCCCAGAGGCACATCCCGTGTCCCTTCAGGAACTAGGATTTTGGCCAGATATCCTTCTTCCTGGACCTCAAAGCCTTGACAAGAGAGTAAAAGCAGAATAAGGATCACATGGGGGCAATCAACAGTCGTGGACAAAGAACAGCAAACCCAGAAATAAAGTAGTTATTATTAATGGTCATTAGCTGCAGTGGTTGTAAAAAAAAAGTGTCTAGGTGGCTTATGCCGATATTAGTAAGTGCTTATTTTTTCCCTTTAAGTTGATGTATGAATAACATTTATACACAAATTTGTATGGCATAAGGCCGGCAGCAGCTCGCCCACGTGATCCCTATATAGTCGCTGCCTGTCTCTCGCCCATGTGATCCCCATAGAGTCGCTGCCTGTCTCTCGCCCATGTGATCCCCATAGAGTCGCTGCCTGTCTCTCGCCCATGTGATCCCCATATATAGTCACTGCCTGTCTCCCACCCATGTGATCCCCTTATATAGTCACTGCCTGTCTCTCGCCCATGTGATCCCCATATATAGTCACTGCCTGTCTCCCGCCCATGTGATCCCCTTATATAGTCACTGCCTGTCTCCCACCCATGTGATCCCCATAGAGTCGCTGCCTGTCTCCCACCCATGTGATCCCCATATATAGTCACTGCCTGTCTCTCGCCCATGTGATCCCCATATATAGTCACTGCCTGTCTCTCGCCCATGTGATCCCCATATATAGTCACTGCCTGTCTCTCGCCCATGTGATCCCCATATATAGTCACTGCCTGTCTCTCGCCCATGTGATCCCCATATATAGTCACTGCCTGTCTCTCGCCCCATGTGATCCCCATATATAGTCACTGCCTGTCTCTCGCCCATGTGATCCCCATAGAGTCACTGCCTGTCTCTCGCCCATGTGATCCCCATATATAGTCACTGCCTGTCTCTCGCCCATGTGATCCCCATATATAGTCACTGCCTGTCTCTCGCCCATGTGATCCCCATATATAGTCACTGCCTGTCTCTCGCCCATGTGATCCCCATATATAGTCACTGCCTGTCTCTCGCCCATGTGATCCCCATAGAGTCACTGCCTGTCTCTCGCCCATGTGATCCCCATAGAGTCGCTGCCTGTCTCTCGCCCATGTGATCCCCATATAGTCACTGCCTGTCTCTCGCCCATGTGATCCCCATATAGTCGCTGCCTGTCTCTCGCCCATGTGATCCCCATAGAGTCGCTGCCTGTCTCTCGCCCATGTGATCCCCATATAGTCACTGCCTGTCTCTCGCCCATGTGATCCCCATATAGTCACTGCCTGTCTCTCGCCCATGTGATCCCCATATAGTCACTGCCTGTCTCCCACCCATGTGATCCCCATAGAGTCGCTGCCTGTCTCCCACCCATGTGATCCCCATATATAGTCACTGCCTGTCTCTCGCCCATGTGATCCCCATATATAGTCACTGCCTGTCTCTCGCCCATGTGATCCCCATATATAGTCACTGCCTGTCTCTCGCCCATGTGATCCCCATATATAGTCACTGCCTGTCTCTCGCCCATGTGATCCCCATATAGAGTCACTGCCTGTCTCTCGCCCATGTGATCCCCATATAGAGTCACTGCCTGTCTCTCGCCCATGTGATCCCCATAGAGTCACTGCCTGTCTCTCGCCCATGTGATCCCCATAGAGTCGCTGCCTGTCTCTCGCCCATGTGATCCCCATATAGTCACTGCCTGTCTCTCGCCCATGTGATCCCCATATAGTCACTGCCTGTCTCTCGCCCATGTGATCCCCATAGTCACTGCCTGTCTCTCGCCCATGTGATCCCCATATAGAGTCACTGCCTGTCTCTCGCCCATGTGATCCCCATAGAGTCACTGCCTGTCTCTCGCCCATGTGATCCCCATAGAGTCGCTGCCTGTCTCTCGCCCATGTGATCCCCATATAGTCACTGCCTGTCTCTCGCCCATGTGATCCCCATATAGTCACTGCCTGTCTCTCGCCCATGTGATCCCCATATAGTCACTGCCTGTCTCTCGCCCATGTGATCCCCATAGAGTCGCTGCCTGTCTCTCGCCCATGTGATCCCCATATAGTCACTGCCTGTCTCTCGCCCATGTGATCCCCATATAGTCACTGCCTGTCTCTCGCCCATGTGATCCCCATATAGTCACTGCCTGTCTCTCGCCCATGTGATCCCCATATAGTCACTGCCTGTCTCTCGCCCATGTGATCCCCATATAGTCACTGCCTGTCTCTCGCCCATGTGATCCCCATATAGTCACTGCCTGTCTCTCGCCCATGTGATCCCCATATAGTCACTGCCTGTCTCTCGCCCATGTGATCCCCATATAGTCACTGCCTGTCTCTCGCCCATGTGATCCCCATATAGTCACTGCCTGTCTCTCGCCCATGTGATCCCCATATAGTCACTGCCTGTCTCTCGCCCATGTGATCCCCATATAGTCACTGCCTGTCTCTCGCCCATGTGATCCCCATATAGTCACTGCCTGTCTCTCGCCCATGTGATCCCCATATAGTCACTGCCTGTCTCTCGCCCGTGTGATCCCCATATAGTCACTGCCTGTCTCTCGCCCGTGTGATCCCCATATAGTCACTGCCTGTCTCTCGCCCATGTGATCCCCATATAGTCACTGCCTGTCTCTCGCCCTTGTGATCCCCATATAGTCACTGCCTGTCTCTCGCCCATGTGATCCCCATATAGTCACTGCCTGTCTCTCGCCCATGTGATCCCCATATAGTCACTGCCTGTCTCTCGCCCATGTGATCCCCATATAGTCACTGCCTGTCTCTCGCCCATGTGATCCCCATATAGTCACTGCCTGTCTCTCGCCCATGTGATCCCCATATAGTCACTGCCTGTCTCTCGCCCATGTGATCCCTATATAGTCACTCTGTCTGTATCTCATCTGCCAGCAGACTGCCCAAGTGAACAAATAACCCTGCGGATATGTACAGTCACTTTGTCTGTTTCTATCTCACCAGGCAGATCACCCATTTGACCCAGTAAACCTATGGATACCTGCAGTAATTTTGTCCATTTCCATCTAAACCAGAAGATTGTACATGCGATCCAGTAACCCTAGCGATACCTATATTCAATTTGTCAGTCTCTCGGTCAGCCAGCAGATTTACCATGTGACCCAGTAACCCATCAGATACCTATATTCGCTTTGTCCGTCTATCTCTGCCAGCAGATTTACCATGTGACCCAGTAACCCACCAGATACCTATAGGCACTTTGTCCGTCTCTCTCTGCCAGCAGATTTACCATGTGACCCAGGAACCCACCAGATACCTATAGTCGCTTTGTCCGTCTCTCTCTTGCAGCAGATTTACCATGTGACCCAGTAACCCACCAGATACCTATAGTCGCTTTGTCCGTCTCTCTCTCTCTCTCTCAGCAGATTTATCATGTGACCCAGGAACCCACCAGATACCTATAGTCGCTTTGTCCGTCTCTCTCTCTATGTCAGCAGATTTACCATGTGACCCAGTAACCCACCAGATACCTATAGTCTCTTTGTCCGTCTCTCTCTCTGCAACAGATTTACCATGTGACCCAGTAACCCAGCAGATACCTATAGTCGCTTTGTCCGTCTCTCTCTCTGCCAGCAGATTTACCATGTGACCCAGTAACCCACCAGATACCTATAGTCTCTTTGTCCGTCTCTCTCTCTGCCAGCAGATTAACCATGTGACCCAGTAACCCACCAGATACCTATAGTCGCTTTGTCCGTCTCTCTGCCAGCAGATTTATCATGTGACCCAGTAACCCACCAGATACCTATAGTCGCTTTGTCCGTCTCTATCTCTGCCAGGAGATTTACCATGTGACCAAGGAACTCACCAGATACCTATAGTCGCTTTGTCCGTCTCTATCTCTGCCAGGAGATTTACCATGTGACCAAGGAACTCACCAGATACCTATAGTCGCTTTGTCCGTCTCTCTCTCTCTCTGTCAGCAGATTTACCATGTGACCCATTAACCCACCAGATACCTATAGTCGCTTTGTCCGTCTCTCTCTCTCTCTCTCTGTCAGCAGATTTACCATGTGACCAAGGAACCCAGCAGATACCTATAGTCGCTTTGTCCGTCTCTATCTCTGCCAGCAGATTAACCATGTGACCCAGTAACCCACCAGATACCTATAGTCGCTTTGTCCGTCTCTATCTCTGCCAGGAGATTTACCATGTGACCCAGTAACCCAGCAGATACCTATAGTCGCTTTGTCCGTCTCTATCTCTGCCAGCAGATTAACCATGTGACCCAGTAACCCAGCAGATACCTATAGTCGCTTTGTCCGTCTCTATCTCTGCCAGCAGATTTACCATGTGACCCAGTAACCCACCAGATACCTATAGTCTTTGTCCGTCTCTCTCTCTGCCAGCAGATTAACCATGTGACCCAGTAACCCACCAGATACCTATAGTCTTTGTCCGTCTCTCTCTCTGCCAGCAGATTAACCATGTGACCCAGTAACCCACCAGATACCTATAGTCGCTTTGTCCGTCTCTATCTCTGCCAGCAGATTTACCATGTGACCCAGTAACCCACCAGATACCTATAGTCGCTTTGTCCGTCTCTATCTCTGCCAGCAGATTTACCATGTGACCCAGTAACCCACCAGATACCTATAGTCTCTTTGTCCGTCTCTCTCTCTGCCAGCAGATTAACCATGTCACCCAGTAACCCACCAGATACCTATAGTCGCTTTGTCCGTCTCTCTGCCAGCAGATTTATCATGTGACCCAGTAACCCACCAGATACCTATAGTCGCTTTGTCCGTCTCTATCTCTGCCAGCAGATCGCCTTCACTAAGCTTTTCCCCAACTTTCTTCTCCCACTTCTGCACAGTGCCCATGGTCATAGTTGGCGAAAGAGCCGGCAGCATGATCTGTTGGTGAAGAGAACAATATAGTATTAAAGGCTCAGTAAGGGCACAATTAGTGTAGTGCTTCCCAAACTGCGTCACCGACCCTTGTGCTCCATGTCACGTTATGAAGGAATCACACAGAAGTTGCATCAGGCACAAAAAGAGAAGTGGAATGAAGCTGCCCTAGCTTGTTATAGGGCACTAGGGAGAGAGTGTGGTTTTGTAAAGGAATTATTGTATGTTAGGTGCCTTATGAGTGATTATAAGATGCCCAGCACTGGGTTAAGGCTACTGGCCGTCTGTCAGTTATTAAACAAACAATGCAAATGACTACGGCCCAGCTGGCACAAACGTTACGTCCAACTCTGTGTACAATGGTGTCTTAGTAAAAAGGAGGGAATGTCTAATGCAGACAGGCGACTCTCTTGCCAATAAGGTGTCTGAAATAAAAGGCTTTAAATCACCTCCCCATCCTACTCACCTACAGCTACACTAAACCCTCCCATTTATGACATCACCATGTTTGTGGTAACGTCAACGGCACCCCCATTTAAGGTTTGTGAGGGCCAGCTGCTAGGTCACCAATGATCTAGTGCAGGGGATCATGAAAACAGCTGATTGGCGATCCCTCTGTTCTCGTCATGCGCATGAAACCAGTTAAAGTGATAGTAAATTATTAGCTTATTGCTTAAAGAGACATGATATCCAGATTTCGAAGCACTTGAAAGTGATGCAGCATAACTGTAAAAAGCTTACATGAAATATCACCTGAACATATAAGATATTTCAACTAAACATTTCCTAAGTATTCACATCCCGTTGGATGCTAGTCCCAGGACTTACAAGGGAGCGTGCATCAGGCAAGTGCAGGCACAGTCATGTTATTTCCCTATTCAGTTTAAGGAAGTTCACAATGAAATCTCGCAAGAATTCAGTGAAATCTCATAAGATCAAAGCAATGCATGACCTCAGCACTGCTACCTGGCTGGTTTTTGTTGCAGCTGGACGGCAGCTCTAATTGCTCACACAGCACTAACGCTGTAAAAAGGGAACATATTTTACCTCATAGAGATGCTCAGGTGATATTTTCTCGTCAGCTTTTTACAGTTATGCTGCATCACATGTGAAGTATTATGTCCCTTTAAAGGGATATGAAACCCAAAAGATTTATTTTATGATTCAGATAGAGCAGCAATTTTAAACAACTTTCTGATTTACTTCTATTATCGATTTGTTTTCGTACTCTTGGTATCTTTTGTTGAAAATCAGGGGCTGCGGAACCTGTTGGCGCTCTACAAATACCTGATAATAATAATAACATAAGCTCAGGAGTGTGCACGTGTCTGGTGCACTATACGGCAGCAGTTTTGCAAGTGCAGTAGATGGTAGCACTATTTCCTGCCATTTAGTGCTCCAGACAACTACTTCGGTATCGCTTTAACATATCATGGGAATGAACCAAATTCGATCATGGAAGTCAACTAGAAACGATTTTATAAATTGTATGCGCAGTCTGAATCACTAAGACATTTGTGGGTTTCATAACCCTTTAGTAATAGTTCAGTTGTTTAAATGTTTATTGGTAATTAATATTTTTACATTTGTTTATTAGTTTTACTCTGATTCCCCTTCCTGCTTCCTTGGTGAAGTCTTTTTTTTTCTCTTCTTTCTTTTTCTGTGATTCCTCTTTCACACAATGTTAATGTCAGGACTTTGCTGAGACGCATGCGCACTATTACCCAGGGAGTCCCAATGGCACAACTATAAACAGTGAATCGGAACTCATGCTCAGAGTCACTGTTACCTAAAGGAACTGCCATATATAACATTACCGCAAGTGAGACCACCAAACCTTAAAAGGGACAGTCTAGTCAAAATTAAACTTTCATGATTCAGCAAGAGAATACAATTTTAAACAACTTTCCAATTTACTTCTATTATCTAAATTGCTCAATTCTTTAGATATCCTTTGTTGAAGAAATAACAATGCACATGTGTGAGCCAATCACACAAGGCCTCTAGGTGCAGCAACCAATCAGCAGCTACTGAGCATATCTAGATATGCTTTTCAGCAAGTGATATCAAGAGAATGAAGCAAATTAGAAAGTTGCTTAAAATGACATGCTCTTTCTAAATCACGAAAGAAAAAAAATTGGCTTTCATGTCCCTTTAATAGAAATGACTTATGGCGTTTTTATTGTATCGCCGTACACAACAGATCTACTTGCACCACTTCATGCAAACAATGAGTCTCGTGAATTTCTGTTTACATTGAAGTGACTCAGACGATCTGCACATAACTTTTGGGGACAAGTATTACCTACTAGGTAGAGGGCGAGTAGGGGACACCCACTACACCGCAGAAAAGATGAATAAAAACAGCAACTGAATAAAAGGTTGTTTTTTTTAAATAAAGTCAAAGTATCGGAAATGTACAGAGCAGTACTCATGGGAATGCCAGAGTTTCTTGTAACTACCATCACTTTAAGCTCCTTGGTGGATAAAGCCAGACCTCCGTTATCCCTAAAGCCAGACCTCAGTATACAAAAGTAATACATCTGTGTACAATGTGTCTTAAAGGAGCTCTCGGAGGAATTAGTGAAATCAGAGGCCGGCTGTACTTTACCTTCATATGAGTGGGATAGGAACTGCCAGGAGCCTGGACCAAAGGTTGCGGGGTCGGTGGTGCAGCAGCCGGAGAGGGAGGCACAGACGCAGCTGGAGCTGCAGCAGCTGAATCCAATGTGTAATTCTTAAAGGCATCAACAAGCTCTGGCCTATGAGATGCAGGAAATTCGTCAAAACGTATATACAGATATCCAAACGGAATAGACAGAGGACTAAACAACAGCATGAGGCACAGAATTGTGTACAAGAGGTCATGACTGGCTGGGACACACTAAGTATAAGGGATATGGGAGTGAAGCAGTCATTTAACGCATCAGTTCCAATCTAGCAAGTGCCCTAATGTGTTTATTAATGCTCATGTTTAATCTACAGACTAATGTACTAGAGCCTCAGTATCTGACTACAACTTGTTCTCTCCTGTAACCGCTGATGATGTTCTCTGTGCTGTAGCACTACCGTCTCTCGCTACAGCTATAAGCAAATACAGGAGCTTGCCCCTATACGGAATCTGACTGTCTATATCAACAGCTGAAACAGAAGGTCAGACCCATTTCTAGTCAAACAATGCAAGAAAGAAAATGGGAAAATTAAACTGCCTTGTCGTCATCGCATGTAATAAACAAGGAGATCCTATAATCCTGCAAGCACTGGGTAAGTGTCCTCTAGATATCACCAAACACAAGCAGTTTGCTCTGAGGATATTGGTGTAGTTATGTGCACAAGGCTGCTCCTTAGAGCTTACAGTGCATTATAGACGCAACGCCAGTCAGTATTTGTATTTATACTTTGCAGCTGTGATGGAAGATGGTGAACATGACAAACTTACTTGTCTACAGTGATGCAGATTATGGAACCGATAGCGATATCTCTCGCCCCTTCTGCCACAAGGATTTTTGCCATGTAACATTCCTCCGAACTCTCAAACCCGACTGTTGCCTTGTCCGTCTCTACCTGTGTAAGACACAGACAATGTTTAGGCACTGTGCAAACCAACTGTAGCAGAAACTTCACAATGCGGATGGTCTCACAAGTAACAGACTTACAGCTGCAAGACACCGATATGGAAAACAACCAGCATATTACAGTCAGGTTTTAGTTTAGCTTCTGAAAGTTTGGATCACCCAAAAATAATAAAGTTATGAACCAACATATTGTGTGTCTTATGTGCACATGTAAAAAAAATAAAATTAGACATGTGCACACACAGGATCTTACATCCCAACATATGTTTGGTACCACCCGACCTTACATGTGGACTTGTTTAATTTGGAACTTGGTAGATTGAGAAGAAATCTCTAGATGGTGACAGAGCCTGAGGAATTCCTATTCTGCTGTGAAACGTACATAAAGCGTCTATTCTTGTCTCTTCGGGTCCTTATAACCCTACTAGGGTTCCCGTTGTACACACAAGCTTTCCTCAATCACTTTTACCTCTATCTGTGATGGTGACGTTTACAATCAGACAGGGTTGTTCATTTTACCTCTGCAATAAGGTCCCCTTCATTAATTTTTTCACCTTCTTTCTTCTCCCACCGAGCGATGGTTCCCGTTTGCATAGTGGGGGAGAGAGCAGGCAGAGGCATCTACAGAAAATAACACTGTGATGAACAATAAGGAAAACACAAAGGGGTTGCACCTGAAGCCGCTGCTTAGCGTATTAAAAAAAAGGGATTCTACAGATCCACTGCTGCATCGCACAAGGTCACATTTCTACAACTTTATATGGAACATAAGAATGCATCCGACTCCACCTCAGTCTATAAACTTACACATAAAATGGTTGTTTTTTCCTTTTAAAAAATCTCTCTACACTTTTTTTAGAACAGAATTGTGCATTTCTAAGCTCTGTACTTTACATCTGATCCATATCTCAGTATGATAAACGATTTCTGGAAACTGCTCTAATATAACATTTTCTTTAATACTTGCGTTACATTTGTCTCAGCAGTAATCAATGCTATATGGCAGCAGTATTTGCAGTGATGTTACACCAGACACATGCACGCTCATCAGCGAACCTCTGTACGCTCTCATGGAAGGGTAAATTACAATAGAGGAGACCGAGAGAGATACAATAGATTACAGAAGTAAAGTAGGCTACATATACGATCTAAATCCCAAGAAGGGCACAGAGCAAAGTATATTACAAAACACAAGTTTACAACTATAAATCCAGAATTCCAAAACCCAACCTTTTTAATTAATAATTTAAAAATAAAACATTAGTGGTTTCCTGTCTGTAAGTCATCATATTTTCTGCCTGTGCCTTTGGTTTTTGTGTTTTAAAATGCAAATAATAGTCTATAAAGGTTACATTTCTGATTACAGTACTTTACAATCATTTTAAGGGTATTATTATACCAATGATATATAAAACTACCTTTAGCGTGCATGTATAGAAGCTTTATGGGTATTATTATACCAATGATATATAAAACTACCTTTAGCGTGCATGTATATAATAAGCTTTAAGGGTATTATTATACCAATGATATATAAAACTACCTTTAGCGTGCATGTATATAATAAGCTTTAAGGGTATTATTATACCAATGATATATAAAACTACCTTTAGCGTGCATGTATAGAAGCTTTATGGGTATTATTATACCAATGATATATAAAACTACCTTTAGCGTGCATGTATATAATAAGCTTTAAGGGTATTATTATACCAATGATATATAAAACTACCTTTAGCGTGCATGTATAGAAGCTTTATGGGTATTATTATACCAATGATATATAAAACTACCTTTAGCGTGCATGTATAGAAGCTTTATGGGTATTATTATACCAATGATATATAAAACTACCTTTAGCGTGCATGTATATAATAAGCTTTAAGGGTATTATTATACCAATGATATATAAAACTACCTTTAGCGTGCATGTATATAATAAGCTTTAAGGGTATTATTATACCAATGATATATAAAACTACCTTTAGCGTGCATGTATAGAAGCTTTATGGGTATTATTATACCAATGATATATAAAACTACCTTTAGCGTGCATGTATAGAAGCTTTATGGGTATTATTATACCAATGATATATAAAACTACCTTTAGCGTGCATGTATATAATAAGCTTTAAGGGTATTATTATACCAATGATATATAAAACTACCTTTAGCGTGCATGTATAGAAGCTTTATGGGTATTATTATACCAATGATATATAAAACTACCTTTAGCGTGCATGTATATAAGCTGTATTATAACATGCATATAATATTATAGTTTATACTTGGCTCTATCCCCTTTCCAAACTGTCCCCCATTTTACAAATGCAAATATTCCAAAATCCAAACTATCTCCAGTCTGAAGCAGTTGGAATAAAGGGTTTTCTACCTGTATTCTGCACTGGTCATTTTGCAGTGTACAAGGATATATGTAGTTGTGTTTGAGTTGGCCTTTTTTTGTTTCACTATCCACTTACAAAAAAGGTCACCCCCCCCCCCCCCCAAAAAAAAAAGAAGACTTATAGTTCCTAAATACATCTATTCCAATAAACCTCTAAGCTAGGCGCACCCTCCCGCTCTGGCACCAACAATTCCTGGCTAGCTCCTTTAATATTTCTCCAACCCTGTATCCTTTACTGTAGTTTTGGTTTTCTTTGTGCTTTACTCTTCACAGACTAATACTGAACAAGCTGATTCAGTAACATCTGGATAAAAAAACCACAGATCAGCTCATGAGATTCCGTGTCTCAAGCGGCCCAGATTTGTGCTTGTTAAACAACTGGAATTTGCATTGCGCTAAGTGATTTTAGGTTGGTATTGGCTGAATCACTGGGCAGAAGAATACAAACGAGCAGTTTTATGCCCAGCAAATGACAGGGAATTAATCACATGTGGCAGCAAAAATCAAAACCGTCAGTGAAAAAAAAAAAAAAAAAAAACCAGTAAAACTGATCTCCTGAAACTAGATGTAATAAACTATATACAGTAACTACACAGAACTCTATATCAGTTGTCTGTTTTAGTCTGTATTTGTCAATGTTCTACAGTTAAGTAAAACAATGGAACTAATATGTGTATTTGTGCTGGGGCTCAGCAGATATTACTTGTTAGTGACACATAAAGCAACAATCTATTTATATGTTATAAAGGACATTAGTTTGTGTAGGTTTTATTTATATATCCCCAGGTGTTTTTTGTCCGTGGGTGATCAGATGGCTGGTTGTCACCATGTGACCCTCTGGCGTTTTTCTTTCCGCCTCCCTCACCAAAATGATTAAGATGAACGTGAACCATGGAGGTATTTCCCAGCACTTACATTAAAGTTGTCTGTTGCCAACATCTGCTTATGTGTAGCACACAGCAAAATTGTAGCAAAATACACTGATCACACAACACAGCTCCAGGGGAATACCCAACTATGTGAGACATCCATAAGAATGGGAGAGAATACATGATCAGCATTAGACGAATGTAACAGCTGCTGATTAGTGTGCATGCACCATACATACGCGCTAACGCAGGGCATAAGTGCCAGCAGACTCTGTACTATCATCTGGGTTTAAAGAGATATTAAACACAAACACATTTAATAAGGTTAGTCCCCGCCTCCCTTGCATCATAAGTGCTGCCATGTTTAAATCTGTCTTTCACAACATTCCAGTACTGACTGGTTTGCACACTCTCCTTCACACACCTGCAGTGTAACCTAAGTTCCAAAATAGCAGCAGCATAATTAGCAGGAAGTGCATTAGTGTTTAATGTCCCTATATATATATATATATATATATATATAAATATTCAGCATGCGCAGTAACCGCAATACGACTGTGCATGCTTACACCAGCCGTCTGCGACTGTGCATGCTTACACCAGCCGTCTGCGACTGTGCATGCTTACACCAGCCGTCTGCGACTGTGCATGCTTACACCAGCCGTCTGCGACTGTGCATGCTTACACCAGCCGTCTGCGACTGTGCATGCTTACACCAGCCGTCTGCGACTGTGCATGCTTACACCAGCCGTCTGCACCTAGCATGCTTACACCAGCCGTCTGCACCTAGCATGCTTACACCAGCCCTCTGCACCTAGCATGCTTACACCAGCCCTCTGCACCTAGCATGCTTACACCAGCCCTCTGCACCTAGCATGCTTACACCAGCCCTCTGCACCTAGCATGCTTACACCAGCCCTCTGCACCTAGCATGCTTACACCAGCCCTCTGCACCTAGCATGCTTACACCAGCCCTCTGCACCTAGCATGCTTACACCAGCCCTCTGCACCTAGCATGCTTACACCAGCCCTCTGCACCTAGCATGCTTACACCAGCCCTCTGCACCTAGCATGCTTACACCAGCCCTCTGCACCTAGCATGCTTACACCAGCCCTCTGCACCTAGCATGCTTACACCAGCCCTCTGCACCTAGCATGCTTACACCAGCCCTCTGCACCTAGCATGCTTACACCAGCCCTCTGCACCTAGCATGCTTACACCAGCCCTCTGCACCTAGCATGCTTACACCAGCCCTCTGCACCTAGCATGCTTACACCAGCCCTCTGCACCTAGCATGCTTACACCAGCCCTCTGCACCTAGCATACTTACACCAGCCCTCTGCACCTAGCATACTTACACCAGCCCTCTGCACCTAGCATACTTACACCAGCCCTCTGCACCTAGCATGCTTACACCAGCCCTCTGCACCTAGCATGCTTACACCAGCCCTCTGCACCTAGCATACTTACACCAGCCCTCTGCACCTAGCATACTTACACCAGCCCTCTGCACCTAGCATACTTACACCAGCCCTCTGCACCTAGCATACTTACACCAGCCCTCTGCACCTAGCATGCTTACACCAGCCCTCTGCACCTAGCATGCTTACACCAGCCCTCTGCACCTAGCATGCTTACACCAGCCCTCTGCACCTAGCATGCTTACACCAGCCCTCTGCACCTAGCATGCTTACACCAGCCCTCTGCACCTAGCATGCTTACACCAGCCCTCTGCACCTAGCATGCTTACACCAGCCCTCTGCACCTAGCATGCTTACACCAGCCCTCTGCACCTAGCATGCTTACACCAGCCCTCTGCACCTAGCATGCTTACACCAGCCCTCTGCACCTAGCATACTTACACCAGCCCTCTGCACCTAGCATACTTACACCAGCCCTCTGCACCTAGCATACTTACACCAGCCCTCTGCACCTAGCATACTTACACCAGCCCTCTGCACCTAGCATACTTACACCAGCCCTCTGCACCTAGCATACTTACACCAGCCCTCTGCACCTAGCATACTTACACCAGCCCTCTGCACCTAGCATACTTACACCAGCCCTCTGCACCTAGCATACTTACACCAGCCCTCTGCACCTAGCATACTTACACCAGCCCTCTGCACCTAGCATACTTACACTTAAAAAAAAAAACACAAAATAAATAGCACAAGTACATTTTTTATGGGAAATTAAAGGGACAGTGAAATAAAAATTTTTTTTTACTAATATAATCAAATTTGCTTTGTTTTCTTGGTATCATTTATTGAAGAGTAAACCTAGGAGCAGCAATGTGCTACTGGGAGCTAGCTGACTACATATAATGAGCCAATGACAAGAGGCATATATGTGAAGCCACCAATCAGCAACTAGCTTCCAGTAGTGCATTGCTGCTCATGAGCATACCTACATGCTTTTCATCCAAAAGGATACCAATAGAATGAAGCAAATAATAGGAATAAACTGTAAAGTTTGTTAAAACTGCATGTTCTGTCTGAATCATTCACTGAGCTCAGTCCTGACACTTGGACGAATCAAGTCTGTATTACTTGCACACAGTGTGTGTATATATATATATATATATATATATATATATATATATATATATATATATATATATATATATATTTATATTAGAGCCAGTGTGCCCTGTACCTATGTCACCCTCTGCCCAGCACTCAGTTACCCTCATTCTGCCCGTGCCCTTCTATAACCTCTACACCCCCTATAATGACCTCACCCGTTGGATTGGCCCGCACACCCCTATTGATTATACCTTCTGGTGGGGAGGCAGACTGTACCATCGCCTTCCAGTGGGGACCACAAGTCTCCCCGCTTCCTTTAGTGTCGGCCACTTAGTTGGGGTTCCAGTCAGCGCCCGCAGTCGGCTGCCTGATCCCGAGTGGTACCTCCGGAGTCTTCCTGCTTGTCCCCGGGCTGGCACAACATTACGAACGGGGCCGCGGAGCCTCAGGCACAGGCGGAGCATGACTACGGGGGGGACACTCAGGGCCTCGGTCCTCTACTTTCTCAATGACCTCCCCGGCGATACTGTAATACCTGCAGCAGCCGCTATATCCTCTTCCCAGCACTAGAGGGCGCCCCGCACATTACAGAGCTAGCGACGCCATCTTGATACACCCGGAAACGTTCATCTGTTTCCTCTCTATAGTATTAGATACAATAATCAGCGAGCTGATAGAGGCATTTGCGTTTAATAATCTTTGTTGAGTTTTGTAGGTTTATAAAACTATTAACACGAGAACAGTTACATCAAGATATCGTATTAGGAGCACCAATATGGCGGGTGAGGGTTTGCGGTTCAAGTCCCCTGAAGGATAAAGTTGTAGCAATATGGCCGAACCGGAAATCCGGTGCCGTGCCCCCACGTGTCATCAGTAGGTAAGGTAAGGGGCGGGTGTGACGTTAAGTGACGTTAAGTGACAGCTGCTCATGGCAACAAGGTGACCAAAGACACAAACTTTATTGTAATATGCAAACACATAAATAAATACAAAAATAAGCTTATTAATAATAATATTTCCAGCATATATGTGCATGAATAATTGTATTAGAACTCAGAAGCTAAAGCAGCTGGTCTAGATGGGCTGATTTTAAAGGGACAGTGAACATCCTGTAATTACCAGACATTTCTGTTGTGTTACTATAAAATAACATATCAGACAAGTCTAAGCTTAAAGACAAGTTAACATTTTGTTTACTGCAATTGTTTTTCCATAACCAAACTCCACTCACAATTTGCCTTATTTGGAGAAGCCAATCAGAGCTTTAGTCTGCAGACAATAAGGCTTGTCACAGTCAGTATGTTGGTTGTAGGGTTGCCAAAAAATACCGTCCACGTTCATTAGCCTAAATAATTATACAGCATAAATTAGAAGCTAAAGCTACTAGAACTGATTTTAAATGACCATTGGTTTATAATTAGATTCTAACACACTATTCACGTTCCTTCCTGCAGCTTGTGTAACTCATAAATATCCAGGAAAACATGGCTGAGGTGACAACCCTAGCCACGTGATGTTGTGACAGCTTCTCAATATTGCCATCAGGGTGAAAACAATACAACCTGGGGCATCATCATTTTAGTTTAAAAAAGTCAAATCTAAAATTTGGTAGCCAAGCAGGCCATTTTCATTTGCCATATTTAAAAACAAAGTGTAGGTTTACCTATGTACTGGAACATTTTCCCATATCAAAAATGGCCACAAAGAATATTGGATTAGAGCAAAACATAGCGAATGGGATCAGTGAAGAGTGGAAACTTATGTTAAAAGTCAGTACTTAACACCTATAGAATTATATTGTAATGTTGATACAGAATTTTTGTTGATTACAAGCTTTATCATTTTGATAATCAGTTATAAGTAGGGGTGCCAATGTTTTTTTGAAGAAAATAAGGGAGACTACGGAATCTACAAATTTCACATAGGAAATTTTCATATTTTTTCATTAGTTACTAACTAAAAACACTTTATTTTACAATTTGATACAGTTTGGTACAAAATTCTTTAAAGAAATCATCTTCAGTCCAGCAGTCTTATGTAATCCATTCAACAATATCTGTGAATTCTATTTCTCATTTAAGGCACAGTGAGAGTAAAGACACCGTCAGATACATCACACATAGTAACTAAATAAGAGTACCAGAGAACAATATTACAGGTGTGAAGTGGAAATTTTTTCATGAAAAAAATAAGGGGGGAAAATGTTCTAGAAACAGATAAATAAGGGAGCAGTCTGGGAGACTGTAAAAAAGTTTGTGCAAATAAGAAAGATCCTTAGAAATAAGGGAGGGTTGGTAACTCTAGTTATAGGTTACAAATAAATGAAATGGTTGATGTGGAGATAATTCAAATTTAAAGTGGAAACTACAAATCTTAGTTAAGTTCAGTCATGTTAAACGCTGCTTTTACATTTTGAAAACAATTAGGAGTTATTATTATTGCGATGTTAAAATTCAACCTTTTCCAGTATGGTAATAACAAAATTTATGCTTACCTGATAAATTATTTTATTTCCTGGCAGGGAGGGTCCACAAATTCATTCATTACTGTTGGGAATTCAACACCTGGCCACCAGGAGAAGGCAAAGACACCTCAGCCAAAGCTATAAGTATCCCTCCCACTTCCCCTACTCCCCTAGTCATTCAGCCGAGGAAATAAGGAAAAGCAGGAGAAACACTAGGTGTAAAGAAGTGCCTGAATACAAGGAAAATAACGCCGCCTTAAAATAACTGGGCGTGTTCGTGGACTCTCCCTGCAAGGGAAAGAAAATAACTTTTCAGGTAAGTATACATTTTGTTTTCTTTTCAATGACAGGGAGAGTCCACTAATTCATTCATTACTGTTGGGAATCCAATACCCAATCTAAAGAGGACATTGAATAAACTGGGAGGGATAATAAGGCAGGCGGACCTCATTCTGAAGGCACCACCGCTTGAAACACCTCCCAAAAGAAGCCTCAGCTGAGGCAAAAAAACATTAAACTTGTAGATTTTGAAAAGGTATGAAAAAGAGGACCAGGTAGCTGCTTTACCAATCTGTTTCATAGAAGCTTTATTGTTACAAACTCAAGAGGAGGAAAGAGCCATAGTCCTCTCAGGAGGCTGCTGACCAGCTTCCTCATAAGCCAAACGAATGATACTTCACAGACCAAAAGAAAGAGAAGTCGCAGGGGCATACTGACCCTTGAGCTTCCCAGCGTACAAAACAAGGAAGAAGAATGTCTAAAAACCTTGGTTGCATGAAGATAGAATTTCAACGCATGCACAACATCCAGGTTGAGCAATAAACGCTCCTTCTGAGAGGAAGGATTAGAGCAAAAAGAAGAAACTACATTATCCTGGTTGATATTGCGGCCAGAGACCACCTAAGGAAGAAAACCTAACATGGCACGTAAAAAAAGCCTTTTCCACTTGGAAAACAAGATAAGAGAGATCACACTGCAAAGCAGATAACTCTGAAACTCGGAACCCCCCATCTGAGAGATATCTCGGAGAACACCTTGGGTGAAGGAATGGCTGATATGAGACAATTGAGAGATTCCGCCCACTGAAGGATGCAACACACTTCTCTTATCGCCAGGGAACTCCTCGTTCCCCGCTGATGATTGATATAGGCAACTGTACTTATGTTGTCTGATTGCAATCTACTAAGCCGGATAGAACGAAGTTGAGGCCATGCCATCAGAGCATTGTAAAAAGGCTCTCAACTCCAGAATATTGATTAAAAGGGAGGAATCCTCCAATGATCACATTCCCAGGGCAGACCCCTCCCCAGCTAAGAAGACTGGCGTCTGTAGTCACAATCTCACAAGAGGTCTCAAAAAGCATGTGCCTCGAGACAGGAGGTCTTATCAGAGCCAACAGAACTGAGAATCTCTCGTATGGCTGACCAGGACAATCTGTAGGGAAAGGTCGGAGAGGACGCCATTCCATTGCCTTAGCATACATAGTTGTAAAGTTCGCAGATTGAAATGAGCAAAAGGATAATATCCATGGAAGCCACTATGAGACCCACCACATCCATGCATTGGGTCACTGATGGGCATAATGTGGACTGCAGAGCGAGACAGAAAAATATAAGCTCGGATCATCTTTGATCCGTCAGAAAGATCTTCATGGATATTGAGTCGATGATCGCTCACAGAAAACACACCTTGGTGTTGGGTATCAGGGAACTCTTTAACTTGCGAACACACATTCAAGGTGCTAGTAGATGTAGTTGGTTTCAAACTGCAAACCTTCCGCTTGCTAGGCAGCTAAGCTTACCACCAGGCTACTACAGCTGGCTTCCAAAGGAATAGATGGAGCCTGAACCAAGATATCGTCCAGGTAAGCGGCAACTGCGATTCCTTGCGTCCTGACCACAGCTACAAAATCTCCCAGAACCTTTGTAAAGATTCTTGAAACCGTGGCTAAACCAAATGACAGTGCAACAAATTGGAAATGTTCATAAAAGTAAACCGTCAGATATTGACAATGATCCTTGTGGATCGGGACATGAAGGTATGCGCCCTTTAGGTCGATAGTGGTCATGAACTAGCCCGCTTGGACCAATGGAAGAAAAGATCTGATAGATTCCATCTTGAAAGACGGAACCTTGAGAGACTAGATGAGACACTTTAAGTCCAGTACCGGACAAAAAGTTCCCTCTTTCTTGGGGACCACAAATAGGTCTGAGTAAAACCTAGATCCCGATCTGAGGGGGCACTGGAACAATCACTCCCAAAGAAGAAAGGTCCTTTACGCAATTTAAAAAGACTGATTCCAAACTGAATTCGAAGAGAACCCTGTCCAGGCCACATATACTGTAAATACTAGTGATGTTGATACACCACCCTAGACATAAATATAGCTTCTATTTCTGGAAACAAGAAAACCAGAGGTGATGAAAATGCACGACAGGGACTACACTGGGGACTTCCCCCACTGTGCTCTACCTGGGATAAAACCAGAGACCTTAGGTTCAGAGGTTGGCTTCCCGAAGAGCCACCTAAGAAAGGTACATAAGCAATAAAAAAGTAACTACCTTAAAACATAGCAACGGCTATCACACCATACAATCTATTTATATAGGTTGTGTGCTGGGAGCTTATCGCCCATCTTCACCCAGGATTATATATTTAAAAAGAAAAAACAATGTATAATCCTAGAGACATAGGGGCATATTTATCAAGCTCCGTATGGAGCTTGATGCCCTGTGTTCTAAAGACCGCTGCTCCATAACCTGTCTGCCTGCTCTGAGGCGGCGAAAAGACTGCCGGAAATCAACCCGATGCAATACGATCAGGTTGATTGACACCCCCTGCTAGCGGCCGATTGGCCTCGAATCTGCAGGGGGTGGTATTGCACCAGCAGTTCACAAGAACTGTTTGTGCAAGGATAAATGCTGAGAGCGTATGCTGTCGGCATTTATTGATGTGCTGCGAACATGATCTGCTATATCGGATCATGTCCGCTCGTATCATGATAAATAGGCCCCATAGACACCCCTCAGATATATTTAAAGAAGGGGTAAACACTGCAAAAGGCTTAGCAATCAGCCAATCAGGTTCTGAGTGTAAATGCTGAACAGAAATTCAGTGCTGGATTAGAATCTGAGTCCAATTCCTAGGCCAAGAGAAAGGGAAGAAGAAGAGGCGCGGGGATAGATATTACTTGTGGCAACAAGTGTCTTCTTATATGCTCCTAAGGGGGATGGATATTAAATGTGGCAACAGAGGCCTACTTAGCTGTTCCTAATCACAAATAACATTCAATAATATTAGCACCTAAATATTGAAATAGAGGAAAATATGTTAAACAATTTAATATGCACAAGATGCACAATAAAAATGCACAATGCGGTTTACTTCTCACAAAAATAAAAACATAAAATAGATAAAACTAAGTGTTGCAACACTAATAATAATTCCTAAATAGACATAAAAAGTATCAATATATTTCACAAAAGCTCCTAACATTAATGTGCGTATCAAGTTATATATACTAGCGTGGTAAAGTCCAGGATTAAACTGCTATCTTGCAGTAGTCGTGGTAATCACTTTTTCCTTTTAATTTGGTGGAAGTGTTTCTTTAGCTGCAATAACGATAATAACCTCTAAAGGGATATATAACAATCGCCTAGATTACGAGTTCTGTGTTAGCAGGGGTGCAGTGCTAATGAGCAGTTTATGCTCACCGCTCACTTACAGACAACGCTGGTATTACGGGTTTTTACAAACCCGGCATTAACCGCAAAAAAGTGAGCGTAGAGCAAAATTTTGCTCCACATCTCACCTCACTACCAGCGCTGCTCACGTTAGTGGTGAGCTGGTAAAACGTGCTCGTGCACGATTTCCCCATAGGAATCAATGGGGGAGAGCCGTCTGAAAAAACCCTGCAAAAAAGCAGTGATTAGCTTTTTATTTATCCAAAATTCTACCTTGCTCCAAAAATGAGTTATTTTTGGGCACAGCCAAAAGCAATGCATTAAGTCTGCTTTTAGATTGGGAGACTGTAAAAAAGTTTGTGCAAATAAGAAAGATCCTTAGAAATAAGGGAGGGTTGGTAACTCTAGTTATAGGTTACAAATAAATGAAATGGTTGATGTGGAGATCATTCAAATTTAAAGTGGAAACTACAAATCTTAGTTAAGTTCAGTCATGTTAAACGCTGCTTTTACATTTTGAAAACAATTAGGAGTTATTATTATTGCGATGTTAAAATTCAACCTTTTCCAGTATGGTAATAACAAAATTTATGCTTACCTGATAAATTATTTTATTTCCTGGCAGGGAGGGTCCACAAATTCATTCATTACTGTTGGGAATTCAACACCTGGCCACCAGGAGAAGGCAAAGACACCTCAGCCAAAGCTATAAGTATCCCTCCCACTTCCCCTACTCCCCTAGTCATTCAGCCGAGGAAATAAGGAAAAGCAGGAGAAACACTAGGGGTAAAGAAGTGCCTGAATACAAGGAAAATAACGCCGCCTTAAAATAACTGGGCGTGTTCGTGGACTCTCCCTGCAAGGGAAAGAAAATAACTTTTCAGGTAAGTATACATTTTGTTTTCTTTCCAATGACAGGGAGAGTCCACTAATTCATTCATTACTGTTGGGAATCCAATACCCAAGCTAAAGAGGACACTGAATAAACTGGGAGGGATAATAAGGCAGGCGGACCTCATTCTGAAGGCACCACCGCTTGAAACACCTCCCAAAAGAAGCCTCAGCTGAGGCAAAAAAACATTAAACTTGTAGATTTTGAAAAGGTATGAAAAAGAGGACCAGGTAGCTGCTTTACCAATCTGTTTCATAGAAGCTTTATTGTTACAAACTCAAGAGGAGGAAAGAGCCGTAGTCCTCTCAGGAGGCTGCTGACCAGCTTCCTCATAAGCCAAACGAATGATACTTCACAGACCAAAAGAAAGAGAAGTCGCAGGGGCATACTGACCCTTGAGCTTCCCAGCGTACAAAACAAGGAAGAAGAATGTCTAAAAACCTTGGTTGCATGAAGATAGAATTTCAACGCATGCACAACATCCAGGTTGAGCAATAAACGCTCCTTCTGAGAGGAAGGATTAGAGCAAAAAGAAGAAACTACATTATCCTGGTTGATATTGCGGCCAGAGACCACCTAAGGAAGAAAACCTAACATGGCACGTAAAAAAAGCCTTTTCCACTTGGAAAACAAGATAAGAGAGATCACACTGCAAAGCAGATAACTCTGAAACTCGGAACCCCCCATATGAGAGATATCTCGGAGAACACCTTGGGTGAAGGAATGGCTGATATGAGACAATTGAGAGATTCCGCCCACTGAAGGATGCAACACACTTCTCTTATCGCCAGGGAACTCCTCGTTCCCCGCTGATGATTGATATAGGCAACTGTAGTTATGTTGTCTGATTGCAATCTACTAAGCCGGATAGAACGAAGTTGAGGCCATGCCATCAGAGCATTGTAAAAAGGCTCTCAACTCCAGAATATTGATTAAAAGGGAGGAATCCTCCAATGATCACATTCCCAGGGCAGACCCCTCCCCAGCCAAGAAGACTGGCGTCTGTAGTCACAATCTCACAAGAGGTCTCAAAAAGCATGTGCCTCGAGACAGGAGGTCTTATCAGAGCCAACAGAACTGAGAATCTCTCGTATGGCTGACCAGGACAATCTGTAGGGAAAGGTCGGAGAGGACGCCATTCCATTGCCTTAGCATACATAGTTGTAAAGGTCGCAGATTGAAATGAGCAAAAGGATAATATCCATGGAAGCCACTATGAGACCCACCACATCCATGCATTGGGTCACTGATGGGCATAATGTGGACTGCAGAGCGAGACAGAAAAATATAAGCTCGGATCATCTTTGATCCGTCAGAAAGATCTTCATGGATATTGAGTCGATGATCGCTCACAGAAAACACACCTTGGTGTTGGGTATCAGGGAACTCTTTAACTTGCGAACACACATTCAAGGTGCTAGTAGATGTAGTTGGTTTCAAACTGCAAACCTTCCGCTTGCTAGGCAGCTAAGCTTACCACCAGGCTACTACAGCTGGCTTCCAAAGGAATAGATGGAGCCTGAACCAAGATATCGTCCAGGTAAGCGGCCACTGCGATTCCTTGCGTCCTGACCACAGCTACAAAATCTCCCAGAACCTTTGTAAAGATTCTTGAAACCGTGGCTAAACCAAATGACAGTGCAACAAATTGGAAATGTTCAGAAAAGTAAACCGTCAGATATTGACAATGATCCTTGTGGATCGGGACATGAAGGTATGCGCCCTTTAGGTCGATAGTGGTCATGAACTAGCCTGCTTGGACCAATGGAAGAAAAGATCTGATAGATTCCATCTTGAAAGACGGAACATTGAGAGACTAGATGAGACACTTTAAGTCCAGTACCGGACAAAAAGTTCCCTCTTTCTTGGGGACCACAAATAGGTCTGAGTAAAACCTAGATCCCGATCTGAGGGGGCACTGGAACAATCACTCCCAAAGAAGAAAGGTCCTTTACGCAATTTAAAAAGACTGATTCCAAACTGAATTCGAAGAGAACCCTGTCCAGGCCACATATACTGTAAATACTAGTGATGTTGATACACCACCCTAGACATAAATATAGCTTCTATTTCTGGAAACAAGAAAACCAGAGGTGATGAAAATGCACGACAGGGACTACACTGGGGACTTCCCCCACTGTGCTCTACCTGGGATAAAACCAGAGACCTTAGGTTCAGAGGTCGGAAGAAGAGGATGCTCTGCGTCGGATGTCTTGAAGATGGACCCGCTCCATGCCGGATGGATGAAGATAGAAGATGCCGTCTGGATGAAGACTTCTGCCCATCTGGAGGACCACTTCGCCCGGCTTCGTTGAGGACTTCGGCCCGGTTGGGTGAAGACGTCTCCCGGTAAGGTGATCTTCAGGGGGTTAGTGTTAGGTTTTTTAAGGGGGGAACTTATTACTTTGGGGCAATGCCCGGCAAAAGGCCCTTTTAAGGGCTATTTGTAATTTAGTGTAGGGTAGGGCTTTTTTTATTTTGTGGGGGGGGGCTTTTTTATTTTGTTAGGGGGATTAGATTAGGTGTAATTAGTTAAAAAAATCTTGTAATTTCTTTATTATTTTCTGCAATTTAGTGTTGTTTTTTTTGTACTTTAGATAATTTTATTTAATTGTAATTAATTGTATTTAATGTAGGTAATTAATTTAATTGTAGTGTAGAGTTAGGTGTAATTGTAACTTAGGTTTTATTTTACCGGTAAATTTGTCTTTATTTTAACTAGGTAGTTATTAAATAGTTAATAACTATTTACTAACTAATCTACCTAGTTAAAATAAACACAAAGTTGGCTGTAAAATAAAAATAAACCCTAAGCTAGATACAATGTAACTATTAGTTATATTGTAGCTAGCTTAGGGTTTATTTTATAGGTAAGTATTTAGTTTTAAATAGGAATTATTATTTTTTTTAATTTTTTTTTATTAAGACAAAAACGATCAGGTAACATACAGAAGAAAGAGAGGTACATCCAAATGAGAATCATATTTAACAAAAATATTTAAACATTTCTCAATTTAGCAGTGGATTTTAAACAATAACATCTATACAGAGAAATATCTATACTAGAAATCCTGTAATTTTTAATAAAAAGAAGAAAGCTAAATGTGATTCACTAGAAAAAGCCATGGTTATAAACCCTGCCTCTACATTGAGAAAGTCTTATCTGCAATCCTTTGTCTTATTGTTTTTCTAAATAAATTCTGTCTCAGAAACTAAAAGAAAAAAAAAAGAGACTATTATCCTTAATAAAGTATTATCCCCTTTAATAGATTCCCCTTCCTTTAGCCAAAGGAATGGGGCAGTAGCAAGTGGCATGGTGGATAATATACCTACGACAAGACCAAACAAAACACGAACGAGAAGAAAAAAAAAAGAGAAAGAAAAAAGGGGGGGGGGGATAAGGAGGAGATATCCCTCCTGTATCTACTCCACTCTCCTGCGCCCGATTGGATTTAATACCAATCTGCTGGAAAAACGTTAGATAGCACTAAAGATTCTAAATGTTCTGTCCTACGAAAATTATAAATAAGAGAAAATTGTATATTCGGTGGATAGGCTAAAATAACTTTCAGCCATTTTAAAAAAAAAACTTTCGTTTTTTTCCTATTTAGGGGAGATATATTAAATTGTTCAAAAACTATCTGCGAATAAATATGCTTTATAAAACATGGGATTGAAGGCGCCGTCTTACTTTTCCATCCTTTAACTGTCCGGCAGCAAAGAGGGCGAGTAGAGGGTAAGCCAACAGGCGGTTAGAAGTCAGACGGAGGTGCAAGGTAGAGGGTAAGTTTACCTACCGGAAACTTTTTTTCCCCCCAGGAACATATCACAACCACGGAGGGAACGATGTGGTTGATATTATTAGGAGGTTTAAGAGAACGCTCAGAAAGACTGGACACAGCAGTCTTTAAATTAAGGGTAAGAATACCTGTCAGACACGGTCTGGATTGCATATCCCTGCTTGGATGAACATTTTAAAATACTGGCTTGATTTGAGTTATTACTAGCCTGTTTATAAATATATTTACCCGTACCTGATACATTGTTGCTATTTGGCATCTGCCATATTGTTACAAAAAGCAAAACATTGCTAAAGTCAAGAAAGACATTGTTATACAGTATATCCCTTTAGAGGTTATTATCGTTATTGCAGCTAAAGAAACACTTCCACCAATTTAAAAGGAAAAAGTGATTACCACGACTACTGCAAGATAGCAGTTTAATCCTGGACTTTACCACGCTAGTATATATAACTTGATACGCACATTAATGTTAGGAGCTTTTGTGAAATATATTGATACTTTTTATGTCTATTTAGGAATTATTATTAGTGTTGCAACACTTAGTTTTATCTATTTTATGTTTTTATTTTTTGTGAGAAGTAAACCGCATTGTGCATTTTTATTGTGGATCTTGTGCATATTAAATTGTTGAACATATTTTCCTCTATTTCAATATTTAGGTGCTAATATTATTGAATGTTATTTGTGATTAGGAACAGCTAAGTAGGCCTCTGTTGCCACATTTAATATCCATCCCCCTTAGGAGCATTTAAAGTGAATGTCAATTTTGATGCTAAAGTGCCCGGTAATTAAAACTTTGATTAAAAACAGGGGCACTTTAATTCATCAAAATTTACATTTCACTCCTGTTGTGAAAAAAAAACCTTACCTTTTAATCTTCACAGCAGCTCCAGCTTCCTCCGCCCGTTTCAAAGCCTCTTCCTGGGTCTAAAATGAGGCATCCGACTTCCTCCAATCACAGCATTGAATCATACACTGATTCCCCCGGGGGGGGGGAAGCTGTGATTGGAGGATGACCTATCAATCATTTCTGACATCAGAAATGGCTTGTGAGACCGGAGGAAGCTGGAGCTGCTGTGAAGTTTAAAAGGTAAGGTTTTTTTTTCACAACAGGAGTGAAATGTAAATTTTGATGAATTAAAGTGCCCCTGTTTTTAATCAAAGCTTTAATTACCGGGCACTTTAGCATCAAAATTTACATTCCCTTTAAGAAGACACTTGTTGCCACTTGTAATATCTATCCCTCCTTGAGTTTTAACCTTTAGTGCTATTTTTTAGCGCCTCTTCTTCCCTTTCTCTTATCTTTTAATTTACTATCTAGGAAGAAGATAGTCTGAGGAAGGCGCTTTTTTATTTAATCTTTTCTTTAAACAATTCCTAAGTCATAGTGGATAGCACAGTGAGAAACCACTAAGGATGACTACATCTATATATCTTTCTAGGATCTGTCATATAAGACATATACAGGATTCAGCATACCTAAATATGTACATATTGAGAAGCACCAACAGTTACCTACTGTGACAAATAAATGTAAGTACCTGGAATAATATGCACAGTTCCAGATAAAACATAAGAAGACTCCAGATAATGTCTGCTTCTTATTTTTAAAGTGCACCCATCTAATGGTGTCAGCTGCCTACAGCAATTAACCCTGCTAAAGAAAACTAAATTACCAACCAAGGGCATTTCTAAATAAAGGAATGGAGAAGCCCTGAGAATATCTGAGACAAACAGACACGACGACTAACCATGTAACCAGATAGTAATATGTATCCCCTGAGGATCACTAGGACACCTTACCGGGACACTGTTTAATACACTGGTAGGCTATAGGGACATCCCCTGAGTTCCCTTTATCAGAACCCATGTTTGTTCACATTCCATATATACTGTATATTACTTTTTTTTTTTTTTTTTTACCACCGATTAAGGTAAATATGCTATAGCACCAGAAGTCATATTCCTAAATGCCACTAGGTGCCAGCAAAGTACTTCTAATGAACAGCTTGCGCACTGGTCGAAGTATTATTAAAAAAGAAATAGCTCTGACATCTAAGGCCCTCAAAACACTAACTGCATAATATAACACTGCAGACATCTACCGTGAAAATCAGTACACAAATATGCCTATGAACCCCAGGAGATTGTCAGGCAAAGCTCCACAATTTAGACAACAAGCCGTGGGGGCAAGGAATACAGGGACTCACGGTCAGAAGTCTTCCTCTGCTTCATGAAACTACCCAGCGACATCCAGAGCTAACATTCACCAAAAGAGAATTACAGTACAACCACAGTCCTATCTTGCAGAGAAACTGCCTATTAAAGGACTTAAATCCCTGGTACAGAAGCTTCACCCCCAGCTGTAACGTATCCCTGGTACAGGAGCGTCACCCCCAGCTGTAACGTATCCCTGGTACAGGAGCGTCACCCCCAGCTGTAACGTATCCCTGGTACACGAGCATCACCCCCAGCTGTAACGTATCCCTGGTACAGGAGCGTCACCCTCAGCTGTAACGTATCCCTGGTACAGGAGCGTCACCCCCAGATGTAACGTATCCCTGGTACAGGAGCGTCACCCCCAGCTGTAACGTATCCCTGGTACAGGAGCGTCACCCCCAGCTGTAACGTATCCCTGGTACAGGAGCGTCACCCCCAGCTGTAACGTATCCCTGGTACACGAGCATCACCCCCAGCTGTAACGTATCCCTGGTACAGGAGCGTCACCCTCAGCTGTAACGTATCCCTGGTACAGGAGCGTCACCCCCAGATGTAACGTATCCCTGGTACAGGAGCGTCACCCCCAGATGTAACGTATCCCTGGTACAGGAGCGTCACCCTCAGCTGTAACGTATCCCTGGTACAGGAGCGTCACCCCCAGCTGTAACGTATCCCTGGTACAGGAGCGTCACCCTCAGCTGTAACGTATCCCTGGTACAGGAGCGTCACCCCCAGATGTAACGTATCCCTGGTACACGAGCGTCACCCCCAGATGTAACGTATCCCTGGTACAGGAGCGTCACCCCCAGCTGTAACGTATCCCTGGTACAGGAGCGTCACCCCCAGCTGTAACGTATCCCTGGTACAGGAGCGTCACCCCCAGCTGTAATGTATCCCTGGTACAGGAGCGTCACCCTCAGCTGTAACGTATCCCTGGTACAGGAGCGTCACCCCCAGCTGTAACGTATCCCTGGTACAGGAGCGTCACCCCCAGCTGTAACGTATCCCTGGTACAGGAGCGTCACCCTCAGCTGTAACGTATCCCTGGAACAGAAGCGTCACCCCCAGCTGTAACGTATCCCTGGTACAGGAGCGTCACCCTCAGCTGTAACGTATCCCTGGTACAGAAGCGTCACCCCCAGCTGTAACGTATCCCTGGTACAGGAGCGTCACCCCCAGCTGTAACGTATCCCTGGTACAGAAGTGTCACCCCCAGATGTAACGTATCCCTGGTACAGGAGCGTCACCCCCAGATGTAACGTATCCCTGGTACAGAAGTGTCACCCCCAGCTGTAACGTATCCCTGGAACAGGAGCGTCACCCCCAGCTGTAACGTATCCCTGGTACAAGAGCGTCACCCCCAGCTGTAACGTATCCCTGGTACAGGAGCGTCACCCCCAACAGTAACGTATCCCTGGTACAGGAGCGTCACCCCCAGCTGTAATGTATCCCTGGTACAGGAGCGTCACCCTCAGCTGTAACTTATCCCTGGTACAGGAGCGTCACCCCCAGCTGTAACATATCCCTGGTACAGGAGCGTCACCCCCAGCTGTAACATATCCCTGGTACAGGAGCGTCACCCCCAGCTGTAACATATCCCTGGTACAGGAGCGTCGCCCCCAGCTGTAACGTATCCCTGGTACAGGAGCGTCACCCCCAGCTGTAACGTATCCCTGGTACAGGAGCATCACCCTCAGCTGTAACGTATCCCTGGTACAGGAGCGTCACCCCGAGCTGTAACGTATCCCTGGTACAGGAGCATCACCCCCAGCTGTAACGTATCTCTGGTACAGGAGCGTCACCCTCAGCTGTAACGTATCCCTGGTACAGGAGCGTCACCCTCAGCTGTAACGTATCTCTGGTACAGAAGCGTCACCCCCAGCTGTAACGTATCCCTGGTACAGGAGCGTCACCCTCAGCTGTAACGTATCCCTGGTACAGGAGCGTCACCCTCAGCTGTAACGTATCTCTGGTACAGAAGCGTCACCCCCAGCTGTAATGTATCCCTGGTACAGGAGCGTCACCCCCAGATGTAACGTATCCCTGGTACAGGAGCGTCACCCCGAGCTGTAACGTATCCCTGGTACAGGAGCGTCACCCCCAGCTGTAACGTATCCCTGGTACAGGAGCGTCACCCCCAGCTGTAACGTATCCCTGGTACAGGAGCGTCACCCCCAGCTGTAACGTATCCCTGGTACAGGAGCGTCACCCTCAGCTGTAACGTATCCCTGGTACAGGAGCGTCACCCCCAGCTGTAATGTATCCCTGGTACAGGAGCGTCACCCCCAGCTGTAACGTATCCCTGGTACAGGAGCGTCACCCCCAGCTGTAACGTATCCCTGGTACAGGAGCGTCACCCCCAGCTGTAACGTATCCCTGGTACAAGAGCGTCACCTCCAGCTGTAATGTATCCCTGGTACACGAGCGTCACTCCCAGCTGAAAAGTATCTCTGGTACAGGAGCGTCACCCTCAGCTGTAACGTATCCCTGGTACAGGAGCGTAACCCCCAGCTGTAACGTATCCCTGGTACAGGAGCGTAACCCCCAGCTGTAACGTATCCCTGGTACAGAAGCGTCACCCCCAGCTGTAACGTATCCCTGGTACAGAAGCGTCACCCCCAGCTGTAACTTATCCCTGGTACAGGAGCGTCACCCTCAGCTGTAACGTATCCCTGGTACAGGATCGTAACCCCCAGCTGTAACGTATCCCTGGTACAGGAGCGTCACCCCCAGCTGTAATGTATCCCTGGTACAGGAGCGTCACCCTCAGCTGTAACGTATCCCTGGTACAGGAGCGTCACCCTCAGCTGTAACGTATCCCTGGTACAGGAGCGTCACCCCCAGCTGTAACGTATCCCTGGTACAGGAGCGTCACCCTCAGCTGTAACATATCCCTGGTACAGGAGCGTCACCTCCAGCTGTAATGTATCCCTGGTACACGAGCGTCACCCCCAGCTGTAACGTATCCCTGGTACAGGAGCGTCACCCTCAGCTGTAACGTATCCCTGGTACAGGAGCGTCACCCCCAGATGTAACGTATCCCTGGTACAGGAGCGTCACCCTCAGCTGTAACGTATCCCTGGTACAGGAGCGTCACCCCCAGCTGTAACTTATCCCTGGTACAGGAGCGTAACCCCCAGCTGTAACATATCCCTGGTACAGGAGCGTCACCACCAGCTGTAACGTATCCCTGGTACAGGAGCGTCACCCCCAGCTGTAACGTATCCCTGGTACAGGAGCGTCACCCCCAGCTGTAATGTATCCCTGGTACAGGAGCGTCACCCCCAGATGTAACGTATCCCTGGTACAGGAGCGTCACCCCCAGCTGTAACGTATCCCTGGTACAGGAGCGTCACCCCCAGCTGTAACGTATCCCTGGTACAGGAGCGTCACCCCCAGCTGTAACTTATCCCTGGTACAGGAGCGTCACCCTCAGCTGTAACGTATCTCTGGTACAGGAGCGTCACCCCCAGATGTAACGTATCCCTGGTACAGGAGCGTCACCCTCAGCTGTAACGTATCCCTGGTACAGGAGCGTCACCCCCAGCTGTAACGTATCCCTGGTACAGGAGCGTCACCCTCAGCTGTAACGTATCCCTGGTACAGGAGCGTAACCCCCAGCTGTAACGTATCCCTGGTACAGGAGCGTCACCCCCAGATGTAACGTATCCCTGGTACAGGAGCGTCACCCCCAGATGTAACGTATCCCTGGTACAGGAGCGTCACCCCCAGCTGTAACGTATCCCTAGTACAGGAGCGTCACCCCCAGCTGTAACGTATCCCTGGTACAGGAGCGTCACCCCCAGCTGTAACGTATCCCTGGTACAGGAGCGTCACCCCCAGCTGTAATGTATCCCTGGTACAGGAGCGTCACCCCCAGCTGTAACGTATCCCTGGTACAGGAGCGTCACACCCAACTGTAACGTATTCCTGGTTCAGGAGCGTCACCTCCAGCTGTAACGTATCCCTGATACAGGAGCGTCACCCCCAGATGTAACGTATCCCTGGTACAGGAGCGTCACCCCCAGCTGTAACGTATCCCTGGTACAGGAGCGTCACCCTCAGATGTAACGTATCCCTGGTACAGGAGCGTCACCCCCAGCTGTAACTTATCCCTGGTACAGGAGCGTCACCCCCAGATGTAACGTATCCCTGGTACAGGAGCGTCACCCCCAGATGTAACGTATCCCTGGTACAGTAGCTTCACCCCCAGATGTAACGTATCCCTGGTACAGGAGCGTAACCCCCAGCTGTAACGTATCCCTGGTACAGCAACGCCACTCCCAGCTGTAACGTATCCCTGGTATAAGAGCGTCACCCCCAGCTGTAACATATCCCTGGTACAGGAGCGTCACTCTCCGCTGTAACGTATCCCTGCCACCGCTCACTTTTTTTCCGCGACTCAAGCATACCGCAAATCCCCTCACGTCAATTACGTATCCTATCTTTTTAATGGGATTTTCCTAACGCCAGTATTACGAGTCTTGGAGAAAGTGAGCGGTACACCGTCTCCTGTCAAGACTCCTACCGCATTTAAAAGTCAGTGGTTAAGAGTTTTATGGGCTACCGCTGTAACATAAAACTCTTAACTAAAGTGCTAAAAAGTACACTAACACCCATAAACTACCTATTAACCCCTAAACCGAGGGCATCCCCCCCCCCACATCGCAAACAGTTAACTAAAGTTTTTAACCCCTAATCTGCCGACCGGACATCACCGCCACTTCAAAAAATATATTAACCCCTAAACCGCCGCACTCCTGCCTCGCAAAAACTAGTTACATTTTATTAACCCCTAATCTGCCATCTCTAACATCGCCGACACCTACCTACATTTATTAACCCCTAATCTGCCGCCCACAACGTCGCCACCACTATATTAAATGTATTAACCTTTAAACCTAAGTCTAACCTTAACCCCCCCAACTTAAATACAATTTAAATAAAACGAAATAAAATTACTACAATTAAATAAATTATTCCTATTTAAAACTAAATACTTACCTATAAAATAAACCCTAAAATAGCTACAATATAACTAATAGTTACATTGTAGCTAGCTTAGGGTTTATTTTTATTTTACAGGTAACTTTGTATTTATTTTAACTAGGTACAATAGTTATTAAATAGTTATTAACTATTTAATAACTTATTAGTTAAAATAAAAACAAATTTACTTGTAAAATAAAACCTAACCTAAATTAAAATTACACCTAACACTACACGATAATTAAAATAATTTCTAAATTAACTACAATAAAATAAAATAAACTAAAGTATGGAATAAAACAAACACTAAATTAGAGAAAATAATAAAATTGCAAGAATTTTAAACTGACACCTAATCTAATCCCCCTAATAAAATAAAAAAGCCCCCCAAAATAATAAAAATCCCTACCCTATACTAAATTACAAATAGCCCTTAAAAGGGCTTTTTGCGGGGCATTGCCCAAAAGTAATCAGCTCTTTTACCTGTAAAAAAAAATACAATACCCCCCCAACATTAAAACTCACCACCCACACACCCAACCCTACTCTAAAACCCACCCAATCCCCCCTTAATAAAACCTAACACTAACCCCTTGAAGATCACCATACCTTTAGGAGTCTTCACCCAGCCGGGCACAAGTGGTCCTCCAGAGGGGCAGACGTCTTCATCCGATCCTGGCAGATGAGAACCTCCAGATGGCAGAAGTCTTCATCCAGGCGGCATCTTCTATCTTCATTCATCCGGAGTGGAGCGAGTCCATCTTTAAGCCAGCCGACATGGAGCATCCTCTTCTTTCGACGACTCCCGACGAATGAAGGTTCCTTTAAATGACGTCATCCAAGATGGCGTCCCTTGAATTCCGATTGGCTGATAGGATTCTATCAGCCAATCGGAATTAAGGTAGGACAAATCCTATTGGCTGATCCAATCAGCCAATAGAATTGAGCTTGCATTCTATTGGCTGATTAGAACAGCCAATAGGATTGAACTTCAATTCTATTGGCTGATTGGATCAGCCAATAGGATTTGTCCTACCTTAATTCCGATTGGCTGATAGAATCCTATCAGCCAATCGGAATTCAAGGGACGCCATCTTGGATGACGTCATTTAAAGGGACCTTCATTCGTCTGGAGTCGTCTGAAGAAGAGGATGCTCCGCGTCTGCTGGCTTGAAGATGGACCCGCTCCGCTCCGGATAAATGAAGATAGAAGATGCTGCCTGGATGAAGACTTCTGCCCGTCTGGAGGTCCTCTTCTGCCTGGATCGGATGAAGACTTCTGCCCCTCTGGAGGACCACTTGTGCCCGGATGGGTGAAGACGTCTCAAGGTAGGGTGATCTTCAAGGGGTTAGTGTTAGGTTTTATTAAGGGGGGATTGGGTGGGTTTTAGAGTAGGGTTGGGTGTGTGGGTGGTGGATTTTAATGTTGGGGGGTATTGTATTTTTTTTTACAGGTAAAAGAGCTGATTACTTTGGGGCAATGCCCCGCAAAAAGCCATTTTAAGGGCAATTTGTAATTTAGTATAGGGTAGGGATTTTTATTATTTTGGGGGGCTTTTTTATTTTATTAGGGGGATTAGATTAGGTGTCATTAGTTTAAAATTCTTGTAATTATTTTATTATTTTCTGTAATTTAGTGTTTGTTTTTTATTCTTTAGTTTATTTAATTTAATTGTAGTTAATTTAGGAAATTATTTTAATTATAGTGTAGTGTTAGGTGTAATTGTAATTTAGGTTAGGTTTTATTTTATAGGTAAATTTGTTTTTATTTTAACTAAGAAGTTATTAAATAGTTAATAACTATTTAATAACTATTGTACCTAGTTAAAATAAATACAAAGTTGCCTGTAAAATAAATATAAATCCTAAGCTAGCTACAATGTAACTATTAGTTATATTGTAGCTATTTTAGGGTTTATTTTATAGGTAAGTATTTAGTTTTAAATAGGAATAATTTATTTAATTGTAGTTATTTTATTTAGATTTATTTAAATTATATTTAAGTTAGGGGGTGTTAGGGTTAGACTTAGGTTTAGGGGTTAATAACTTTATTATAGTGGCGGCGACGTTGGCGGGGGCAGATTAGGGGTTAATACATTTAATATAGTTGCAGCGACGTTGGGGGGGGGCAGATTAGGGGTTAATAACTATAAAGTAGGTGTCGGCGATGTTGGGGGCAGCAGATTAGGGGTTCATAAGTATAATGTAGGTGGCGGCGGTGTCCGGAGCGGCAGATTAGGGGTTAATAATATAATACAGGTGTCGGCAATGTCAGGGGCGGCAGATTAGGGGTTAATAAGTGTAAGATTAGGGGTGTTTAGACTCGGGGTTCATGTTAGGGTGTTAGGTGTAGACATAAATATTCCTTCCCCATAGGAATCAATGGGGCTGCGTTAGGAGCTGAACGCTGCTTTTTTGCAGGTGTTAGGTTTTTTTTCAGTCGATTCTGCCCCATTGTTTCACCGCTACCTTTAGCAGCGCTGGTATTGAGGTGAGATGTGGAGCTAAATTTTTGCTCACTTTTTAGAGGTTAACGCCAGGTTGAAAAAAACTGTAATACCAGCGTTGTTTGTAGGTGAGCGGTGAGTTGAAACTGAGCATTTATCGACAAAACTCGTAATCTAGGTGTATGTTCGCAAAATACATAAGGTCACTGTCCCTGCAGCCCTTCCAGAAGCGATGTACCCACAAGACGTATCCACATGAGGTCACCAGCCCTGAAACCCCTTTGATAGCTTCATATCCACCTCTAACTGACAACCCTGCAGCCCCTCTGGTAGACACATAACACATCTTACCACTGGGCCTGCAGCCTGCCATTAACCACAAGAACCTGGTCCTGCAGCACCCCATTAACCACAAGACACCTGGTCCTGCAGCACCCCATTAACCACAAGACACCTGGTCCTGCAGCCCCCCCATTAACCACAAGAGACCTGGTCCTGCAGCCCCCCCATTAACCACAAGACACCTGGTCCTGCAGCCCCCCCATTAACCACAAGAGACCTGGTCCTGCAGCCCCCCCATTAACCACAAGAGACCTGGTCCTGCAGCCCCCCCATTAACCACAAGACACCTGGTCCTGCAGCCCCCATTAACCACAAGACATCTGGTCCTGCAGCCCCCCATTAACCACAAGACATCTGGTCCTGCAGCACCCCATTAACCACAAGACACCTGGTCCTGCAGCCCCCATTAACCACAAGACACCTGGTCCTGCAGCCCCCCATTAACCATATATCCATGAGACACCTGGTCCTGCAGTACCTCTGGTAGACACATACATATATCACACACACAAGACCCAATCATGTGCTGTTCCTGCATAAATGAAAGACGACAACACAACAAAGATTTTAAATATTCATTTTATGTTCACAGAATATATCACAAAGTGGAATAACATATAATCTTTATGTACATCGCTGGGATTCTCACCAAATTGTCATAACAAAATAAAGCTAACAGTGAAATTTGCTTCATACGAATTCCAGGCATCGTTTAAGGTAAGAAACATACGAGCAATATTTAAACGTGTTTTTTATGATGATATGACATTAAAAAGATAAATACCAGTGTAAAAATAGACACAACTCTGGAAAAACAAAAATAATGACATCATTATACAAATCGGTAACATCACTAGAAAATGAGCACACTGCTGGCAAGTAAAGGTCTCCCAGGCAATACTAAGTACAGTGGATCAGAGAGCTTATATACAGTCTAGCTATCACTGGTGTTATATACAATACTGTTGGCTGCAAACCTTTATAATACACAGGATATGTGCTCTGGTTACGTTTATTAACCGGTTTATAGGATGCCTATATAACTAATGAGGTCTCAGTGATGGGAGCTGCATTGTAACAATTCTTGCAAGCAAATCACTTTTATAGACAACCACGGGCTGTATGGCTCCACCATACCATATTAATACAGTATAAAAAGCTGCTTTAACTTTTTTATCTCTAACAAATAGATGGGCACTCTTAATATGCTCAGTGCTGATGTCAGAGCTTAGGCAGCCTCTGATTGGTCCATACACTCTGCACGTGCCTATTCATGTATCACAGAGCATACGCTATTCATAACCCGTGTCTGCTGCATTATTGCACTATGAGCATGAAAATGTGCCAAGTTCAACTCTAATGCAGTTTTTATATTGTAGAGAGTCGTTTTTATGTACAGCCTTAGATAACCTCTGTTAACCCTTCTTCTGTCAGAGAAGTCTGTAACGTTTAACTCATTGTTAGACACACGTAAACCAGTCATATGTTAGGGGGATAAATAGATGCTAGTTTTCATGTTTGTTAAACCAAAATATTTATCCATTAAGAAACCTTCTGAAGAAAACCTGACACATTACGTGCACAGTGCCAATCCCAAGGAACCTCACTTAAAGGGCCATAATACCCAAATGTTTAAACACTTGAAAGTGATGCAGCATAGCTGTAAAAAGCTGACTGGAAAATATCACCTGAGCAACTCTATGTAAAAAAAGAAAGATATTTTACTTCAAAAGTTCCTCAGTAGCCACCTCCCATTGTAAAGGATTTCTAAGCAGCATATTAGTGTGTCTGTCCTAGGACAGCTTAGGGGATGAGCCTCGTGCACTCTCATATTATTTCACCAATCAGATAAAGGAAGCTTACTATGAAATCTCATGAGAGTTAAGTCAAATCTCATGAGATCACAGTAAGAGTTCATAACCTCAGCACTGTGTGATGCTGATTGGCTGCTGTTCATTTCTTAATTTTTTTTTACCTGCAGCTGGGAACAGCTGAGTATAACTTTTTACACAGAACTTACTCTGCTGAGCTGAGGAGATTGTGAGGTAAAATATCTTCCTTTTTTACATAGAGATGCTCAGGTGATATTTTCCTGTCAGCTTTTTATAGTTATACTGCATCAGTTTCAAGTGATTTAGCATATGAGTATTATGTCCCTTTAACACTGTATCATGAGTGTGTATACGTTACTGACAGGCTGCTTCAGTGCTCACAAACAGCCGCTTTACAGGACCTCCCTTAAACCCCTCCCTCTGTATCACTAGCCACAGAAGCCCCCTGTTTTATAGTCCTACCCCAGCTCCCCCCGTATCACTAGCCACAGAAGCCCCCTGTTTTATAGTCCTATCCCAGCTCCCCCCGTATCACTAGCCACAGAAGCCCCCTGTTTTATAGTCCTATCCCAGCTCCCCCCGTATCACTAGCCACAGAAGCCCCCTGTTTTATAGTCCTACCCCAGCTCCCCCGTATCACTAGCCACAGAAGCCCACTGTTTTATAGTCCTACCCCAGCTCTCCCCGTATCTCTAGCCACAGAAGCCCCCTGTTTTATAGTCCTATCCCAGCTCCCCCCGTATCACTAGCCACAGAAGCCCCCTGTTTTATAGTCCTACCCCAGCTCCCCCCGTATCACTAGCCACAGAAGCCCACTGTTTTATAGTCCTACCCCAGCTCTCCCCGTATCACTAGCCACAGAAGCCCCCTGTTTTATAGTCCTACCCCTACTTAAAGGGACATGAAACCCCAAATTTTTCTTTCATGATTCAGATAGAGTATAAAGTTTAAAAAACTTTCTAGTTTATGTCTGTTATCTAATTTACATTATTCTCTTTGTATCCTTTGTTGAAAAGCATACCTAGGTAAGCTAAGGAGCTGTGAGCTAGCTGCTGATTGGTGGCGGCACATATTTGCTTCTTGTCATTGGCTTACTGATGTGTTCAGCTAGCTCCCAGGAGTGTATTGCTGCTCCTTCAATAAAGGATACCAAGAAAATGTAGCAAAATTAATATTGGGAGTAAACTGGAAAGTTGTTTAAAATCGCATGCTCTATCCGAATCAAAATGTTAAGTTCATATCCCTTTAAGCCTGGTCTTCTGCCCAGGTGTGCCTATCATACACGTCACCCAAAACTGCAGGAATTCTGCAACCCTTGTCCAAAGAAAACTGCATGAACTATCTAATGTGTATCCAATGCATAATGTGAGATCAGAAGTGTGCACGTGACATAAGTGTTTTTATAAAATCCCAGAAGCAGCTGATAAAGATCTCTCTCATCAGATCAGGGACCCTTATGTGACGTGGGCTTCTCAGGCAGGGACACACAAATGCATAATGTGAGATCAGAAGTGTGCACGTGACGCAGCTGTAACATAAGTGTTTTTATAAAATCCCAGAAGCAGCTGATAAAGATCTCTCTCATCAGATCAGGGGACCCTTGTGTGACGTGGGCTTCTCAGGCAGGGACACACAAATGCATAATGTGAGATCAGAAGTGTGCACGTGACGCAGCTGTAACATAAGTGTTTTTATAAAATCCCAGAAGCAGCTGATAAAGATCTCTCTCATCAGATCAGGGGACCCTTGTGTGACGTGGGCTTCTCAGGCAGGGACACACAAATGCATAATGTGAGATCAGAAGTGTGCACGTGACGCAGCTGTAACATAAGTGTTTTTATAAAATCCCAGAAGCAGCTGATAAAGATCTCTCTCATCAGATCAGGGACCCTTGTGTGACGTGGGCTTCTCAGGCAGGGACACACAAATGCATAATGTGAGATCAGAAGTGTGCACGTGACGCAGCTGTAACATAAGTGTTTTTATAAAATCCCAGAAGCAGCTGATAAAGATCTCTCTCATCAGATCAGGGACCCTTATGTGACGTGGGCTTCTCAGGCAGGGACACACAAATGCATAATGTGAGATCAGAAGTGTGCACGTGACGCAGCTTTGTAACATAAGTGTTTTTTATAAAATCCCAGAAGCAGCTGATAAAGATCTCTCTCATCAGATCAGGGACCCTTATGTGACGTGGGCTTCTCAGGCAGGGACACACAAATGCATAATGTGAGATCAGAAGTGTGCACGTGACGCAGCTGTAACATAAGTGTTTTTATAAAATCCCAGAAGCAGCTGATAAAGATCTCTCTCATCAGATCAGGGACCCTTGTGTGACGTGGGCTTCTCAGGCAGGGACACACAAATGCATAATGTGAGATCAGAAGTGTGCACGTGACGCAGCTGTAACATAAGTGTTTTTATAAAATCCCAGAAGCAGCTGATAAAGATCTCTCTCATCAGATCAGGGACCCTTGTGTGACGTGGGCTTCTCAGGCAGGGACACACAAATGCATAATGTGAGATCAGAAGTGTGCACGTGACGCAGCTGTAACATAAGTGTTTTTATAAAATCCCAGAAGCAGCTGATAAAGATCTCTCTCATCAGATCAGGGGACCCTTGTGTGACGTGGGCTTCTCAGGCAGGGACACACAAATGCAGGTAGTAGTTATCACAAGGCGCGTGAGGCCGTTAGCATTTGACACTTTTTATATAGCACTCGGGTTGTCTTGTGAGGCCTTTATAGGCAGCTTTTGGTTTTATGGCAGTGCCATGTCTGAATAGCTCAACCCTTTATGGATGAAATATTACTGGAACAAATTCATTTTCTTGTCTTGACCCCAAACAGAATTATTGCTTTTCCTTTTGGCAGTCTGGTAGAACTGTTTCTATACAAAACCCTGATAAACTGTGTAGACTAAATGTTTCTATAATAATAAAATATTGCATCATGCATATACGCTTTCTATTTCCCCAGACTAATAGGCCACTGTATACAAAGGCACTTCCACACGCTCTCTAAATGATATTGTCTACATAGCTAATAATTAAATACCAGCAAAATAATGCCCAGCAATAAAAAGTATATTAAAAAGAAAACATATAAGTGCAAAAATATACAAAATATTTGCTAAATCACATTTAAAATGCCTTAAAAATGCAATGCCTATTTATTGGTTAAATAATAAAACCACAGTTATAAGAATGTGACACATAGTGTTATATACAGCAAACTACACTGAAAATGACAACATTACGGTAAATGGTACATTTATGCTGATCATTACAGGGGTGGGACGTGGCTCTTTAAATGAACATTTTTTAATGTAAAAACAATGCTTTTGCAATATGTGTTTAAAACAAATTGGTTCTTTATAATTTGCCTGTTGGTCAATAAGAGCTCAGATACAGCAGTAAGGATAAGGGGAGGGTGTAGGAATGTTTGCTACCTGCATATGCTCTTGTAATGATGAGCATTATCGTGCAAGAACACAGGCTTGCAATCATTAAATAAATACAAAACGAATGCACATTTCCGCACCTGTGATTTACCTATATCTTTGCTCTAATTGGTCAGCAGTCTACAAGAATGTGAAACTGAGAATAGTTATTGTAACAATTGTATTTAGGAAGCAACTTAAACATAATTCTAACATATTGCATTAGATTTAAAGAGCCATTTAATTTGGCGTTTACTATACAGATGGACGTTAGATTCTTATCAGAAATAAGGGATTTAAGTATAAAGCGCTATAATAACCTCTTGGACACAAATCTACAAATAGTATTTAACCTTATTGCGAAACAAATCATTTGAGCAGTTACAATATGACAATAAACTAGCTTTAGGGGAGCAACCACGTAAATGTTATAGCAGCAGTTCTAGGGAATGAGACAAACCCTTGATTACCGAGTTCAGCTAAGGTAAAATAAATAACCAGCAGAGAAAAAGAGACCCATTAGCTTAACACAAGTTGGCAAAGGGTGTGACTGAAAACAGGAAGATGTGGTGTTATTGGGACACAGTAGATGTAGAGTTATTGGGAGGGGTTAGTTGTGGCTTTTTTTTAATGGAGGGGAGACATCAGATGTAGTGTTATTGGAAATAAGATGTAGCATTATTGGTAGGGATTAGATATAGTGTTATCGGGAGGGGATAAATGTGGCGTTATTGGGAGGGGTTAGATGTGGCGATATTGAGAGGGGTTAGATGTGGCGATATTGAGAGGGGTTAGATGTGGCGTTATTTGGAAGGGTTAGATGTGGTGTTATTGGGAGGGGATAAATGTTGCGTTATTGGGAGGGGATAAATGTTGCGTTATTGGGAGGGGATAAATGTCGCGTTATTGGGAGGGGATAAATGTTGCGTTATTGGGAGGGGATAAATGTTGCGTTATTGGGAGGGGATAAATGTCGCGTTATTGGGAGGGGATAAATGTCGCGTTATTGGGAGGGGATAAATGTTGCGTTATTGGGAGGGGATAAATGTTGCGTTATTGGGAGGGGATAAATGTTGCGTTATTGAGAGGGGTTAGATGTGGCGTTATTGGGAGGGGATAAATGTGGCGTTATTGGGAGGGGTTAGATGTCGTATTAATGTGTCCATTTACTTGTGGAATTATTATTAGACAATAGTTTGAGCTTTATAGGGACATTAGATGTGGAGGTACTATGGTTATAATGTGGAGTTATGCAGAGATACTGGGAAGGTTTAGAAGTGGAGTTAAATGAATCTAGCAGCAGTTACATAAAAAAATATCTATAGCAGTAGATATAAAGGTCATTGGAGGTAGCTGGGTTAAAAGTGAACACAATACATATATATTTTGCTAAAGAAGCAAGTAATGCCTGAACACACTGGTAATACACTGAGCACTACTCGCTAGCACCGCTGCAGGCGGAATATTTACATTACTGAAGCTTTGTCTTTCAAATTTAATTCCAGTTTTTTTCCCTAAGTGCTAGGAACCAGTCAGTGGAATTAGGTGAAACATAGAGGAATATACTTCTGCTAAAGAACCATTCACTAAAACCTGGTTATTTACAAAGGCAATTAGAGAATTATATATGTGAATTAGCTGTAGCCATAGATCAGGAGTGTCCAACTCTATGGGTCGTAGCCGATAGAAACAGGAAATAGACCCAAGCACTAAATCAATGACCAAACGTGTGGTTGTTACTAAGTGCTAGATTTATTAAGCCCCTACGGCAGCAAGTTCTCTCAAGAACTTGCTCGCCGTCATTTATCAAGCAGCGGTCACCAGACCCTTAGCCTCTTCGCCACCTCTAATCTGGCGAAATTCAATCTCCTCGGTCTAGTCAGACCGAGGAGATTGACAGTCACAGCTCCTGCCCGCGCATGATTGGCTGTGCGCGGGCAGGGGGCGGGATTGCACGCGAGCGCAAAATTGCGCTCCTGTGTAATGCAGAATACCTGCGGGTATTTTCGCCCCGCCAGAGGCGAGCTGAGGCGTACAGGGGCGCGTATACGCGCCCCTGTATGCCTCAGCTTTAATAAATCTAGCCCTAAGAGTGATAAGTACTGGATGGAACACCATACAATGAACACAGTACATAGGTTCCTTAGTTGTCTACATGGGTTTTGACTCAGTGCATGTTGTACGGACCATTACAATATGTGGTCTTATGCAAATAGGCCAGGGTTTAAAGTTCTCTCTTAAAGGGACAATAAAGTCAAAATAAAGCTTAGTGGTGTGCATGTGACTTTAGCAGTATATAGCAGCAGTGTTTGCAACTATGTATAACAATATGGATAAAGACGTGCACGCTCCTGAGTTCACCTAAGATTACTCTTTAAGAAAGGATGCCAAGAGAACTAAGCAAAATTGACAATAGAAGTAAATCAGAAAGTTGTTTAAAATGTCATAATCTATACAATCAATTTAAGTTTAGTTTTGACTTAACTGTCCCTTTAACTAAAAGCACCTGATTAATTTGTGCTCAAGCAGAGCTATTCAGAAGCCCTCACTGGTTTCGGTTCTTACCCAGAAGTTGGACTCATCTGTTCTAGAATGTTGTCTTGAAGGGTAAGTTACTTGCCGATACTCATACACGCAAGTCACATCATCAGGTAATAGATGGCAAACCTATCTGTACATAAACACTGGACCCTCCCAAATACTCAAATAACCCCAAGACCTCAGTGCCAACTGGAAGTGTATGAGAACCACAGTATCTCATACTATCATCACAGGAAAATAATCTAAATCCAACAAAGGGGGGAAATGACTTGTGGTGATATTTTCATTCTAGTTTGGCAATGATCGGTCACATTTCTAGAAGCGGAAATGGGTAATTACCTTTACTCTCAGTCTTTATGTATTTAATGATACTCATAAGAAAAAGATAATAGTCATTTCAGTGTTGCCTTTCAATATCAGCTATCGTTAATGATGAGCTTGTGTCTTTAAAGAGATGCGAAATTTAAAAGCCATTATAAAAATATATATATTTGTATTGAAAATATATTTACAAGTAATTGAGAGAATTTTACGTGCAGTGTGACACTTAAACAGGTGTGCGAGTGTGTGCGTATATATTTATGGATGTTAATTAAATTGAATATAAACTGAAAATGCTTGGAAACTTCAATGCAAATACGTTCATTTGTAAAATGGCCTTTATATCCCTTTAAGGACGGACAGGATCTTTTAATTATCACACGGACTGCTAAAATATTGTTCATTTCTGGTACATATCTGTTGTATACAATGCCCAGCTCAAAAATATTTATTTGATGTATTATCGCAGCCTCGTGCTCTCCTCAATATTGATAAAAGATATGACTTGCTTTCTTGTCTCCATAGCTGACATGTGGCCTTTCATAACCCGTCACTGAATCTTATGAAAATAAATTGATATTAAGGCCATAGAATTCTTATATTTTCTTTCGTTTACAAATGTTTGTTTTGAAAATTACAAACACAAAATATTTGGAAATTCATAAACTCTAAAAAAAAAACTGCCTCCTCCCTGCCGTATCATGGATCATTTTTCATGAAAAACAAAACCTTAGATAATGTTTAAAATACAGTTTGCACCCTTCAAAAAACATCAGACTCCATGGCTCTTGTACCAAAAGAGTGGCAACTCTCCTTAAGTGACGTATATTGGTCTATAAAGCTGCGTCGTTAGGGAATATCTCAGGGTTATTTAATAAGGGTAAAACCGTAAAAACAAACTAAAAAAGAAACACTACATAGTGTAAGAAATTATATCTATTACACCATCCCAATGGCGTCATTTTATAAACAGGTTGTAGAATTGTATCACACACCAGTTTGACTGGCCATACACCGGACTGGGTATCAACCTCTTAAACCCATTTGAAAGCAAAGGGAAATATCAAATGACTAGACCTCATGTAAAGATTGTCTAACCTGGAGAAACCTTAACCGCTCGCACATCCAGTCACAGCAGACATATAATGAGGACAAATCTAATGCCAGTGATTTCATATGATAAATACTCGTCTCCATCATATTCACAACACCGTTTAAGGCTGCCGAGATGCACAAGCCATGAGCCGACTACAAAATATGTCCCACACACTCTTCCGTACAGATGCAGCTCCGGCATTTGGCCATGGCATGATCCACATCGTCTTTTACAAAGAACGCTCGGTCCTTTGTGCTTTCAGCTCCCAGAGGAGCATTTTTTTGGCAGCACAGGGAAAGTATCCAGACCCGTATCATGGAGTTTCTTGATTCTATTCCTAGTAAGAAGCAGTACATACTCCATGCCAGAGACTCTTCATTCAACTGTTTCCATGATCCTCTTCCACCCAAGCTACTATCTTTCCTTCCCAGCCAGGAATAATGTCCTCATCATGAAACACCTGCAGAATAAACAAAAGATGAGAATATTCATAACTAAGACTTTGCAAATGTACAATGTGTTTGGCACAAGCAGAATTTCTATAGTAGGTTTACCTGAGTAAAATACAAACCCCCTAGTGTGCTGAATTGCAGCTGTGAGCATGAGCTTTTCTGCCTGTTAGTAAGTTCCTACAGATACCTGCTGTGAATATGCTGGGTACTGAAGCATTTAACCACCAAAGCCCAGCAGATGTAGTGACTTCTGATTAAAGATTACAAGTGGCGCACTAATTATAGCGCAGTAATAAGCAGTATCGCTGGAGAGTGCTAACATTAGCACAGAACTTCATATTACAAGTCCATTTACCAGAGAAGGGTTAGCGCTTAAATTTTAACTTGAGCGCAGATAGCGTGCGAACGGAGGGGAAAATTAGAACACCACTTGTAATCTGGCCCTAATTGTTTGCAAATGTATTATCATATTATTTACTTTTCCAATAATTATTTTTTATATATCACAAGTGAATTTATCAGCGGATAAAGGTAAATTAGCCCACGCATCTCTCTATAGCAGATAAAACTATAAAGAATGTGATGAAAAACAGTGAAACACAGATATATACGGTATTTACTGCCGTGATCCGTGTCTTTATCTCCAACAGAAGGTCAGAAAGGGAACTCCCTCTATATTTATATACCTCTTCCTTGACAGTTCCAAACTCAGGATCCAGAGCTTTGAAGTGGTATCTGTGATTTCCTTCTCTGTCAATCGCTGACTTGAAATCTCTGAGTGTGACCTCCCCTAACCTGAAAAAAGAACCAAATGAATAAATCCAAGGGTGATTCTCTAATGTTACTGCACAATGGCATCACCTACACAAAAGATTTGTACACTGCGGGAGCTTAGTAAAGAACTCGGCTGGACTCAAACATCAGGGTGTTTACCTCTTTGGTATGTTGACCATGAACGGCGTCAGTGAGCGATCAGTAAAGTACAGCACTTTGGTGCAGGAGCCGCTGCTGCCCATAACTGGGGTACTCTGGGAATGTGGCATCTCTGCAAAATAAACAGATAAATATATAAAGGACAAGAGCTCAAAACTAAAACAGTAATTGTATCTAATTCCATCACACACCAATCTACCTATGAATGGGGGATTAGAAGTTATTTTGTTATTTACAAGATCACTTATCTATTTGTAAACAGTTTATAGAATTATGCAAGCACAGAAAGTGTAAAGATATAACCGATATTTCCTTGGCACTAGCTCTGCTTCTGTTGGAAATATTCTTACAATAATTCATCTGTAGATTACAAATGTATCGCTGCTACTAAAAATAGTTATAGCCAGGGGACAGCAATACGTGAAATACCGATGGCCCTTAAGGCGTCAGCTGAAATGCGTTAGATGTGTTTCTCCTGAACATCATGTTCTCACATAATGCCTAATAAATAAGTATTGGCATTTTAGGGGCTACCGAATTATGTTTCTTTCCATTCAACGTATGAATAACGCAAACCCATTGGTCAGCAGCAGCGCAAGAATGCTCTCCACTTACTGTTATTGGGAGGCCAGGAATCTCTGTATTCATTCATTCCCTTATTTCCAGACGTTCGTCCTCGAGCCTAGAAATCAGAAATATACACTGTAGGTGAACTGGTCGCTTCTGCCTTATGTAGAGATGAGACTGCAGAGTTACTGCAGAAGGAAGTGACAGGCCATATAGTTATTTATACAAAGCTTTTCAGTTTACTTCTGTCAACAAACTGACCTGTTTCTCTTGGTATATTTGGGTAAACATATCCTATATAGCAGCTGTGTTTGTAACAATGTTCTAGCGCTCAAGAGTCAAGACGCATGCATGCTCATGAGCATACCTCAGTATTTTCTCATGGAAAGAAATGTAATGTACATTCATTCTTTATATTGCTTGCCTTTACTGTAATTTACTGCTGTAAAATGTGTTTGTTCCCGAGCTGCCTATAGTACAAAATGCTACTGGAACTTTACTGTATATAGGACACTGCTACATGGTTATTGCTTACAGTAAGGCACAAGCCCATGTATGTCTGCTCTCTGATTAGCTACTGTAAAGAAAACTAGGTAAACATACATAACAGAGTTTTAAATGTAAACCCAGTTCATTTCCTACAATACAAGAACAAAATACATTGAAACAGATCAAACTTGATAGACAAATTCCTCTCTATAAAAGTAAATGATAATTCGCTCTGCTTGAGCACAGTTAAACTGACGCACTACCAGATCCAGTACAGTAAGTCACTCACAGTGATTAACACCCTTTGTTTATCTGATTTTGCATATAAAATGTATCTATACAACTACACGTCATTGTTTTCATAAATAGTATTTCAAATAAACCAGAGAGTGAGAAAAAAAACCAGGTGAAAAGATTTTACTCCCCATATCTAAGGAATAATTCAATTAACGGGACAGTCAAGTCCAAAAATAATGTTCATGATTTAAATAGGGAATGTAATTTTAAACAACTTTCCAATTTACTTTTATAACCAATTTTGCTTTGTTCTCTTGGTATTCTTAGTTGAAAGCTAAACATAGGAGGTTCATATGCTAATTTCTTAGACCTTGAAGACTGCCTCTAATCTGAATGCATTCTGACCACTAGAGGGCATTTGTTCACGTGTTTCATACAGATAACATTGAGCTCATGCACGTGAACTTACCCTGGAGTGAGCACGGATTGGCTAAAATGCAAGTCTGTCAAAAGAACTGAAATAAGGGGGCAGTCTGCAGAGGCTTAGATACAAGGTAATTACAGAGGTAAAAAGTGTATTTCTATAACAGTGTTGGTTAAGCAAAACTGGGGAATGGGTAATACAGGGATTATCTTTCTTTTTAAACAACAAAAATTCTGGTGTTGACTGTCCTTTAAGATTATTAATGCTTCAAATATAATACAGCAATAGGGATCCAAAATAAAGAGTAAAGAAGCTGAGACTGGGACATAAATTCACATATAGAACCAGAGCAGTGATCATCAGCCAGTGTCAGAAACAATTTGTGTGCAATATGCCTCATATGGGTTTTTCATTATCACACGATTTGCAAATACACTTGTGGTGTGATAAATCCCCCTATTCCTCTAGTATCTTACTGCAGAGTCACCTCTTAAAGACACAACCTGCATCACTGTCTGTGAGCATGTTTTATTATTTAAGTTGTTCACAATCACTGTTTCTTTCAATAAAAAAAAACTTGTAAGAAATTACAGTACTGTGTTACGCAACCCACAGGGAACCTCTAAATTATCATTATCACATATAAGCTGCACACTGCACATGGTTTTATCACTACTAATAAACACACAGGGAACCACTAATATCATTATCACATATAAGCTGCATACTGCACATTACTTTATCACTATAAATAAACACACAGGGAACCGCTAATGTCATTATCACATATAAGCTGCATACTGCACATTACTTTATCACTATAAATAAACACACAGGGAACCGCTAATGTCATTATCACATATAAGCTGCATACTGCACATGGTTTTATCACTACTAATAAACACACAGGGAACCGCTAATGTCATTATCACATATAAGCTGCATACTGCACATGGCTTTATCACTACTAATAAACACACAGGGAACCGCTAATGTCATTATCACATATAAGCTGCACACTGCACATGGTTTTATCACTACTAATAAACACACAGGGAACCGCTAATGTCATTATCACATATAAGCTGCGCACAGCACATGGTTTTATCACTACTAATAAACACACAGGGAACCGCTAATGTCATTATCACATATAAGCTGCACACTGCACATTACTTTATCACTAGTAATAAACACACAGGGAACCGCTAATGTCATTATCACATATAAGCTGCACACTGCACATGGCTTTATCACTACTAATAAACACACAGGGAACCGCTAATGTCATTATCACATATAAGCTGCACACTGCACATGGTTTTATCACTACTAATAAACACACAGGGAACCGCTAATGTCATTATCACATATAAGCTGCACACTGCACATTACTTTCTCACTAGTAATAAACACACAGGGACCGCTAATGTCATTATCACATATAAGCTGCACACTGCACATGGCTTTATCACTACTAATAAACACACAGGGAACCGCTAATGTCATTATCACATATAAGCTGCACACTGCACATTACTTTATCACTAGTAATAAACACACAGGGAACCGCTAATGTCATTATCACATATAAGCTGCACACTGCACATGGCTTTATCACTACTAATAAACACACAGGGAACCGCTAATGTCATTATCACATATAAGCTGCACACTGCACATGGTTTTATCACTACTAATAAACACACAGGGAACCGCTAATGTCATTATCACATATAAGCTGCACACTGCACATGGTTTTATCACTACTAATAAACACACAGGGAACCGCTAATGTCATTATCACATATAAGCTGCGCACAGCACATGGTTTTATCACTACTAATAAACACACAGGGAACCGCTAATGTCATTATCACATATAAGCTGCACACTGCACATGGTTTTATCACTACTAATAAACACACAGGGAACCGCTAATGTCATTATCACATATAAGCTGCACACTGCACATTACTTTATCACTAGTAATAAACACACAGGGAACCGCTAATGTCATTATCACATATAAGCTGCACACTGCACATGGCTTTATCACTAGTAATAAACACACAGGGAACCGCTAATGTCATTATCACATATAAGCTGCACACTGCACATGACTTTATCACTACTAATAAATACACAGGGAACCGCTAATGTCATTATCACATATAAGCTGCACACTGCACATGGTTTTATCACTACTAATAAACACACAGGGAACCGCTAATGTCATTATCACATATAAGCTGCACACTGCACATTACTTTATCACTAGTAATAAACACACAGGGAACCGCTAATGTCATTATCACATATAAGCTGCATACTGCACATGACTTTATCACTAGTAATAAATACACAGGGAACCGCTAATGTCATTATCACATATAAGCTGCACACAGCACATGGCTTTATCACTACTAATAAATACACAGGGAACCGCTAATGTCATTATCACATATAAGCTGCACACAGCACATGGCTTTATCACTACTAATAAATACACAGGGAACCGCTAATGTCATTATCACATATAAGCTGCACACAGCACATGGCTTTATCACTACTAATAAATACACAGGGAACCGCTAATGTCATTATCACATATAAGCTGCACACTGCACATGGCTTTATCACTAATAATAAACACACAGGGAACCGCTAATGTCATTATCACATATAAGCTGCACACTGCACATTACTTTATCACTACTAATAAACACACAAGTAACCGCTAATGTCATTATCACATATAAGCTGCACACTGCACATGACTTTATCACTACTAATAAACACACAAGGAACCGCTAATGTCATTATCACATATAAGCTGCACACTGCACATGACTTTATCACTACTAATAAACACACAGGGAACCGCTAATGTCATTATCACATATAAGCTGCACACTGCACATGACTTTATCACTACTAATAAACACACAAGGAACCGCTAATGTCATTATCACATATAAGCTACATACTGCACATGGCTTTATCACTACTAATAAACACACAGGGAACCGCTAATGTCATTATCACATATAAGCTGCACACTGCACATGGCTTTATCACTAGTAATAAACACACAGGGAACCGCTAATGTCATTATCACATATAAGCTGCACACTGCACATGGTTTTATCACTACTAATAAACACACAGGGAGCCGCTAATGTCATTATCACATATAAGCTGCATACTGCACATGACTTTATCACTACTAATAAATACACAGGGAACCGCTAATGTCATTATCACATATAAGCTGCACACTGCACATGGCTTTATCACTACTAATAAACACACAGGGAACCGCTAGTGTCATTATCACATATAAGCTGCATACTGCACATTACTTTATCACTACTAATAAACACACAGGGAACCGCTAATGTCATTATCACATATAAGCTGCATACTGCACATGACTTTATCACTACTAATAAACACACAGGGAACCGCTAATGTCATTGTCACATATAAGCTGCACACTGCACATGGCTTTATCACTACTAATAAATACACAGGGAACCGCTAATGTCATTATCACATATAAGCTGCACACTGCACATGGCTTTATCACTAATAATAAACTCACAGGGAGCCGCTAATGTCATTATCACATATAAGCTGCACACTGCACATGGCTTTATCACTACTAATAAACACACAGGGAACCGCTAATGTCATTATCACATATAAGCTGCACACTGCACATGGCTTTATCACTACTAATAAACACACAGGGAGACGCTAATGTCATTATCACATATAAGCTGCATACTGCACATGGCTTTATCACTACTATTAAATACACAGGGAACCGCTAATGTCATTATCACATATAAGCTGCACACTGCACATGGCTTTATCACTACTAATAAATACACAGGGAACCGCTAATGTCATTATCACATATAAGCTGCACACTGCACATGGCTTTATCACTACTAATAAACACACAGGGAACCGCTAATGTCATTATCACATATAAGCTGCACACTGCACATGACTTTATCACTACTAATAAATACACAGGGAACCGCTAATGTCATTATCACATATAAGCTGCATACTGCACATGGCTTTATCACTACTAATAAACACACAGGGAACCGCTAATGTCATTATCACATATAAGCTGCATACTGCACATGGCTTTATCACTACTAATAAACACACAGGGAACCGCTAATGTCATTATCACATATAAGCTGCACACTGCACATGGCTTTATCACTACTAATAAACACACAGGGAACCGCTAATGTCATTATCACATATAAGCTGCACACTGCACATGGCTTTATCACTACTAATAAATACACAGGGAACCGCTAATGTCATTATCACATATAAGCTGCACACTGCACATGGCTTTATCACTATAAATAAACACACAGGGAACCGCTAATGTCATTATCACATATAAGCTGCACACTGCACATGGCTTTATCACTACTAATAAACACACAGGGAACCGCTAATGTCATTATCACATATAAGCTGCACACAGCACATGGTTTTATCACTACTAATAAACACACAGGGAACTGCTAATGTCATTATCACATATAAGCTGCACACTGCACATGGCTTTATCACTACTAATAAACACACAGGGAACTGCTAATGTCATTATCACATATAAGCTGCAAACTGTACATGGTTTTATCACTACTAATAAATACACAGGGAACCGCTAATGTCATTATCACATATAAGCTGCATACTGCACATGACTTTATCACTACTAATAAACACACAGGGAACCGCTAATGTCATTATCACATATAAGCTGCACACTGCACATGACTTTATCACTACTAATAAATACACAGGGAACCGCTAATGTCATTATCACATATAAGCTGCAAACTGCACATGGCTTTATCACTACTAATAAACACACAGGGAACCGCTGTTATTATCACATATAAGCTGCACACTGCACATGACTTTATCACTACTAATAAACACACAAGGAACCGCTAATGTCATTATCACATATAAGCTACATACTGCACATGGCTTTATCACTACTAATAAACACACAGGGAACCGCTAATGTCATTATCACATATAAGCTGCACACAGCACATGGCTTTATCACTACTAATAAACACACAGGGAACTGATAATGTCATTATCACATATAAGCTGCACACTGCACATGACTTTATCACTACTAATAAATACACAGGGAACCGCTAATGTCATTATCACATATAAGCTGCACACTGCACATGGCTTTATCACTACTAATAATAAATACACAGGGAACCGCTAATGTCATTATCACATATAAGCTACATACTGCACATGGCTTTATCACTACTAATAAATACACAGGGAGCCGCTAAAGTCATTATCACATATAAGCTGCATACTGCACATGACTTTATCACTACTAATAAATACACAGGGAACCGCTAATGTCATTATCACATATAAGCTGCATACTGCACATGGCTTTATCACTAGTAATAAATACACAGGGAACCGCTAATGTCATTATCACATATAAGCTGCACACTGCACATGGCTTTATCACTACTAATAAACACACAGGGAACTGATAATGTCATTATCACATATAAGCTGCACACTGCACATGGCTTTATCACTACTAATAAACACACAGGGAACTGATAATGTCATTATCACATATAAGCTGCACACTGCACATGGCTTTATCACTACTAATAAACACACAGGGAACCGCTAATGTCATTATCACATATAAGCTGCACACTGCACATGGCTTTATCACTACTAATAAACACACAGGGAACCGCTAATGTCATTATCACATATAAGCTGCACACTGCACATGGCTTTATCACTACTAATAAACACAAAGGGAACCGCTAATGTCATTATCACATATAAGCTGCACACTGCACATGGCTTTATCACTAATAATAAACACACAGGGAACCGCTAATGTCATTATCACATATAAGCTGCATACTGCACATGACTTTATCACTACTAATAAATACACAGGGAACCGCTAATGTCATTATCACATATAAGCTGCACACTGCACATGGCTTTATCACTACTAATAAACACACAGGGAACCGCTAATGTCATTATCACATATAAGCTGCACACTGCACATGGCTTTATCACTACTAATAAACACACAGGGAACCGCTAATATCATTATCACATATAAGCTGCACACTGCATATGGCTTTATCACTACTAAACAACACACAGGGAACCGCTAATGTCATTATCACATATAAGCTGCATACTGCACATGGTTTTATCACTACTAATAAACACACAGGGAACCGCTAATGTCATTATCACATATAAGCTACATACTGCACATGGCTTTATCACTATAAATAAACACACAAGTAACCGCTAATGTCATTATCACATATAAGCTGCATACTGCACATGACTTTATCACTAGTAATAAATACACAGGGAGCCGCTAATGTCATTATCACATATAAGCTGCACACGGCTTTATCACTACTAATAAACACACAGGGAGCCGCTAATGTCATTATCACATATAAGCTGCACACTGCACATGGCTTTATCACTACTAATAAATACACAGGGAACCGCTAATGTCATTATCACATATAAGCTGCATACTGCACATGGCTTTATCACTACTAATAAACACACAGGGAGCCGCTAATGTCATTATCACATATAAGCTGCATACTGCACATGACTTTATCACTACTAATAAATACACAGGGAACCGCTAATGTCATTATCACATATAAGCTGCATACTGCACATGACTTTATCACTACTAATAAATACACAGGGAACCGCTAATGTCATTATCACATATAAGCTGCACACAGCACATGGCTTTATCACTACTAATAAACAAACAGGGAACCGCTAATGTCATTATCACATATAAGCTGCACACTGCACATGGCTTTATCACTACTAATAAACACACAGGGAACCGCTAATGTCATTATCACATATAAGCTGCATACTGCACATGGCTTTATCACTAATAATAAACACACAGGGAGCCGCTAATGTCATTATCACATATAAGCTGCATACTGCACATGGCTTTATCACTACTAATAAATACACAGGGAACCGCTAATGTCATTATCACATATAAGCTGCACACTGCACATGGCTTTATCACTATAAATAAACACACAGGGAACCGCTAATGTCATTATCACATATAAGCTGCACACTGCACATGGCTTTATCACTAATAATAAACACACAGGGAGCCGCTAATGTCATTATCACATATAAGCTGCATACTGCACATTGCTTTATCACTACTAATAAACACACAGGGAACCGCTAATGTCATTATCACATATAAGCTGCACACTGCACATGGCTTTATCACTACTAATAATAAATACACAGGGAACCGCTAATGTCATTATCACATATAAGCTGCACACTGCACATGGCTTTATCACTACTAATAAATACACAGGGAACCGCTAATGTCATTATCACATATAAGCTGCACACTGCACATGGCTTTATCACTACTAATAAACACACAGGGAACCGCTAGTGTCATTATCACATATAAGCTGCATACTGCACATTACTTTATCACTACTAATAAACACACAGGGAACCGCTAATGTCATTATCACATATAAGCTGCATACTGCACATGACTTTATCACTACTAATAAACACACAGGGAACCGCTAATGTCATTGTCACATATAAGCTGCACACTGCACATGGCTTTATCACTACTAATAAATACACAGGGAACCGCTAATGTCATTATCACATATAAGCTGCACACTGCACATGGCTTTATCACTAATAATAAACTCACAGGGAGCCGCTAATGTCATTATCACATATAAGCTGCACACTGCACATGGCTTTATCACTACTAATAAACACACAGGGAACCGCTAATGTCATTATCACATATAAGCTGCACACTGCACATGGCTTTATCACTACTAATAAACACACAGGGAGACGCTAATGTCATTATCACATATAAGCTGCATACTGCACATGGCTTTATCACTACTATTAAATACACAGGGAACCGCTAATGTCATTATCACATATAAGCTGCACACTGCACATGGCTTTATCACTACTAATAAACACACAGGGAACCGCTAATGTCATTATCACATATAAGCTGCACACTGCACATGGCTTTATCACTACTAATAAACACACAGGGAACCGCTAATGTCATTATCACATATAAGCTGCACACTGCACATGACTTTATCACTACTAATAAATACACAGGGAACCGCTAATGTCATTATCACATATAAGCTGCATACTGCACATGGCTTTATCACTACTAATAAACACACAGGGAACCGCTAATGTCATTATCACATATAAGCTGCATACTGCACATGGCTTTATCACTACTAATAAACACACAGGGAACCGCTAATGTCATTATCACATATAAGCTGCACACTGCACATGGCTTTATCACTACTAATAAACACACAGGGAACCGCTAATGTCATTATCACATATAAGCTGCACACTGCACATGGCTTTATCACTACTAATAAATACACAGGGAACCGCTAATGTCATTATCACATATAAGCTGCACACTGCACATGGCTTTATCACTAGAAATAAACACACAGGGAACCGCTAATGTCATTATCACATATAAGCTGCACACTGCACATGGCTTTATCACTACTAATAAACACACAGGGAACCGCTAATGTCATTATCACATATAAGCTGCACACAGCACATGGTTTTATCACTACTAATAAACACACAGGGAACTGCTAATGTCATTATCACATATAAGCTGCACACTGCACATGGCTTTATCACTACTAATAAACACACAGGGAACTGCTAATGTCATTATCACATATAAGCTGCAAACTGTACATGGTTTTATCACTACTAATAAATACACAGGGAACCGCTAATGTCATTATCACATATAAGCTGCATACTGCACATGGCTTTATCACTACTAATAAATACACAGGGAACCGCTAATGTCATTATCACATATAAGCTGCAAACTGCACATGGCTTTATCACTACTAATAAACACACAGGGAACCGCTGTTATTATCACATATAAGCTGCACACTGCACATGACTTTATCACTACTAATAAACACACAAGGAACCGCTAATGTCATTATCACATATAAGCTACATACTGCACATGGCTTTATCACTACTAATAAACACACAGGGAACCGCTAATGTCATTATCACATATAAGCTGCACACAGCACATGGCTTTATCACTACTAATAAACACACAGGGAACTGATAATGTCATTATCACATATAAGCTGCACACTGCACATGACTTTATCACTACTAATAAATACACAGGGAACCGCTAATGTCATTATCACATATAAGCTGCACACTGCACATGGCTTTATCACTACTAATAATAAATACACAGGGAACCGCTAATGTCATTATCACATATAAGCTACATACTGCACATGGCTTTATCACAACTAATAAATACACAGGGAGCCGCTAAAGTCATTATCACATATAAGCTGCATACTGCACATGACTTTATCACTACTAATAAATACACAGGGAACCGCTAATGTCATTATCACATATAAGCTGCATACTGCACATGGCTTTATCACTAGTAATAAATACACAGGGAACCGCTAATGTCATTATCACATATAAGCTGCACACTGCACATGGCTTTATCACTACTAATAAACACACAGGGAACTGATAATGTCATTATCACATATAAGCTGCACACTGCACATGGCTTTATCACTACTAATAAACACACAGGGAACTGATAATGTCATTATCACATATAAGCTGCACACTGCACATGGCTTTATCACTACTAATAAACACACAGGGAACCGCTAATGTCATTATCACATATAAGCTGCACACTGCACATGGCTTTATCACTACTAATAAACACACAGGGAACCGCTAATGTCATTATCACATATAAGCTGCACACTGCACATGGCTTTATCACTACTAATAAACACAAAGGGAACCGCTAATGTCATTATCACATATAAGCTGCACACTGCACATGGCTTTATCACTAATAATAAACACACAGGGAACCGCTAATGTCATTATCACATATAAGCTGCATACTGCACATGGCTTTATCACTACTAATAAATACACAGGGAACCGCTAATGTCATTATCACATATAAGCTGCACACTGCACATGGCTTTATCACTACTAATAAACACACAGGGAACCGCTAATGTCATTATCACATATAAGCTGCACACTGCACATGGCTTTATCACTACTAATAAACACACAGGGAACCGCTAATATCATTATCACATATAAGCTGCACACTGCATATGGCTTTATCACTACTAAACAACACACAGGGAACCGCTAATGTCATTATCACATATAAGCTGCATACTGCACATGGTTTTATCACTACTAATAAACACACAGGGAACCGCTAATGTCATTATCACATATAAGCTACATACTGCACATGGCTTTATCACTATAAATAAACACACAAGTAACCGCTAATGTCATTATCACATATAAGCTGCATACTGCACATGACTTTATCACTAGTAATAAATACACAGGGAGCCGCTAATGTCATTATCACATATAAGCTGCACACGGCTTTATCACTACTAATAAACACACAGGGAGCCGCTAATGTCATTATCACATATAAGCTGCACACTGCACATGGCTTTATCACTACTAATAAATACACAGGGAACCGCTAATGTCATTATCACATATAAGCTGCATACTGCACATGGCTTTATCACTACTAATAAACACACAGGGAGCCGCTAATGTCATTATCACATATAAGCTGCATACTGCACATGACTTTATCACTACTAATAAATACACAGGGAACCGCTAATGTCATTATCACATATAAGCTGCATACTGCACATGACTTTATCACTACTAATAAATACACAGGGAACCGCTAATGTCATTATCACATATAAGCTGCACACAGCACATGGCTTTATCACTACTAATAAACACACAGGGAACCGCTAATGTCATTATCACATATAAGCTGCACACTGCACATGGCTTTATCACTACTAATAAACACACAGGGAACCGCTAATGTCATTATCACATATAAGCTGCATACTGCACATGGCTTTATCACTAATAATAAACACACAGGGAGCCGCTAATGTCATTATCACATATAAGCTGCATACTGCACATGGCTTTATCACTACTAATAAATACACAGGGAACCGCTAATGTCATTATCACATATAAGCTGCACACTGCACATGGCTTTATCACTATAAATAAACACACAGGGAACCGCTAATGTCATTATCACATATAAGCTGCACACTGCACATGGCTTTATCACTAATAATAAACACACAGGGAGCCGCTAATGTCATTATCACATATAAGCTGCATACTGCACATTGCTTTATCACTACTAATAAACACACAGGGAACCGCTAATGTCATTATCACATATAAGCTGCACACTGCACATGGCTTTATCACTACTAATAATAAATACACAGGGAACCGCTAATGTCATTATCACATATAAGCTGCACACTGCACATGGCTTTATCACTACTAATAAATACACAGGGAACCGCTAATGTCATTATCACATATAAGCTGCACACTGCACATGGCTTTATCACTACTAATAAACACACAGGGAACCGCTAATGTCATTATCACATATAAGCTGCATACTGCACATTACTTTATCACTACTAATAAACACACAGGGAACCGCTAATGTCATTATCACATATAAGCTGCATACTGCACATGGCTTTATTACTACTAATAAACACACAGGGAACCGCTAATGTCATTATCACATATAAGCTGCACACTGCACATGGCTTTATCACTACTAATAAACACACAGGGAACCGCTAATGTCATTATCACATATAAGCTGCACACTGCACATGGCTTTATCACTACTAATAAACACACAGGGAACCGCTAATGTCATTATCACATATAAGCTGCACACTGCACATGACTTTATCACTACTAATAAACACACAGGGAACCGCTAATGTCATTATCACATATAAGCTGCACACTGCACATGGCTTTATCACTACTAATAAACACACAGGGAACCGCTAATGTCATTATCACATATAAGCTGCACACTGCACATGGCTTTATCACTACTAATAAACACACAGGGAACCGCTAATGTCATTATCACATATAAGCTGCAAACTGCACATGGCTTTATCACTACTAATAAACACACAGGTAACCGCTAATGTCATTATCACATATAAGCTGCTTACTGCACATGACTTTATCACTACTAATAAACTCACAGGGAACCGCTAATGTCATTATCACATATAAGCTGCAAACTGCACATGGCTTTATCACTACTAATAAACACACAGGGAACCGCTAATGTCATTATCACATATAAGCTGCACACTGCACATGGCTTTATCACTACTAATAAACACACAGGGAACCGCTAATGTCATTATCACATATAAGCTGCATACTGCACATGGCTTTATCACTACTAATAAATACACAGGGAACCGCTAATGTCATTATCACATATAAGCTGCACACTGCACATGACTTTATCACTACTAATAAATACACAGGGAACCGCTAATGTCATTATCACATATAAGCTGCACACTGCACATGGCTTTATCACTACTAAACAACACACAGGGAACCGCTAATGTCATTATCACATATAAGCTGCACACTGCACATGGCTTTATCACTACTAATAAACACACAGGGAACCGCTAATGTCATTATCACATATAAGCTTCACACTGCACATGGCTTTATCATTACTAATAAACACACAGGGAACCGCTAATGTCATTATCACATATAAGCTGCACACTGCACATGACTTTATCACTACTAATAAATACACAGGGAACCGCTAATGTCATTATAACATATAAGCTACATACTGCACATGACTTTATCACTACTAATAAATACACAGGGAACCGCTAATGTCATTATAACATATAAGCTACATACTGCACATTACTTTATCACTACTAATAAATACACAGGGAACCGCTAATGTCATTATCACATATAAGCTGCACACTGCACATGGCTTTATCACTACTAATAAATACACAGGGAACCGCTAATGTCATTATCACATATAAGCTGCAAACTGCACATGGCTTTATCACTACTAATAAACACACAGGGAACCGCTAATGTCATTATCACATATAAGCTGCATACTGCACATGACTTTATCACTACTAATAAATACACAGGGAACCGCTAATGTCATTATCACATATAAGCTGCACACTGCACATGACTTTATCACTACTAATAAATACACAGGGAACCGCTAATGTCATTATAACATATAAGCTACATACTGCACATGACTTTATCACTACTAATAAATACACAGGGAACCGCTAATGTCATTATCACATATAAGCTGCATACTGCACATGACTTTATCACTACTAATAAATACACAGGGAACCGCTAATGTCATTATCACATATACGCTGCACACTGCACATGGCTTTATCACTACTAATAAACACACAGGGAACCGCTAATGTCATTATCACATATAAGCTGCACACTGCACATGGCTTTATCACTATAAATAAACACACAGGGAACCGCTAATGTCATTATCACATATAAGCTGCACACTGCACATGGCTTTATCACTACTAATAAACACACAGGGAACCGCTAATGTCATTATCACATATAAGCTGCACACTGCACATGGCTTTATCACTACTAATAAACACACAGGGAACCGCTAATGTCATTATCACATATAAGCTGCACACTGCACATGGCTTTATCACTAGTAATAAATACACAGGGAACCGCTAATGTCATTATCACATATAAGCTGCATACTGCACATGGCTTTATCACTAATAATAAACACACAGGGAATCGCTAATGTCATTATCACATATAAGCTGCATACTGCACAGGGCTTTATCACTACTAATAAACACACAGGGAACCGCTAATGTCATTATCACATATAAGCTGCACACTGCACATGGCTTTATCACTATAAATAAACACACAGGGAACCGCTAATGTCATTATCACATATAAGCTGCACACTGCACATGGCTTTATCACTAATAATAAACACACAGGGAGCCGCTAATGTCATTATCACATATAAGCTGCATACTGCACATTGCTTTATCACTACTAATAAACACACAGGGAACCGCTAATGTCATTATCACATATAAGCTGCACACTGCACATGGCTTTATCACTACTAATAATAAATACACAGGGAACCGCTAATGTCATTATCACATATAAGCTGCACACTGCACATGGCTTTATCACTACTAATAAATACACAGGGAACCGCTAATGTCATTATCACATATAAGCTGCACACTGCACATGGCTTTATCACTACTAATAAACACACAGGGAACCGCTAATGTCATTATCACATATAAGCTGCATACTGCACATTACTTTATCACTACTAATAAACACACAGGGAACCGCTAATGTCATTATCACATATAAGCTGCATACTGCACATGGCTTTATTACTACTAATAAACACACAGGGAACCGCTAATGTCATTATCACATATAAGCTGCACACTGCACATGGCTTTATCACTACTAATAAACACACAGGGAACCGCTAATGTCATTATCACATATAAGCTGCACACTGCACATGGCTTTATCACTACTAATAAACACACAGGGAACCGCTAATGTCATTATCACATATAAGCTGCACACTGCACATGACTTTATCACTACTAATAAACACACAGGGAACCGCTAATGTCATTATCACATATAAGCTGCACACTGCACATGGCTTTATCACTACTAATAAACACACAGGGAACCGCTAATGTCATTATCACATATAAGCTGCACACTGCACATGGCTTTATCACTACTAATAAACACACAGGGAACCGCTAATGTCATTATCACATATAAGCTGCAAACTGCACATGGCTTTATCACTACTAATAAACACACAGGTAACCGCTAATGTCATTATCACATATAAGCTGCTTACTGCACATGACTTTATCACTACTAATAAACTCACAGGGAACCGCTAATGTCATTATCACATATAAGCTGCAAACTGCACATGGCTTTATCACTACTAATAAACACACAGGGAACCGCTAACGTCATTATCACATATAAGCTGCACACTGCACATGGCTTTATCACTACTAATAAACACACAGGGAACCGCTAATGTCATTATCACATATAAGCTGCATACTGCACATGGCTTTATCACTACTAATAAATACACAGGGAACCGCTAATGTCATTATCACATATAAGCTGCACACTGCACATGACTTTATCACTACTAATAAATACACAGGGAACCGCTAATGTCATTATCACATATAAGCTGCACACTGCACATGGCTTTATCACTACTAAACAACACACAGGGAACCGCTAATGTCATTATCACATATAAGCTGCACACTGCACATGGCTTTATCACTACTAATAAACACACAGGGAACCGCTAATGTCATTATCACATATAAGCTTCACACTGCACATGGCTTTATCATTACTAATAAACACACAGGGAACCGCTAATGTCATTATCACATATAAGCTGCACACTGCACATGACTTTATCACTACTAATAAATACACAGGGAACCGCTAATGTCATTATAACATATAAGCTACATACTGCACATGACTTTATCACTACTAATAAATACACAGGGAACCGCTAATGTCATTATAACATATAAGCTACATACTGCACATTACTTTATCACTACTAATAAATACACAGGGAACCGCTAATGTCATTATCACATATAAGCTGCACACTGCACATGGCTTTATCACTACTAATAAATACACAGGGAACCGCTAATGTCATTATCACATATAAGCTGCAAACTGCACATGGCTTTATCACTACTAATAAACACACAGGGAACCGCTAATGTCATTATCACATATAAGCTGCATACTGCACATGACTTTATCACTACTAATAAATACACAGGGAACCGCTAATGTCATTATCACATATAAGCTGCACACTGCACATGACTTTATCACTACTAATAAATACACAGGGAACCGCTAATGTCATTATAACATATAAGCTACATACTGCACATGACTTTATCACTACTAATAAATACACAGGGAACCGCTAATGTCATTATCACATATAAGCTGCATACTGCACATGACTTTATCACTACTAATAAATACACAGGGAACCGCTAATGTCATTATCACATATACGCTGCACACTGCACATGGCTTTATCACTACTAATAAACACACAGGGAACCGCTAATGTCATTATCACATATAAGCTGCACACTGCACATGGCTTTATCACTATAAATAAACACACAGGGAACCGCTAATGTCATTATCACATATAAGCTGCACACTGCACATGGCTTTATCACTACTAATAAACACACAGGGAACCGCTAATGTCATTATCACATATAAGCTGCACACTGCACATGGCTTTATCACTACTAATAAACACACAGGGAACCGCTAATGTCATTATCACATATAAGCTGCACACTGCACATGGCTTTATCACTAGTAATAAATACACAGGGAACCGCTAATGTCATTATCACATATAAGCTGCATACTGCACATGGCTTTATCACTAATAATAAACACACAGGGAATCGCTAATGTCATTATCACATATAAGCTGCATACTGCACAGGGCTTTATCACTACTAATAAACACACAGGGAACCGCTAATGTCATTATCACATATAAGCTGCACACTGCACATGGCTTTATCACTACTAATAAACACACAGGGAACCGCTAATGTCATTATCACATATAAGCTGCACACTGCACATGGTTTTATCACTACTAATAAACACACAGGGAACCGCTAATGTCATTATCACATATAAGCTGCACACTGCACATGGCTTTATCACTACTAATAAACACACAGGGAACCGCTAATGTCATTATCACATATAAGCTGCACACTGCACATGGCTTTATCACTACTAATAAACACAGGGAACCGCTAAAGTCATTATCACATATAAGCTGCACACTGCACATGGCTTTATCACTACTAATAAACACACAGGGAACTGATAATGTCATTATCACATATAAGCTGCATACTGCACATGGCTTTATCACTAGTAATAAACACACAGGGAACCGCTAATGTCATTATCACATATAAGCTGCACACTGCACATGACTTTATCACTACTAATAAACACACAGGGAACCGCTAATGTCATTATCACATATAAGCTGCATACTGCACATGGCTTTATCACTACTAATAAATACACAGGGAACCGCTAATGTCATTATCACATATAAGCTGCACACTGCAAATGGCTTTATCACTACTAATAAACACACAGGGAACTGATAATGTCATTATCACATATAAGCTGCACACTGCACATTACTTTATCACTACTAATAAACACACAGGGAACCGCTAATGTCATTATCACATATAAGCTGCACACTGCACATGGCTTTATCACTACTAATAAATACACAGGGAACCGCTAATGTCATTATCACATATAAGCTGCACACTGCACATGGCTTTATCACTATAAATAAACACACAAGTAACCGCTAATGTCATTATCACATATAAGCTGCATACTGCACATGGCTTTATCACTATAAATAAACACACAAGTAACCGCTAATGTCATTATCACATATAAGCTGCACACTGCACATGGCTTTATCACTACTAATAAACACACAGGGAACCGCTAATGTCATTATTACATATAAGCTGCACACTGCACATGACTTTATCACTACTAATAAACACACAGGGAACCGCTAATGTCATTATCACATATAAGCTGCATACTGCACATGGCTTTATCACTAATAATAAACACACAGGGAACCGCTAATGTCATTATCACATATAAGCTGCACACTGCACATGGCTTTATCACTACTAATAAATACACAGGGAACCGCTAATGTCATTATCACATATAAGCTGCACACTGCACATGGCTTTATCACTACTAAACAACACACAGGGAACCGCTAATGTCATTATCACATATAAGCTGCACACTGCACATGGCTTTATCACTACTAATAAACACACAGGGAACCGCTAATGTCATTATCACATATAAGCTGCACACTGCACATGGCTTTATCACTACTAATAAATACACAGGGAACCGCTAATGTCATTATCACATATAAGCTGCACACTGCACATGGCTTTATCACTATAAATAAACACACAGGGAACCGCTAATGTCATTATCACATATAAGCTGCACACTGCACATGGCTTTATCACTATAAATAAACACACAGGGAACCGCTAATGTCATTATCACATATAAGCTGCACACTGCACATGGCTTTATCACTACTAATAAATACACAGGGAACCGCTAATGTCATTATCACATATAAGCTGCACACTGCACATGGCTTTATCACTACTAATAATAAATACACAGGGAACCGCTAATGTCATTATCACATATAAGCTGCACACTGCACATGGCTTTATCACTACTAATAATAAATACACAGGGAACCGCTAATGTCATTATCACATATAAGCTGCATACTGCACATGACTTTATCACTACTAATAAACACACAGGGAACCGCTAATGTCATTATCACATATAAGCTGCACACTGCACATGACTTTATCACTACTAATAAATACACAGGGAGCCGCTAATGTCATTATCACATATAAGCTGCACACTGCACATGGCTTTATCACTACTAATAAACACACAGGGAACCGCTAATGTCATTATCACATATAAGCTGCACACTGCACATGGCTTTATCACTACTAATAAACACACAGGGAACCGCTAATGTCATTATCACATATAAGCTGCACACTGCACATGACTTTATCACTACTAATAAACACACAGGGAACCGCTAATGTCATTATCACATATAAGCTGCACACTGCACATGGCTTTATCACTAGTAATAAACACACAGGGAGCCGCTAATGTCATTATCACATATAAGCTGCACACTGCACATGGCTTTATCACTACTAATAAACACACAGGGAACCGCTAATGTCATTATCACATATAAGCTGCATACTGCACATGGCTTTATCACTACTAATAAACACACAGGGAACCGCTAATGTCATTATCACATATAAGCTGCATACTGCACAGGGCTTTATCACTACTAATAAATACACAGGGAACCGCTAATGTCTTTATCACATATAAGCTGCATACTGCACATGGCTTTATCACTACTAATAAATACACAGGGAACCGCTAATGTCATTATCACATATAAGCTGCACACTGCACATGGCTTTATCACTACTAATAAACACACAGGGAGCCGCTAATGTCATTATCACATATAAGCTGCATACTGCACATGGCTTTATCACTACTAATAAATACACAGGGAACCGCTAATGTCATTATCACATATAAGCTGCACACTGCACATGACTTTATCACTACTAATAAACACACAGGGAACCGCTAATGTCATTATCACATATAAGCTGCACACTGCAAATGGCTTTATTACTACTAATAAACACACAGGGAACCGCTAATGTCATTATCACATATAAGCTGCATACTGCACATGGCTTTATCACTACTAATAAATACACAGGGAACCGCTAATGTCATTATCACATATAAGCTGCACACTGCACATGGCTTTATCACTACTAATAAATACACAGGGAACCGCTAATGTCATTATCACATATAAGCTGCATACTGCACATGGCTTTATCACTACTAATAAACACACAGGGAACCGCTAATGTCATTATCACATATAAGCTGCACACTGCACATGGCTTTATCACTACTAATAAACACACAGGGAACCGCTAATGTCATTATCACATATAAGCTGCACACTGCACATGGCTTTATCACTACTAATAAACACACAGGGAACCGCTAATGTCATTATCACATATAAGCTGCATACTGCACATGGCTTTATCACTACTAATAAATACACAGGGAACCGCTAATGTCATTATCACATATAAGCTGCACACTGCACATGGCTTTATCACTACTAATAAACACACAGGGAACCGCTAATGTCATTATCACATATAAGGTACACACTGCACATTACTTTATCACTACTAATAAACACACAGGGAACAGCTAATGTCATTATCACATATAAGCTGCACACTGCAAATGGCTTTATCACTACTAATAAACACACAGGGAACCGCTAATGTCATTATCACATATAAGCTGCACACTGCACATGGCTTTATCACTACTAATAAATACACAGGGAACCGCTAATGTCATTATCACATATAAGCTGCACACTGCACATGGCTTTATCACTACTAATAAATACACAGGGAACCGCTAATGTCATTATCACATATAAGCTACATACTGCACATGGCTTTATCACTACTAATAAACACACAGGGAACCGCTGTCATTATCACATATAAGCTGCACACTGCACATGACTTTATCACTACTAATAAACACACAGGGAACCGCTAATGTCATTATCACATATAAGCTGCACACTGCACATGGCTTTATCACTACTAATAAACACACAGGGAACCGCTAATGTCATTATCACATATAAGCTGCACACTGCACATGGCTTTATCACTATAAATAAACACACAGGGAGCCGCTAATGTCATTATCACATATAAGCTGCACACTGCACATGGCTTTATCACTACTAATAAACACACAGGGAACCGCTAATGTCATTATCACATATAAGCTGCATACTGCACATGGCTTTATCACTACTAATAAACACAGGGAACCGCTAATGTCATTATCACATATAAGCTGCATACTGCACATGACTTTATCACTACTAATAAACTCACAGGGAACCGCTAATGTCATTATCACATATAAGCTGCACACTGCACGTGGCTTTATCACTACTAATAAACACACAGGGAGCCGCTAATGACATTATCACATATAAGCTGCACACTGCACATGGCTTTATCACTACTAATAAACACACAGGGAACCGCTAATGTCATTATCACATATAAGCTGCACACTGCACATGGCTTTATCACTACTAATAACACACACAGGGAACCGCTAATGTCATTATCACATATAAGCTGCACACTGCACATGGCTTTATCACTACTAATAAACACACAGGGAACCGCTAATGTCATTATCACATATAAGCTGCATACTGCACATGACTTTATCACTACTAATAAATACACAGGGAACCGCTAATGTCATTATCACATATAAGCTGCATACTGCACATTACTTTATCACTACTAATAAACACACAGGGAACCGCTAATGTCATTATCACATATAAGCTGCACACTGCACATGGCTTTATCACTACTAATAAACACACAGGGAACCGCTAAAGTCATTATCACATATAAGCTGCACACTGCACATGGCTTTATCACTACTAATAACACACAGGGAACCGCTAATGTCATTATCACATATAAGCTGCACACTGCACATGGCTTTATCACTACTAATAAATACACAGGGAACCGCTAATGTCATTATCACATATAAGCTGCATACTGCACATTACTTTATCACTACTAATAAACACACAGGGAACCGCTAATGTCATTATCACATATAAGCTGCATACTGCACATGGCTTTATCACTACTAATAAATACACAGGGAACCGCTAATGTCATTATCACATATAAGCTGCATACTGCACATGGCTTTATCACTACTAATAAACACACAGGGAACCGCTAATGTCATTATCACATATAAGCTGCACACTGCACATGGCTTTATCACTACTAATAAACACACAGGGAACCGCTAATGTCATTATCACATATAAGCTGCATACTGCACATGACTTTATCACTACTAATAAATACACAGGGAACCGCTAATGTCATTATCACATATAAGCTGCATACTGCACATGGCTTTATCACTACTAATAAATACACAGGGAACCGCTAATGTCATTATCACATATAAGCTGCATACTGCACATGGCTTTATCACTACTAATAAACACACAGGGAAACCGCTAATGTCATTATCACATATAAGCTGCACACTGCACATGGCTTTATCACTACTAATAAACACACAGGGAACCGCTAATGTCATTATCACATATAAGCTGCACACTGCACATGACTTTATCACTATAAATAAACACACAGGGAGCCGCTAATGTCATTATCACATATAAGCTGCACACTGCACATGACTTTATCACTATAAATAAACACACAGGGAACCGCTAATGTCATTATCACATATAAGCTGCACACTGCACATGACTTTATCACTACTAATAAATACACAGGGAACCGCTAATGTCATTATCACATATAAGCTGCACACTGCACATGGCTTTATCACTACTAATAAACACACAGGGAACCGCTAATGTCATTATCACATATAAGCTGCACACTGCACATGGCTTTATCACTATAAATAAACACACAAGTAACCGCTAATGTCATTATCACATATAAGCTGCATACTGCACATGGCTTTATCACTACTAATAAACACACAGGGAACCGCTAATGTCATTATCACATATAAGCTGCACACTGCACATGACTTTATCACTACTAATAAATACACAGGGAGCCGCTAATGTCATTATCACATATAAGCTGCATACTGCACATGGCTTTATCACTACTAATAAACACACAGGGAACCGCTAATGTCATTATCACATATAAGCTGCACACTGCACATGGCTTTATCACTACTAATAAACACACAGGGAGCCGCTAATGTCATTATCACATATAAGCTGCACACTGCACATGGCTTTATCACTACTAATAAATACACAGGGAACTGCTAATGTCATTATCACATATAAGCTGCACACTGCACATGGCTTTATCACTACTAATAAACACACAGGGAACCGCTAATGTCATTATCACATATAAGCTGCATACTGCACATGGCTTTATCACTACTAATAAACACACAGGGAACCGCTAATGTCATTATCACATATAAGCTGCATACTGCACATGGCTTTATCACTACTAATAAACACACAGGGAACCGCTAATGTCATTATCACATATAAGCTGCATACTGCACATTACTTTATCACTACTAATAAACACACAGGTAACCGCTAATGTCATTATCACATATAAGCTGCACACTGCACATGGCTTTATCACTACTAATAAACACACAGGGAACCGCTAATGTCATTATCACATATAAGCTGCATACTGCACATTACTTTATCACTACTAATAAACACACAGGGAACCGCTAATGTCATTATCACATATAAGCTGCATACTGCACATGGCTTTATTACTACTAATAAACACACAGGGAACCGCTAATGTCATTATCACATATAAGCTGCACACTGCACATGGCTTTATCACTATAAATAAACACACAGGGAGCCGCTAATGTCATTATCACATATAAGCTGCACACTGCACGTGGCTTTATCACTACTAATAAACACACAGGGAGCCGCTAATGACATTATCACATATAAGCTGCACACTGCACATGGCTTTATCACTACTAATAAACACACAGGGAACCGCTAATGTCATTATCACATATAAGCTGCACACTGCACATGGCTTTATCACTACTAATAAACACACAGGGAACCGCTAATGTCATTATCACATATAAGCTGCACACTGCACATGGCTTTATCACTACTAATAAACACACAGGGAACCGCTAATGTCATTATCACATATAAGCTGCATACTGCACATTACTTTATCACTACTAATAAACACACAGGGAACCGCTAATGTCATTATCACATATAAGCTGCATACTGCACATGGCTTTATCACTACTAATAAATACACAGGGAACCGCTAATGTCATTATCACATATAAGCTGCATACTGCACACGTCTTTATCACTACTAATAAACACACAGGGAACCGCTAATGTCATTATCACATATAAGCTGCACACTGCACATGGCTTTATCACTACTAATAAACACACAGGGAACCGCTAATGTCATTATCACATATAAGCTGCACACTGCACATGGCTTTATCACTACTAATAAACACACAGGGAACCGCTAATGTCATTATCACATATAAGCTGCACACTGCACATGGCTTTATCACTACTAATAAATACACAGGGAACCGCTAATGTCATTATCACATATAAGCTGCATACTGCACATTACTTTATCACTACTAATAAACACACAGGGAACCGCTAATGTCATTATCACATATAAGCTGCATACTGCACATGGCTTTATCACTACTAATAAATACACAGGGAACCGCTAATGTCATTATCACATATAAGCTGCATACTGCACATGGCTTTATCACTACTAATAAACACACAGGGAACCGCTAATGTCATTATCACATATAAGCTGCACACTGCACATGGCTTTATCACTACTAATAAACACACAGGGAACCGCTAATGTCATTATCACATATAAGCTGCACACTGCACATGGCTTTATCACTACTAATAAATACACAGGGAACCGCTAATGTCATTATCACATATAAGCTGCACACTGCACATGGCTTTATCACTACTAATAATAAATACACAGGGAACCGCTAATGTCATTATCACATATAAACTGCACATGGCTTTATCACTACTAATAATAAATACACAGGGAACCGCTAATGTCATTATCACATATAAGCTGCACACTGCACATGACTTTATCACTATAAATAAACACACAGGGAACCGCTAATGTCATTATCACATATAAGCTGCACACTGCACATGACTTTATCACTACTAATAAATACACAGGTAACCGCTAATGTCATTATCACATATAAGCTGCACACTGCACATGGCTTTATCACTACTAATAAACGCACAGGGAACCGCTAATGTCATTATCACATATAAGCTGCACACTGCACATGGCTTTATCACTACTAATAAACACACAGGGAGCCGCTAATGTCATTATCACATATAAGCTGCATACTGCACATTACTTTATCACTATAAATAAACACACAGGGAACCGCTAATGTCATTATCACATATAAGCTGCATACTGCACATGGCTTTATCACTACTAATAAACACACAGGGAACTGCTAATGTCATTATCACATATAAGCTGCACACTGCACATGACTTTATCACTACTAATAAATACACAGGGAACCGCTAATGTCATTATCACATATAAGCTGCACACTGCACATGGCTTTATCACTACTAATAAACACACAGGGAACCGCTAATGTCATTATCACATATAAGCTGCACACTGCACATGACTTTATCACTACTAATAAATACACAGGGAGCCGCTAATGTCATTATCACATATAAGCTGCACACTGCACATGGCTTTATCACTAATAATAAACACACAGGGAACCGCTAATGTCATTATCACATATAAGCTGCACACTGCACATGGCTTTATCACTACTAATAAACACACAGGGAACCGCTAATGTCATTATCACATATAAGCTGCATACTGCACATGGCTTTATCACTACTAATAAATACACAGGGAACCGCTAATGTCATTATCACATATAAGCTGCACACTGCACATGGCTTTATCACTACTAATAAACACACAGGGAACCGCTAATGTCATTATCACATATAAGCTGCACACTGCACATGGCTTTATCACTACTAATAAACACACAGGGAACCGCTAATGTCATTATCACATATAAGCTGCACACTGCACATGGCTTTATCACTACTAATAAATACACAGGGAACCGCTAATGTCATTATCACATATAAGCTGCACACTGCACATGGCTTTATCACTAGTAATAAACACACAGGGAACCGCTAATGTCATTATCACATATAAGCTGCACACTGCACATGGCTTTATCACTAGTAATAAACACACAGGGAACCGCTAATGTCATTATCACATATAAGCTGCATACTGCACATGGCTTTATCACTATAAATAAACACACAGGGAACCGCTAATGTCATTATCACATATAAGCTGCATACTGCACATGGCTTTATCACTACTAATAAATACACAGGGAACCGCTAATGTCATTATCACATATAAGCTGCATACTGCACATGACTTTATCACTACTAATAAATACACAGGGAACCGCTAATGTCATTATCACATATAAGCTGCACACTGCACATGGCTTTATCACTACTAATAAACACACAGGGAGCCGCTAATGTCATTATCACATATAAGCTGCACACTGCACATGGCTTTATCACTATAAATAAACACACAGGGAACCGCTAATGTCATTATCACATATAAGCTGCACACTGCACATGGCTTTATCACTACTAATAAACACACAGGGAACCGCTAATGTCATTATCACATATAAGCTGCAAACTGCACATGGCTTTATCACTACTAATAAACACACAGGTAACCGCTAATGTCATTATCACATATAAGCTGCACACTGCACATGGCTTTATCACTACTAATAAACACACAGGGAACCGCTAATGTCATTATCACATATAAGCTGCATACTGCACATGGCTTTATCACTAATAATAAACACACAGGGAACCGCTAATGTCATTATCACATATAAGCTGCACACTGCACATGGCTTTATCACTAGTAATAAACACACAGGGAACCGCTAATGTCATTATCACATATAAGCTGCACACTGCACATGGCTTTATCACTACTAATAAACACACAGGGAACCGCTAATGTCATTATCACATATAAGCTGCACACTGCACATGGCTTTATCACTACTAATAAACACACAGGGAGCCGCTAATGTCATTATCACATATAAGCTGCACACTGCACATGGCTTTATCACTACTAATAAACACACAGGGAGCCGCTAATGTCATTATCACATATAAGCTGCACACTGCACATGGCTTTATCACTATAAATAAACACACAGGGAACCGCTAATGTCATTATCACATATAAGCTGCACACTGCACATGGCTTTATCACTACTAATAAACACACAGGGAACCGCTAATGTCATTATCACATATAAGCTGCACACTGCACATGGCTTTATCACTAGTAATAAATACACAGGGAACCGCTAATGTCATTATCACATATAAGCTACATACTGCACATGGCTTTATCACTATAAATAAACACACAGGGAACCGCTGTCATTATCACATATAAGCTGCATACTGCACATGACTTTATCACTACTAATAAACACACAGGGAACCGCTAATGTCATTATCACATATAAGCTGCATACTGCACATGGCTTTATCACTACTAATAAATACACAGGGAACCGCTAATGTCATTATCACATATAAGCTGCAAACTGCACATGGCTTTATCACTACTAATAAACACACAGGGAACCGCTAATGTCATTATCACATATAAGCTGCATACTGCACATGGCTTTATCACTACTAATAAACACACAGGGAGCCGCTAATGTCATTATCACATATAAGCTGCACACTGCACATGGCTTTATCACTACTAATAAACACACAGGGAACCGCTAATGTCATTATCACATATAAGCTGCACACTGCACATGGCTTTATCACTACTAATAAACACACAGGGAACCGCTAATGTCATTATCACATATAAGCTGCACACTGCACATTACTTTATCACTAGTAATAAACACACAGGGAACCGCTAATGTCATTATCACATATAAGCTGCACACTGCACATGGCTTTATCACTAGTAATAAACACACAGGGAACCGCTAATGTCATTATCACATATAAGCTGCACACTGCACATGGCTTTATCACTACTAATAAACACACAGGGAACCGCTAATGTCATTATCACATATAAGCTGCACACTGCACATTACTTTATCACTAGTAATAAATACACAGGGAACCGCTAATGTCATTATCACATATAAGCTGCACACTGCACATGGCTTTATCACTACTAATAAACACACAGGGAGCCGCTAATGTCATTATCACATATAAGCTGCACACTGCACATTACTTTATCACTACTAATAAACACACAGGGAACCGCTAATGTCATTATCACATATAAGCTGCATACTGCACATGACTTTATCACTATAAATAAACACACAGGGAACCGCTAATGTCATTATCACATATAAGCTGCACACTGCACATGGCTTTATCACTAGTAATAATAAACACACAGGGAGCCGCTAATGTCATTATCACATATAAGCTGCACACTGCACATGACTTTATCACTACTAATAAATACACAGGGAACCGCTAATGTCATTATCACATATAAGCTGCACACAGCACATGGCTTTATCACTACTAATAAACACACAGGGAACTGCTAATGTCATTATCACATATAAGCTGCACACTGCACATGACTTTATCACTACTAATAAATACACAGGGAACCGCTAATGTCATTATCACATATAAGCTGCACACTGCACATGGCTTTATCACTACTAATAAACACACAGGGAACCGCTAATGTCATTATCACATTTAAGCTGCAAACTGCACATGGCTTTATCACTACTAATAAACACACAGGGAACCGCTAATGTCATTATCATATATAAGCTGCACACTGCACATGGCTTTATCACTACTAATAAATACACAGGGAACCGCTAATGTCATTATCACATATAAGCTGCATACTGCACATGGCTTTATCACTACTAATAAATACACAGGGAACCGCTAATGTCATTATCACATATAAGCTGCATACTGCACATTACTTTATCACTACTAATAAACACACAAGTAACCGCTAATGTCATTATCACATATAAGCTGCACACTGCACATGGCTTTATCACTACTAATAAACACACAGGGAGCCGCTAATGTCATTATCACATATAAGCTGCACACTGCACATGGCTTTATCACTACTAATAAACACAAAGGGAACCGCTAATGTCATTATCACATATAAGCTGCATACTGCACATGGCTTTATCACTACTAATAAACACACAGGGAACCGCTAATGTCATTATCACATATAAGCTGCACACTGCACATGGCTTTATCACTAGTAATAAACACACAGGGAACCGCTAATGTCATTATCACATATAAGCTGCATACTGCACATGGTTTTATCACTAGTAATAAACACACAAGTAACCGCTAATGTCATTATCACATATAAGCTGCATACTGCACATGGCTTTATCACTACTAATAAATACACAGGGAACCGCTAATGTCATTATCACATATAAGCTGCACACTGCACATGGCTTTATCACTACTAATAATAAATACACAGGGAACCGCTAATGTCATTATCACATATAAGCTACATACTGCACATGGCTTTATCACTACTAATAAATACACAGGGAACCGCTAATGTCATTATCACATATAAGCTGCATACTGCACATGGCTTTATCACTAGTAATAAACACACAAGTAACCGCTAATGTCATTATCACATATAAGCTGCATACTGCACATGGCTTTATCACTACTAATAAATACACAGGGAACCGCTAATGTCATTATCACATATAAGCTGCACACTGCACATGACTTTATCACTACTAATAAACACACAGGGAACCGCTAATGTCATTATCACATATAAGCTGCATACTGCACATGGCTTTATCACTAATAATAAACTAAATAGCAGGTATCTCTAGTTGTTGCGCAGGTACCTACCCTCCTGTCCTGTCTCCGCTGGGTCTCAATGGCATGCAGTCTGTCCATCAGGCTAGCGATTCCCTGTTCCAGGCTGTCTATGGTGTGATGTTGCGGGTCATGACCACTGAAGCTGTTCCTTAGGCTGCGCAGAGCATCTCGCACTAACTGCAGGTCATTTGCCTGAGGGAGGTACAATGGGACACATGAAAATGAAGAACCAAAAGCACAATGAAATATTCAGCAGTTCCTAACACACAAACAGACCAGGTACACACGGGTACAATCATACTAAAGGGTGTTAAGGCGGGGGGGGGGGACACATCTGAAACATACAAGCAGATTTTTTTCTTTGTTGCAATGGAAACTGTATGTTGAAGTGTATATTTTTTTATGTTTTCTAAAGATGGATTTGCTAAACCAAAACAATTTTCTAGCCAGGTTTCTGGTGATCTTTCCCTCTCCACCAATAGAGTGAGTAATGAATACACAGATAAGCAACCTGCCCTTCCCATTAGTTTACAGAACAGCTCACTTAAAGGGACATTAAACACTAAATAAATGCTAGATAGAATGATACATTCTAAGAACAGGTTAGTCTGAGAATAATATGTAAATGTATTATGTAAGGTTTCATTGGCTGTTTAAATACTGACAAAATAAGTGTAAAGTTTTGGTGTCTATAAAACACTGGGAGCTGCCATGTTGTAACTTAGGTTACCTTCTCTGCTGTGGCCAATTAGGGGCTGTTATAAATAGGTCACTAGAGTGTGCAGCCAATGGCTGTGTGGTATATAACTGTGATCTGCACTTCCATTTCTAACAGGAACTGAAAAGCTCACAATTTCAGAATGGAATTACAGGCAAAGAGGACAAAATAATTAATGAAAGTATATTGCAGAGCTTTTTTATATATACAATTTATCTTTTTACATTACAATCTCAAAGTGTTTAATGTCCCTTTAATATTTCTTTACGGACAAAATAGTTAACTGCTGATCTTTCATATGTACAGGGGTAATGTTTGGTCAAGGGAACGTATTCTGATGTGCACAATATTGTCTGAAATGTACTTTACTGCTAACCCTGAGGACATCTCAGTTCAGCACCCACCGTTCTCTGTGGCACAAGATCCCGTGAAGAGGCTTTGCCCGTTGGCTGCAGGTAGCCGTTGGTCTGAGCAGGTTGGCTGATGTAGTTATTGGCCTGTGAATGTTATAACAGATTGTTACAGGCAAGTTATTGTGTTTTACCGAATTTGGTGGCACTTTACAAACAATAATAATCGTAAAGAGCTGAATTTCATCTGTGCTGTAGTGAATAGTTCCATGAATATGAAAAAGTCTCTGAAGTGTTTTATTTTTCATTATTATTTGTACAGAAAATGTTTAGACTCTCAGTTAAATCGATACCTGGCAAGCAAGACCCAGCTGCCGTCTAGTAAACAGCTATTATATGTGCTGGCGCATACATTGACCTAGATTCAATAAAACTTGTAGGTGAAACAAATATTACACTAAAAATACCAGCTGCAGCATTGCAACTTGAAATTGCAGAATGCATAAAGATTTGTAACAGACCCTGGTCACAGACATGACTTCAGTTCCAATATGATCAATAGACAAACATCTATGGCGTAACTGTGAATTTCTCGCTACGTACAACCACTGTGAACTCTCATCATATTCTCTGTGCAGGACTTGCTGATCCTCCTCCCCAGCTCAATATAAGACAACCTTAGTGATTAGATACAGAAATAATATACACAAAATAGAGGCAAATACAAACTAAACTGTGCCTGCAGTATCACATTTGGTTTCAGACTGAGAATTTGGGGCAGTGCTGGATGATAAATCTGACAGTTTGCTGAGCGATAAATCTGACAGTTTGCTGAGCGATAAATCTGACAGTTTGCTGAGCGATAAATCTGACAGTTTGCTGGGCGATAAATCTGACAGTTTGCTGGGCGATAAATCTGACAGTTTGCTGGGCGATAAATCTGACAGTTTGCTGGGCGATAAATCTGACAGTTTGCTGGGCGATAAATCTGACAGTTTGCTGGATGATAAATCTGACAGTTTGCTGGGCGATAAATCTGACAGTTTGCTGAGCGATAAATCTGACAGTTTGCTGAGCGATAAATCTGACAGTTTGCTGGGCGATAAATCTGACAGTTTGCTGGGCGATAAATCTGACAGTTTGCTGGGCGATAAATCTGACAGTTTGCTGGGCGATAAATCTGACAGTTTGCTGAGCGATAAATGTGGCAGTTTGCTGGGCGATAAATCTGACAGTTTGCTGGGCGATAAATATGGCAGTTTGCTGGGCGATAAATCTGGCAGTTTGTTGGGCAATAAATCTGACAGTTTGCTGGGCAATAAATCTGGCAGTTTGCTGGGCAATAAATCTGACAGTTTGCTGGGCGATAAATCTGACAGTTTGCTGGGCGATAAATCTGACAGTTTGCTGGGCAATAAATCTGACAGTTTGCTGGGCGATAAATCTGACAGTTTGCTGAGCGATAAATCTGACAGTTTGCTGGGCAATAAATCTGACAGTTTGCTGGGCAATAAATCTGACAGTTTGCTGGGCAATAAATCTGACAGTTTGCTGGGCAATAAATCTGACAGTTTGCTGGGCAATAAATCTGGTAGTTTGCTGAGCGATAAATCTGGTAGTTTGCTGGGCAATAAATCTGACAGTTTGCTGGGCAATAAATCTGACAGTTTGCTGGGCAATAAATCTGACAGTTTGCTGAGCGATAAATCTGACAGTTTGCTGAGCGATAAATCTGGTAGTTTGCTGGGCAATAAATCTGACAGTTTGCTGGGCAATAAATCTGACAGTTTGCTGGGCAATAAATCTGACAGTTTGTTGGGCAATAAATCTGGCAGTTTGTTGCCTTCCCAATAATCAGATTAGTTTTAGTTGGGAGGAAGCAGTGCGCAGTGAGGTTTATAAATGCCATAAAGGTAAAGTGCCTTATTACGCGTTTCTTGTACCGGGAGCAACACAATTAGGTAAACACATTACATTGAAACACACAACTCTACCTGGTCGTCTTCTCTGTTCACAAACTGCTGCAGCAGAGCCTTCCTATGGTCCACCTCTTTCTGAAGCTCATTCTACAATAAAAAACAAGAACTAATTAGACTCAGTAACAAGACAGCAAGTGAGTTAAATAGCAACCAACAGGGTCAAATGATTTTCAAAATCCCCAAATTTCTAAATAATAAGTTTTATAAATGTTTAGATACAGGAGCACTAAATGCCGTAGAATTGCATCATTAACAAACTGCATAATAAAAAGACAATCATTTAACACCTACTCTGAATTTCAAATAAGCAGTAGATTTTTTTTCTTCTGACAAATATATTTTTTTCTCCCATTTTCCAGCCCCCTGTACCCTGTATCATGTGACAGTCATCAGCCAATCACAGACTAGTACACCCTGTGAGCTTGTGCTCAGTAGGATCTTGCTCCCCAGAAAGTGTGAATATAAAAAGACGGTGCAAGATTTGACAATGGAAGTAAATTGGAAACTGCTGCTCTTTAAAAGTTTAGGCTTGAGTGTCGCTTTAATTTTCCTAAAAAGTGAAAGAAAAATAGTTTATAGAAAGATAAAAAGTGCCAGAGAGACCCTTGTCACTGTATGGTGTAATATAGGAAATATTGTATTATTGCTGCAAGAAAAGAACAGAGCGCGCACGCTGCTCTAAGCGTAGATTATTTCAGCGCAATAGTATTACACTTATGCATGCTTACCTGATAAATTGTTTTCTTTCCTGGCATGGAGAGTCCTTCATTCTATTCAATTACTGTTGTGAATTCAGGTCTTGGCCACCAGGAGGAGGCAAAGAACACCCCAGCAAAGCTTAAGTATCCCTCCCATGTCCCATAATTCCCAGTCATTCAGCCAAAGGAAAAAGAAAAGAGAGGAACACAAGGGGTATAGAGGTGCCTGAAGATCATATAAAAATAAATGCTGCCTTAAAAATTATAAAAGGACGGGTCGTGGACTCTCCTTGCCAGGAAAGAAAAGAGTTTATCAGGTAAGCATACATTTTGTTTTATTTCCAATGGCATGGAGAGTCCACGATTCCATTAAATTACTGTTGGGAAACCAATACACAAGCCAGAGAGGACACAGAATAGACAGGGAGGGAGAACTAAAGGCAGGCGGACCTAAACTTAAGGCACCACTGCTTAAAGCACCATTCTCCCAAAATCCTCAGCTGAGACAAAAACATCAAATTTGTAAAATTTTGAAAAGATATGCAAAGAGAACCAAGTAGCCGCCTTTTAGATTTGTTCCATGTAAGCTCCGTTCTAAAAGTTCAGGAAGAAGAAACCGCACAAGGAGAGCGAGCCGTAATCCTCTCAGGAGGCTGCTGTCCAGCCTTCTCATAATCCAAACGAAGTCACTCCTTAGCCAAAAGGAAAAAGTAGCTGCAGAGGCTTTTAGGCCCTTGCACCTACCGGAAAACATTACAAACAATGAAGAACATTGTCTAAACAACTTGGTAGCTTGGGAATAGAACTTTAGAATATGAACCACATCTAGGTGGGAATCAAACGATCCTTCTGAGAAGAAGGAATGGGACAGAAGGAAATACAAACTCCTGATTAATATTGCGGTCAGAAACCACCTTAGGAAGAAAACAACTCAGTACGGAGAACAGCCTTATTCGTATGGACAATAAGATATGGAGGGTCACCCTGTAAGGCAGAAAATTCTGAAACTCTATGAGCAGAAGAAATAGCCATCGAAGACAAAATGTTCCAAGATAAAAGTTTAATATAAACAAAATGCATAGGCTCAAACAGAGTCTGCTGCAAAAAAATGAAGAACTAGATTAAAGCTCCAGGGAGAAGCAAAAGGCTTAAACACCAGATTCTAACCAGGGACTGAACAAAAGACTGAACGACCGGCAAACTGGCTAACTCTTTATGCAACAAAACTAAAAGGGCAGAGATCTGTCCCTTTAAAGAACTAGCAGACAAAAACAGTCTCCAAAACCTACTGGAGAAACAAAAGAATTTGAGGTACTCAAACCCTGTGTCCAAGGAAAACCTGCCGACTCGCACCAAGAGATATAGGTGCGGCAGACCTAGAAAGACATCCGGCGAGTCACTGGCTAACTCGCCTGGATCAGAGAGACAAAGACCCTATCTAATGTTTAGACAGGACTAAGCGATCAATCTCCATGCATTCAAGTCTTAGATAATCTAGATACAGGTGGAGGAACGGATCTTAAAGTAGAAGGTTCTTCCTCAGCAGCAACCTCCACGGAGGGGAGGAAGACAGCTTTACCAGATCCGCAAACCAAGTCCTGTGCGGCAAAGCCGAAGCAAATAGGACCACCGAGGTCCGTTCCTGCTTGATGCGGGCTATGACCCTGGAAGAGGGGAAAACTGGGGGAACAGAAATATCTGATTGAACTCCCACAGAACTGCTGGAGTATCCACTAGCACTGCCAGAGGTCTGAACCCGTATCTGGGCAGTCTGGCGATGAGGAAAGAAGTTGAAAGCTAAACCTAGGTGGTTCATATGCTAATTTCTTAGACTTTAAAGGCTGCCTCTAATCTGAAAGCATTTTAACAGTTTTTCACCACTACAGGGCATTAGTTCACATATATAAAATTGAGCTCACACACGTGAATTTACCGAGGAGTGAGCACTGTTTGGCTAAAATGCAAGTCTGTCAAATGAACAGAAATAAGGGGGCAGTCTGCAGAGGCTTAGATACAGGGTAATTACAGAGGTGAAACTGATATTATTATAACTGTGTTTGTTATGCAAAACTGGGGAATGGGTAATAAAGGGATTATCTATCTTTTTAAACAACAAAAATTCTGTGTTGACTGTCCCTTTAATCATCATATAAAATACTCTTTACTAAAGTAATAAAAATCTGACGTAGCACTAGAATTAATGGATAAATACCATTAACCGTCACTAGATGGCAGCAGACACCAGGGACTCCCTACTGAACTGAAAAAAAACTGATTTAGGCACTAATCATGGGCCAGCATCATGCCATGAAAGAAATACAAGTTTAAACCTGCAGAAAAGCACAAACTTATATGGGATAAGCATATATAAGCCCCAATAAAGAGTAATAAAGTAGCCACATAGCTAGACACACTCGACCTGCAGTGATTGCAATGGTCTAGATAAACCTGGTGCTGTAATGAAAATAAAGAAGTGCCAAAAACACTGATCATGGCGGGAAAAAACTTGTCCTGTGGTGTACTTAACCCCTTAATGACCACAATGTACCCTGTATGTCACTGGTCGTTAAGGTTTTTTTCAGGACATAATAGCATAAGTCTAGCAAGAACACGCTATTAATGCACTCCCTCCAGCAGGCTTTGTAGAATAGAGCAGTCTCACCGCTGGTGGCAAGACCGCGCTATAAAACAATCAAGTCCCAAAAAAAGGCCAGTGACATACAGGGTACGTCGCTGGTCTTTAAGGGGTTAAAATGGCGCTTAAATAGAGAGGCATAAGTAGGGTCAATGGCAAACGCCTCAGATCACCCTGAACAAAATCTCTCTAAAAACCTCCTACAAGGGGTCGGCGGTAGCCTCCAATCATCTAGTGTTGCCGGAGGTGCCGCCACTACAAATAATAAAAATATACTGGGTTAACTGTGAAAATGGTCGCCTCGATCACACAACTAGAAATGTTTTTCCTTGCAAGGGGAAAAAAGTTGCATAAAACAGTCAGCGGTAGCCTCCTCACATCTAATGTAACCGGAGGTGCCGCCGTTGCAAAACAGAAAACTACCTGTGGATCCATAATAATAGCGCGCATTGCGATCGCTAGAGATCCCAAGTCAGGAATATTTCTGATAAAGTACCTCCTATAAGAGGCAAACGATGCAGTCAGCTGGAGCTAGAGCCCAGAAGCTTCATTATAATAAAGGTCTGATCTTATACATGCCCCAACTCCTCTGTAGTTTTAGACTACCAAGGCAAACCGCTTGACCACATGGTCTGATAGAGAGCTAATGTTTTGTGCGAACCGGGTCCTGTTAAGGAGATGCTGATTAGTGTTGCCACTATCCTAAAGCGGCATAAGGTTCCAGGCTGCTCTTAAATAAATGAGATCTTCAGCTGAGGATATAACTAAAGTTCCCAGACCCATCTATGAGGGCAATGGAGGTGCCATCTGGTCACCGTTTAAACGTCCCCCCCTTTCCCTGATGACAGTGACAGTATACCGGGCAAGATCTAAATAAGTAATAAAAAAGGACGTACCCTCCAGGGCCTCTGCTGTGGAGCAGTCACAGCAGTTCCAGGTCCTGCCAGCTTCATCCAGACTTTTGACAGGGACCTGAGATGAAAGAAAAGTAGAGTAACTAAACCCTGGTTGCCGGGTGGGGGTTTAGCAGAGATTGCTGTTAGAGAGAACTTCCCCTGGGACCTCCATCAGCTACCAAAACTCTTACTCAAGAGGATTACATGGACACAGCATTTCCCCTGTCCTACTTGAAGGGAAGCTACCCATTAAAGGACTTACTTCAATTTTTCTTCAGAGCACTATCTTCGCACTACTACTTGTCAGGAAAGGCAAAGAATGACTGGGGATTAAATGGAAGTGGGAGGGATACTTAAGCTTTGCTGGGATGTTCTTTGCCTCCTCCTGGTGCTAGGAGCTGAATTCCCAAAAGTAATTGAATGGAATTGTGGACTCTCCATGCATTGGGAAAGAAATGCTATCCAAGGATCAAACGAACCTGTACCACTGAGTACCTCCGTGCTGGTCATTTCACTAGTTCCTTATAAAGCTAGTCTGCTACATTCTAAGGCTTGTTCACTCGCTCTTAGATGTGCCTCTAGAGTCTCTGTGAAAAAACCGACCCTGTTCAGTAGCAGTACTCATATCACGTGACCCGGCAAGTCCAACTACGGGTGCTGGTAGGTATCACAATACCTCAACGCATTTCTTCTGGTCACGGACAGACTTTTTCGAGAGGCCAGAAGAAACGCGTTGAGGTATTGTGATACCTACCAGCATCCGTAGTTGGACTTGCCGGGTCACGTGATACGAGTCCCTTTCTATTTTGCTTCATTCTCTTGGTTTCCTTTATTAAAGGAGTAGTAATACAATACTGGGAGCTAGCTGAACACATTGGTAAGTCAATGACGAGGTATATATCTGCAGCTATTAATCAGCAGCTAGCTCCCAGCTCCTGAGCCTACCTAGGTATTTTTTTCAACAAAAAGATACCAAAAGAATTTAAACAAGTTAGATAATAGAAGTATATGGGAAAGTTGTTTAAAATGGTATGTTCTTTCTGAACTATGACAGAAAAAAGATAGGATTTCATGTCCCTTCAAAGGGACAGTCTACACCAGAATTGTTATTCTTTAAAAAGATAGATAATCCTTTATTACCATTCCCTAGTTTTGCACAACACAACACAGTTATATTAATATACTTTTTACCTCTGTAATTACCTTGTATCTAAGCCTCTGCAGACTGCCCCCTTATTTCAGTTCTTTTTGACAGACATGCATTTTAGCCAATTAGAACTGGCTCACCTGGAACTCAACATGCGGTGAGCACAGTGGTTATCTTTATGTCACACATGAACTAACACCCTCTAGTGGTGAAAAACTGTCAAAATGCCCTGAGAGAAGAGGCGGCCTTCAAGGACTTAGAAATTAGCATATGAACCCTCTAGGTTTAGCTTTCAACTAAGAATACAGAGAACGAGATGAGCAAAATTTGTGATAAATGTAAATTGGAAAATGGTTTAAATATGACATGCCCTATCTGAATTATGAAAGTTTATTTTTGCACTAGACTGTCCCTTTAAGGGCAGGATACAAATGTTTGAATTTCTTTAGTTTATTTTCTAGCAACTCAGTCTTGCTTTGGGATTACAGGATGAATTATTTATGTATTGTTTTCTGAGGCACCATATAGTTAAAGGGCCCATAGATACCCAAATGTCTTAAACACTTGAAAGTGATGCAGTATAGCTGTAAAAAGCTGATTAGAAAATATCACTGAACATCTCTATGGAAAAAAGAAAGTTATTTTACCTCAAAAGTTTCTCAGTAACCACCCTCCCATTGTAAAGGATTTCTAAGCAGCATTTTAGTGTGTTTGTCCGGGGACAGCTTAGGGGATGAGCATCGTGCACTCTCATATTATATTCACCAATCAGGTAAAGGAAGCTTACTATGAAATCTCATGAGAGTTAAGTCAAATCTCATGAGATCACAGTAAGAGTTCATGACCTCAGCACTGCTGATGCTGATTGGCTGCTGTTCATTTGTCTTCATTTTTTTTTTATTTTTATCTGCAGCTGGGAGCAGCTGAGTATAACTTTTTACACAGAACTTACTCTGCTGAGCTGAGGAAATTGTGAGTAAAATATCTTCCTTTTTTTACATAGAGATGCTCAGGTGATATTTTCCTGTCAGCTTTTTACAGTTATACTGCATCAGTTTCAAGTGATTTAGCATATGAGTATTATGTCCCTTTAACATCAAGTGATTTAGCATATGAGTATTATGTCCCTTTAAGGAACAGTTATTTTTTCTCACCTATGGTTAAATGACTTCTATACAGCTGATAGGAATATGAGGTGCTTGAAATGACAATATTCGATGTAGTCACATGAACCAGTATTACTGTGTGTGCGCCTATATGTGCTCAGAGGAACTGGCTGGAATTAGATTTAAAAGGGGCATTTTAGACAGATTTTGTGATGTTTAACTTTATTATGTTTAGAGATAAAATGCACATTTTGAAAATAAAAACTTAAAGGTACAGTCTAACACCAGAGAATTTGTATTTTTTTAAAAAATGGATAATCTCTATTACCCATTCCCCAGTTTTTGCACAACCAACACAGTTATATTAATATACTTTTTACCTCTGTGATTACCTTGTAATCTAAGCCTCTGCAGACTGCTCTTATCTCAGTTATATTAATATACTTTTTACCTCTGTGATTACCTTGTATCTAAGCCTCTGCAGACTGCTCCTTATCTCAGTTATATTAATATACTTTTTACCTCTGTGATTACCTTGTATCTAAGCCTCTGCAGACTGCCCCTTATCTCAGTTATATTAATATACTTTTTACCTCTGTGATTACCCTGTATCTAAGCCTCTGCAGACTGCTCCTTATCTCAGTTATATTAATATACTTTTTACCTCTGTGATTACCCTGTATCTAACCCTCTGCAGACTGCCCCTTATCTCAGTTATATTAATATACTTTTTACCTATGTGATTACTTTGTATCTAAGCCTCTGCAGACTGCCCCTTATCTAAGTTATATTAATATACTTTTTACCTCTGTGATTACCTTGTATCTAAGCCTCTGCAGACTGCTCCTTATCTCAGTTATATTAATATACTTTTTACCTCTGTGATTACCTTGTATCTAATCCTCTGCAGACTGCCCCTTATCTCAGTTATATTAATATACTTTTTACCTCTGTGATTATACTGTATCTAAGCCTCTGCAGACTGCCCCTTATCTCAGTTATATTAATATACTTTTTACCACTGTGATTACCTTGTATCTAAGCCTCTGCAGACTGCCCCTTATCTCAGTTATATTAATATACTTTTTACCACTGTGATTACCTTGTATCTAAGCCTCTGCAGACTGCCCCTTATCTCAGTTATATTAATATACTTTTTACCTCTGTGATTACCTTGTATCTAAGCCTCTGCAGACTGCTCCTTATCTCAGTTAAATTAATATACTTTATACCTCTGTGATTACCCTGTATCTAAGCCTCTGCAGACTGCTCCTTATCTCAGTTATATTAATATACTTTTTACCTCTGTGATTACCTTGTATCTAATCCTCTGCAGACTGCTCCTTATCTCAGTTATATTAATATACTTTTTACCACTGTGATTACCCTGTATCTAAGCCTCTGCAGACTGCTCCTTATCTCAGTTATATTAATATACTTTTTACCTCTGTGATTACCCTGTATCTAAGCCTCCGCAGACTGCTCCTTATCTCAGTTATATTAATATACTTTTTACCTCTGTGATTACCCTGTATCTAAGCCTCTTCAGACTGCCCCTTATCTCAGTTATATTAATATACTTTTTACCACTGTGATTACCTTGTATCTAAGCCTCTGCAGACTGCCCCTTATCTCATTTATATTAATATACTTTTTACCTCTGTGATTACCTTGTATCTAAGCCTCTGCAGACTGCTCCTTATCTCAGTTATATTAATATACTTTTTACCTCTGTGATTACCTTGTATCTAATCCTCTGCAGACTGCCCCTTATCTCAGTTATATTAATACACTTTTTACTTCTGTGATAACCCTGTACCTAAGCCTCTGCAGACTGCTCCTTATATCAGTTATATTAATATACTTTTTACCTCTGTGATTACCTTGTATCTAAGCCTCTGCAGACTGCTCCTTATCTCAGTTATATTAATATACTTTTTACCTCTGTGATTACCTTGTATCTAAGCCTCTGCAGACTGCCCCTTATCTCAGTTATATTAATACACTTTTTACCTATGTGATTACCTTGTATCTAAGCCTCTGCAGACTGCTCCTTATCTCAGTTATATTGATATACTTTTTACCTCTGTGATTACCTTGTATCTAATCCTCTGCAGACTGCTCCTTATCTCAGTTATATTAATATACTTTTTACCTTTGTGATTACCTTGTATCTAACCCTCTGCAGACTGCTCCTTATCTCAGTTATATTAATATACTTTTTACCACTGTGATTACCCTGTATCTAAGCCTCTGCAGACTGCCCCTTATCTCAGTTATATTAATATACTTTTTACCTCTGTGATTACCCTGTATCTAAGCCTCTGCAGACTGCTCCTTATCTCAGTTATATTAATATACTTTTTACCTCTGTGATTACCCTGTATCTAAGCCTCCGCAGACTGCTCCTTATCTCAGTTATATTAATATACTTTTTACCTCTGTGATTACCCTGTATCTAAGCCTCTTCAGACTGCCCCTTATCTCAGTTATATTAATATACTTTTTACCACTGTGATTACCTTGTATCTAAGCCTCTGCAGACTGCCCCTTATCTCATTTATATTAATATACTTTTTACCTCTGTGATTACCTTGTATCTAAGCCTCTGCAGACTGCCCCTTATCTCAGTTATATTAATATACTTTTTACCTCTGTGATTACCTTGTATCTAAGCCTCTGCAGACTGCTCCTTATCTCAGTTATATTAATATACTTTTTACCTCTGTGATTACCTTGTATCTAATCCTCTGCAGACTGCCCCTTATCTCAGTTATATTAATACACTTTTTACTTCTGTGATAACCCTGTACCTAAGCCTCTGCAGACTGCTCCTTATATCAGTTATATTAATATACTTTTTACCTCTGTGATTACCTTGTATCTAAGCCTCTGCAGACTGCTCCTTATCTCAGTTATATTAATATACTTTTTACCTCTGTGATTACCTTGTATCTAAGCCTCTGCAGACTGCCCCTTATCTCAGTTATATTAATACACTTTTTACCTATGTGATTACCTTGTATCAAAGCCTCTGCAGACTGCTCCTTATCTCAGTTATATTAATATACTTTTTACCTCTGTGATTACCTTGTATCTAATCCTCTGCAGACTGCTCCTTATCTCAGTTATATTAATATACGTTTTACCTCTGTGATTACCTTGTATCTAACCCTCTGCAGACTGCTCCTTATCTCAGTTATATTAATATACTTTTTACCTCTGTGATTACCTTGTATCTAAGCCTCTGCAGACTGCTCCTTATCTCAGTTATATTAATATACTTTTTACCTCTGTGATTACCCTGTATCTAAGCCTCTGCAGACTGCCCCTTATCTCAGTTATATTAATATACTTTTTACCTCTGTGATTACCTTGTATCTAAGCCTCTGCAGACTGCTCCTTATCTCAGTTATATTAATATACTTTTTACATCTGTGATTACCTTGTATCTAAGCCTCTGCAAACTGCTCCTTATCTCAGTTATATTAATATACTTTTTACCTCTGTGATTACCTTGTATCTAAGCCTCTGCAGACTGCTCCTTATCTCAGTTATATTAATGTGTTTTACCTCTGTGATTACCCTGTATCTAAGCCTCTGCAGACTGCTCCTTATTTCAGTTATATTAATATACTTTTTACCTCTGTGATTACCTTGTATCTAAGCCTCTGCAGACTGCTCCTTATCTCAGTTATATTAATATACTTTTTACCTCTGTGATTACCTTGTATCTAAGCCTCAGCAGACTGCCCCTTATCTCAGTTATATTAATATGCTTTTTACCTCTGTGATTACCTTGTATCTAAGCCTCAGCAGACTGCCCCTTATTTCAGTTATATTAATATACTTTTTACCTCTGTGATTACCTTGTATCTAAGCCTCTGCAGACTGCTCCTTATCTCAGTTATATTAATATACTTTTTACCTCTGTGATTACCTTGTATATAAGCCTCTGCAGACTGCCCCTTATCTCAGTTATATTAATATACTTTTTACCTCTGTGATTAACTTGTATCTAAGCCTCTTCTGACAGCCCCCTGATCACATGACTTTTTAGCCAATTAGTGTTGCATTGTGCTGTGCGGACTCTTAAATAATTCCCCGGGCGTGAGCACAATATTATCTATATGGCTCACATGAACTAGCAGTCTCCTGTTGTGAAAAGCTAATACAAAAGCATGTGATCATGTGGCTGTCTGTAGTGGCTTAGAAACAGACAGAGATTTAGAGGTATAAATGTTATAAAGTATATTAATGTAACTGTGTTGGTTGTGCAAAGCTGGGGAATAAGTGGTAAAGGTGTTATCTATGTTTATAAACAATAATTTTTTTTAGTGTTGACCGTCCCTTTAAACTAATTCACTAAGATGTAGAATAAGAAGCAGAAATCAGAACATGTCCGTGGCTAAAGCCCCAAACTGTGTCCGTGGCTCATTTAGCCATTATGACTGCAAGTAGTTTGTTATTTTGCACCCTGATAAGGCCAATTAGGGACAGAAGTGTATCAGGCCCGTCTGTCATTACTGCACATTAACCACTGCTGTGCTGAGCACGAGAGAGCCGGGTACCTTTTGATAGTTGGCTTCAGAGAGCTTCCGATGGGCTTCATCCAGTCTCCCTTGTATCTGCTGTATGAGTCTGTCCTTTTGGGTTAATTCTTTCTGAAGAAGAAGATAAACTGAGTCAGGCTCCAGCTAACAGGTAGGCTTGCGGTCAGACTGTATCATCTGCTAATTGAGAGCACGTGTAATCCACCTATCACTCTCTGATCATTAAATCCTTATTGCATCCTGTTTAAAGGGCCATACATTCCATCAATAACACAGCACAGTATTGAAGAGAGACCGGAAGCTTTACAGTTGTGCACTGCG